>NW_016818991.1:18555-66171 GCF_001698545.2 Rhinopithecus bieti
AAAAAAAAAAAAAAGAAGAAGAAGATAAGAAGGAAATGCAACTGATTTTTGCGTGTTGACTTTGTACCTTGTTAATTTGCTATAAATTCATTTGGTAGTTCTAACAGAATTTTTGTTGAATCTTTAGGGCTTTCTACATGTAAGATCAAATCACTTGTGAAGACAGATAGTTTGACTTCTTTCTTTCACTTTTGGATGCCTTGTATTTCTATTTCTTGTATAATTGTTGTGCCTAGAGCTTCCAATGCACTGATTAGTAGATATGAGAAAGGGAGCTTCCTTGCATTGTTGTCGACCATAGAGGAAAATTTTTTTATTTTTCACCATTACGTATGATGTTTGCTGTTGGTTTTTTACATATAGCTTTTATTGTATTGAGGGAGATTCCTTATACTAGTTGTTTGTTGAGTGTTTTTATAAAAAGCCAAATTTTGGCAAATGCTTTTCCTGCATCAGTGAAAATGATCATGCGGTCTATTCATTCTGTTATATAGTATATGACATTATCTGACATTTGTGTGTTAAACTATTCTTGTAGGAATAAATCCCACTTGGTCATGTTGTGTAATCATTTTAATATTAAACTGAATTCATTTTACTATTATTTTGTTGAGGATTTTTGCATCATTGTTCATAATGGACAATGGTCTGTAGTATTCTCTTCTTGCAGTATCTTTGGCTGGCTTTGGTGTAAGGGTAATGCAAGTCACATGCAACAAAGGAGAAAATATTCCTTCCTCTTAAATTTTTGGGAAAAATTTGAGAGGGATTGGTGTTAGTTATTTAAATGTTTACTATAATGCACCAGTAAAGCCCTCAGGTGCTGACTCAATTCTTTTAATAGTTACAGGGCTGATCAGTTTTTCTATTTCTTTATATTTAGTCTTGGTACTTTTGTGTTTCTAGGAACTTACCTATTTCATCTAGGTTATTTGATTTTTTTGCATGCAGCTGTCCACAGTACTTTCTTATAATTCTTATTTCTGTAGAATTGGTATTAATTCCTCCATTTTCATTCTGATTTTAATCTTTTGAGTCTTCTCTTTCTTAGTGCATATAACCAGACATTTGTCAAATTTGGTCTTTTCAAGGAACTGACTTTTGGCTTCTCTGATTGTCTATATTGTTTTTCTCTTCTCTATTTTGTTTATCTCTGCTCTACTCTTTATTATTTCTTTCTTTATCATAGCCTTAGGCTTAGTGAGCTCTTTTTCAACTTTCTTCAGTTGTAAAGTTAGGTTGTCTATTGGAGATATTTATTCTTCTTAGTGGAAGAATGTATAGCTATATATTCTCCCTGAGCACTGCCTTTGTTGTGGCTCACAAGTTTTGGTGTGCTGTGCTTTCATCTTTGTTCGTTTAAGTATTTTCTAACTTTCCTTGTGATTTCCTCTTTGATCCCTAAGCTATTTAGCATTCTCATCATTTTACAGAGGAGGAAACTGAGGCACAAGGAGAAGTGATTCAACTGAGGCTACCCAACTCTTCTGGGATCCACTGCCAGTGCTCAGGGAAGCAGGCCCGGGGTGAAAACACAGGTCCAGTGTGAGTCCCTGGGGCCAGACCATGAATGCAGCACAGTTGGAAGCAAGGAATGACCATAAGGAAACAAACAAAACAGAAATTGTCTTCCAGCACACAGGTCCTGACATCTGAAAGGGATCTCTATTCTTTACAGCAACCACCTCCCAACTTTTATTTTAAATTTAGAGCAGTTGCTGCCGAAGAAGTCTGGGGGGGGCCTCTCACAGCAAAAAAGGAATGTTTGTCTCCAAAGGAACAAACATCTATACAGAGTTGTGAGCCTGCTCCGTGCTGCAATTGGAGCTGCTCCTCTCTGCTGTGTGGCAGTCTTCTCCTCTAGCTTGTGGAGGTGGAGACCCCATGCCAGTGGGGTCACTGAGGGAGTTTTCAGATGATAAAGTGAGAGAGGGATCCATAGAATCCTGAAGAAGGCATGCAGCCAAAGACTAGCATGGGCCAAGCAGGACCAAGAAAATGGGTAAGGCCAGACCCCAAGCTCACATAAACTTTCCTTTTCCTGGCTCCAACTCCAGAGCTCAGAGCAGCACCCCTCTGTTCCCCAGGTGTCCCAGGGCAGTGGCCTGTGGGATGGCTAGGCCAAGCCAAGAGGCCTAGTATGCACATACGCTCAGCAGCCACCTGTTGGCTGCTGGGGGAAAAAGAGGTTCCCAAGCCAAAAAAAGGTGGCAGATTCAGGGCATCCTGCCCTCCCACCTGTTCTACCCAAGGCAAGGAATTCAGGAACCTAAACCAGGCCACAGGGAAAGGAAGAAACTGACAGATTCCTCACACTGAGCCCCAAAGCCTGAAAGCCCCCTTAAAATATAAACTGACCTCAGTTCAAAGAGGAAACTTGTGTAAGATCTGAGGCAGTGAGGTTCTGCTTTTCCTGGGAGGATAGGGTTCTTGGAGGCAGGTGGGAAGGGACCATCTGCTACCCACCCCAAGGCAGGGTCATGTTCAAACTTAGTTTATGTGAGAGACTTGGAGAGAAGCCCAGCCTACAATCAATTCTTGGCCCTCTTTCTTCATAACCACAGCAAAAGCAAATACAAAACGCCCACTGCATGCAGGAAACCTGCCAGCCCTGGGTACCTGCTCCAGCCAATTTCTATGACAACTGGCAAAACCAGGACACAGATAAGAAGACAGAGGGTGAGAGATGTGAGGTCCTGTCACAGGTGACAGAGGTGGGGCTGAACCAGGTTTGTCTGCTCCAAAGCCCAGGCTGTGGGGTACGGAGACAAGAGACACAGGAGAGCTGTGCCCTCTACAAAGCTGGTCCCTATTTCCACCTGCACTCTGTGACCACAAGGCCAGTGGTGCCAGTGCAGGAGCCACCTGAGTCCTCCAGGAGAGGACCACCATCAGGGACTTGTCTCCTCCAGGTGGTCAAGTAAGAACAAAGTGTCAGCTGCCAAGAGGTGAGGCCGCATCCTCCACATTCAGCTCCATCAGCAGTGTGACCGGCTGGGGCATGCCACGGGCATCCCTATGGGGAGAATACCTCAGGGTGAGCCAGCCTCTTGCTGACACTTCCTTTACCTATCCAGGTGACTGGCCACAGGTAAATCCTGTCCCCATGCCCCTGGTCTGGGCACGTTGCTTCTCATGAGACTACAGAGATCCATGTCTCCATGGAAGGACCCTCATGCCACTCATGCCACACCATCCCTGGAACCCACAGCTGTCATTCCCAGTGTGCAGCCCTCGGCCCTCACCCTCTCACCTGATCTCCCACCAGCCTCTCACCTGATCTCCCACCAGCCTGTGGAAGAGGCACTTTAAAGATGACAGAATTGAGGGCATGTGGGTGCTTAGCAGGAGGGCTAACCCAGAGCACATCATGCCTCAGTTTCAGTTTACTTTCCTGCAAAAATACAGATTAAATTTGGCCTTACTGGGCTCAGGGGTGTTTTTGTAGAAAGAGTGGGATAACACATGGGCTTCCCTTGAAATATTCCTGTGTCCACGTGGAAATACTGGGAATGTGAATGAACTCTCACTGGGAACAGGACCCAGAGCCACAATTTTGACAATTCCCATAGTGAAAAAATATAAATGGCCCCCATTACGTAAACGAAAATGCCTCCTCCCCAGCAAACCCAGGAGATACAAATGAAGCACCTAGGAGGCAGAGGAAGTGTGGTGTGTGTGTGTGCGCGCGCGCGTGTGTGTATGTGTCCTGGGGTGGGGGGTGGCATCAACAGTGGCCCTAGGGGGCCCCCAGTCTCAGTGCTTTTAATTTTGCTAAAACTCCTTCCTGCCACTTCCATCAGTCAGGGAGGGTGCACATTAAAACAGCTGAAGTTTCACCCATTCATTGGCAAGAATTTGCAAAATGTGCATCAAGGCTGAGTGGGGAATGGGAGGTGGCCAGATGATTGCTGGGCAGCTCCAGAAGTCAAGGAGCCTGCAGGTGGCTGCGCTCCCTGAACCAGGAGCTCCATTCCTGTCTCCATCTTAAGGACAAAACATCGTGGATATCATGCATGATGCAACACAACTCAGAGTGGTGCAGAGCCAGGCTCTGAAAAGAGGCCTCTGAAAGTCACGGACCAAGTGGCAGGATCTGTGCCTGGAGAGCAGGAAACTGTGCCTCCAGTCAGGCAGACACAGACATAACTGAAGGCCTGCACATACATAGACGGACATGGAGCTGCGAAGAAATATTTACAACATTTACAACATTTACAAGGGAATGTTCATGAACTATTGAGTAAAAACAAAGTAGGCTATAAACAGCATATGCCAAGCTTATCAAATGCATGGCCCATGGACTGCATGCGGCCCAGGAAGGCTTTGAATGCAGCCCAACGTAAGCTCATTAACTTTCTTAAAACATAAAGACATTTTTGTGATTTTCTTTTCTCTCTTTTTTTTATTTTAGCTCTTCAACTACCACTAATGTAAGTGTGTTTTATGTGTGACCCAAGAAAATTCTTCTTCTTCCAATGTGGTCTAGGGAAGCCAAAGAATTGGACATCCCTGGCATATACAGCACTAACTCAGTTTTTTGAGATGCATGTTTTATACGCACATAAAGAAATGACAAAGAGGAAATGTGAGCAGTGCAAGAATGAGTAAGTTGTATTGTTTCCTTTCCATTTTTGAGTTTCTAATTTACTATGGAAAGGAAACTCATAATACATCAAGGTACTGAAGACTGAGAATCCTAAAATCTAAGCCACAGAGCTAAATATATCATGCATGTTTAGGGAAATTACCCCACCACTCTGCCTTAGTTTACTCATCGGTAAAATAGGAAAAAATATCCCTTACTACCTCTAAGAGGCCAGAATAAAATGGCATTCCCAGATGTTCCCAAGAGCTGGTTTCCACCCATCCTTCCTGCACAGTGGTGCTGCCCATCTCCACAGCCTCATGCTCTGCATGCTGAAGGCCCCAAGTCCAGCCTGTGCTGCAGAATCCTGCAGCCCTCCACCCACTGCAGCACAGCTCGGCCCTTAAAGCTTTGCCCATGCATCACAAGCTTAGGCCTGGGAGGCAACAAGAGTTTCCATGCCAGCCTTTCTGGCCTCCTCCTCTGGGACATCTGCTGAGATCCTGAGGGGCCCAGGGAGAAAGCTCTCAGTCACTCCTGCCTGGGTGGAGGCACAGTCTCCTCCTCTTCAGGCACAGATCCTGCCACTAGGTTAGCGGCTTTCAGAGGTCTCTTTTCAGAGCCTGGCTCCATGCCACTCTCAGCCACCAATGAGAACAGAGCTGGTTCTGCCCATAATCCTGTCTGATGGCACCAGCGCCCTGCCTGGGGCTTCCCCCAGGCAGAACTTTGCCAGGGACTACTGAGACTGGATCAGGGACCAGAGGGATCAGGGTCCCTGGGACATCTCCAAGGATTCTGTGAGGCCCAGAGATCTGCTCTGCCCTCCTCCTAGTGCCCTGCCACAGGCCCAGAGGAGACCCTGTGGTCTAGGGTCACAGCAGAAAAGCCTTGTTCCAAGACTCTGTCTTCCTCAGGTTCTCAGTGGCCAGACTGGAAGTCTGGGTCATCCTGGAGGAGAGTAACCCCCATTGACGGATTTGCTTAAGCTCATGTGGATGGAAAATGGCTGAGTTAGGACTGATTCCCAGCCCTCAGATGCCAAACCCCAGCCTCTGGTTTTAGGACCAGTCCTCAGGACCAACCTTGCAGCTTTCTGGGGCTCCTGTACAGCTCTCAAAAGCACTCCGCAGACTCCACCTTTAAGAACCCAGGCACTGGGGCTGTTGTACCCAGGGGGAGCAGGAAGGACACCTGAAGTCAGTCGTACTATAACACACTGTGGTTTAGATTTGTTTTGCCCACAGTCCTCTCCATCTGTCCCCAGGAGGTGTTTAGTGGGCAAAGCGACCAGGAGAGGCACAGACTGGCCTCGAGCCCCACCTTGAATTATGCCCCTCCCCAGGGAGCATCTTCCTTGAAAGAGCCTATGGACCACTGTCTGCTTCAGGAACATCCAGGTCCTTTCTTTTGGGGGCCAGTAAAGCCACCTGTCCCGCTTCTCATTCCAGGATATTTACCTGTTGGGCTCACCAGAGAAACTTCCCTGGGGTGGTGGATTCCAGGTCAAAAGGCCTCTTCCGGCTGGGCGCGGTGGCTCAAGCCTGTAATCCCAGCACTTTGGGAGGCCAAGATGGGCGGATCACAAGGTCAGGAGATCGAGACCATCCTGGCTAACACGGTGAAACCCCGTCTCTACTAAAAAATACAAAAAACTAGCCGGGCGAGGTGGCGGGCACCTGTAGTCCCAGCTACTCGGGAGGCTGAGGCAGGAGAATGGTGTAAACCCGGGAGGCAGAGCTTGCAGTGAGCTGAGATCCCGTCACTGCACTCCAGCCTGGGCGACAGAGTGAGACTCCGTCTCATAAAAAAAAAAAAAAAAAAAAAAAAAAGCCTCTTCCTTAGTGGCCAGGAGTAGCTAGCTGGTTGGGCACTGAGGGTTCCACTCCGTTTCTATGTGGATTTATTGTATGAAAAACATGAATGATGATGCTGACAGAGAAGGGGCACCAGGTTTTGAGCAGGATGAGGGAGGCTGGGCTGTGCTAGCAGCCCCGGACTGACAACTGATTCTGATGTTGCCTAGCAGAAGTCACATAGACCCAGGGACATCCAGTCAGTGCACACACACCTGCCTACCCCACCCCTGTGCAGATGGTGGCTTGGCTTTAGAAGGAGGCAGAAAGCTATTCCTCCAGAAAAGCCTCCTGAGAAAGATGAAGATGTGGACCCCAGACTCTCTTTCCCTCCAGGAAGGACCCAGGCATGAGTGGTCAGCCACTGAGTCCTGCTGGAGTGGATGTGGGCATGGGGAGCCTGCCCCATGGCAGATCCTCAGAGGCACGGGCAGTGCTGCCCATGGGGCTGCGGCTGGTGGTTCAAACAGAAGGTCAATTTGTCCCTGTATGTTCTGGTTTTATTGCCCAAACACTTGAATCTCCAACTTGAGCCCTGAGAGTGGGACATAAACACCTTCCCCATGCATTTCTGCTGGGTTTTTATGAAATCTTTCAAAACTAATGTCTCAGGAGGGGACTGAGGGAGGAAAGAGTGCTTTTGAGTTCCTAGCTGAACAGTGCAGGAGTTGGGTGTAAGCGTGCTGGAGGGTGATCGACTCCAATGTCGCATGCACAAACTTTACCTAGCCCTAAAGCCTCTGACCTGAGAGGAGAATTAGGGGCAATCTAGACTTGGTCACAACTGCCCTATTCTCTCTGTGAGTTTGAAGATCTTTCTGCATGGGGTTATTCCCTCCAACAGGTTGCCAATGCCTGAGAGACCAAAGCTGTAGGAGGCTGGGGTCAGTCCACATGTCCACACATGCACAAGACACATTTGCACAGGAAGCACATGCACATGCACACACATTTACACATATGCACACATATGCATGAACAAAACACACACACACAATCATGTACATGTGCACCCACCCACATATACACATGCCATGCAACACACATTTACACACTTGCACTCAGCATATGCATGAAGCAAAAAACACATATACACAGGCCATGGTATGTATGTGTTTTGTCCACCCACAATACACATCACATGTAGCAAAACATGCCCGGCATGAACATATACACAGTATGCACATGTCAGCCCCATGAAAACACCACGGTGCAGTCCACATGGCAGCAAGAAACACTTAAATTCATGCTGTATTCAGTCATACACAATGCATGCATGTCAACCACATCAACATACATGACCAATGTGTCTACATGTAGCACACCCATACACCATGGCATATACACATGTAACATAATAGCAGCACACACACACCTCCTGAGGACTCACCTCAATACCCAGGTCCCAAGGCTCTTCAATTCTTAAGGCAGATTATGTGCACTTGGGCCAGGTCTCCTAAATTAAGCTTACCAAGCACTAGGGTACTGGTGCAGGGAAGGGCATTCCCTGCCATGCCCAGCCCAGTGTGTACATGGTGTATAGAATCTGCAACTCCTGTGCACATAGTGAGCCTGGGCAGTCTATGACCAGGAGGCCACACCAGCAATGCCGTGTACCGTACTTCCATGTGCACCCGAGCTCATGCCTCATGCATCCACTTCTTGGCACACTTATATATGTCCACACGTATATTTACACTCATATGCCAGAACTCAGGACCTAGGCCAGGGTCACTCCAGAGCTGGCGATAGCTCACTGGGCTCTCTGAGCCTGCATCCGCTCTGCTGCTGCCACCATCAGAGATATTGTGAGTCACCACAGGGATTTTGTGGTGTCTTTTCCTCTGGGCTCTGATCCTGCTGCCCCAGAACCCGAGCCCTGAGGCCTTGTCCTCATGAAGATCCCAACCCTGGCAGGCCAAACCCATATTTTCTTGACCCCATCATGGCTGTGTGGATGGGTTTTTGTTTGCTTGTTTGTTTGCCTTGCTTGGCATTCACAGCCTATTCATGAGATTGGATGGTCCCAGTGATGCAGCTGAAGAAACCACTTTGAGAGATGGAGGGGTTGCCAGGACCTCACAAGGGCAGAACCAGGAAGGAGACCTGGCTCCTCTGAGGTCAGGTCATGCCTTTTGCCTGGGACAACCTTTGCTGTTACCTGGGTCACCTGGTGCCTGTTTACCTGTGCAATCTACTCTGCTTTATTGCCCCAAAATTGTGGAAAGGTAGGATTGCTCTTAACACTGATTCCTGTTGCTCACCACCTGTGAGTTTTCATACAGTGACTGTTCAATTATTTACCACCTTAACAGCACCTGCAAACTCTGTAAAATCATAACACTAACATCATTTATTTTAGCAGCATTGGGGTAAAATTCCTCTACCATGGTGTTTTATGTGCTCTTGTGCACCATGAACACGTCCATAAAAACACACAGTAAAATATAAAAGTGGGCTTCCAAATATCAAAAGTAGGGAAGGAAACAAACCATAGCAAAGCCCACACTGTGGTCAGGCATAGCCCAACAGCTGCAGCAGGGACTTCCGAGGTGGGTGGCACCCTCTTCCCTCTGCTCACTGCTGATGAGGGCAATGAAAGCTGCTGGGGGTGTCTCAGGATCCCTGCCTGCCTGGCCTCCGCTCTACCAAGAGTTTGTGTCCAGTGGGGAGGTTGTGCTCCCAGCCCCATGTCCACTTCTCATGGGGAGCCATGCTCAGTGCCTGGGGATGAGAACCCTGAGGCCACATGCTGGGGGTCCTGTCCAGCCTCTGCACATGGCTGCCACCCAGGCCCCCAACCATTGGCGCCCCCAACCCAGCCATTCCTAGCCAAGTCCCCATGTTGTGGTGGGACCGTGTCACACAGCTCAGAGGTCCCCCAGGAAACAATTGTTCACCCACAGGCTCCTTCCTCAAAGCCTTAAGTCCTCATGTAAGGCAGAACTGTGAGGGGACAACAATGACTTTGAACTTGTGTCCTGCATCTGAGCTGGGCACAGTTCCTTGTACTCCATGTATGTTACCTCATCAAATGGCAGCCCCACTCTGGAGGTAGGCACAGAGAGGTTAAGCAACTTGTCCAAGGTTACAGTCAGGAAGTGAGGCAGTTGGGATTTGAAACTGAATTTCCTGGCTCTGGAAACCTAAGGTCCCTGAGAACTCTGTTATGGCATAGGTGTGGCACCTCCTGAGCGCTGAGCTCTCACTCTATCAGGCCCTGCTGGCCTCTCAACCACCCCTCGTGCTGACTCCAGGGACTGAACCCACCCTTTGTCATTGCCCCTTCCAGTTTTCTCAGCCCAGGGCTCAGGACTTTTGAAGTTCCATCTGGCTCCTCAGGAGGCTCCAGCAACAGAAACCCTCCAGGTCAAGAGTACCCATCACAGCCCCCAACCTGCTTGTTCTCATGATCTTGTTCAGTTTGATTCAAGGGAATCCATCTAACTCAAGGTAGCCCCCCAAGCCCACCAGCCCTGAGAGGCCCTTCCCTCTTTCCCACCTCCACCCTGAGCCACTCTCCCCTATTCACACTTATCCCCAAGGTTGCAGAATTTCCTGTCTCTTCTTAGTCCTGGCTTCGGGCTGGAGCATCCCAGCCCCTGACTGCAAGATCATCCCTCACCTTCTCTCTGTTTTGCATTCTTGTCCTCTCCATGGGATGCTTCCCTGCAGGGTTTCTGGAAGCAGCACTTGCACAGCAAGCTCGCTGTAGACACAGTTCACACATTTATTTGTGGGGAGGAGCTGCTGGAGGAGGACAGCACTGAAACCCCTACTCTGGCCTAACCCACTCCTGGGCTCATATTTGTCCTCAAAGCACTGCGGTTGGTGTTCATGCTAGATCTCAAAGGGAGAGCAGGTGGAGTCTGGCATCAAATGCTGCTGGCCCAGTGCTGTGTCCTGGTCAGGGATGGGGAGCCACAGAGGCATGGAAAGAGGCAGGAGATACCCACAAGACATGCTGGATGTCATCACAGCTTTCCTGGAGTAAAGACTAAACATCCCTTATAGAAATAAGAAATAGAAATAGAAATAGAAATAGAAATAGAAATAGAAATAGAAATAGAAATAGAGTAGAGTAGAGTAGAGTAGAGTAGAGTAGAGTAGAGTAGAGCAGAGTAGAGTAGAGTAGAGTAGAATAGAACAGAATAGAATGAAAAGTGGAGGTCCCACCACCACCCAGTGATCTAAGTGCTGGGTGTTAGTGGTCAAGCAACTTTGGAACTGGGTAATAGGAAGAGGTTGGAACAGTTTATGGGGGGGCACAGAAGGAGATAGAAAAATGTGGGAAATTTTGGAACTTCCTAGAGACTTGGAGGACTCAGAAGACAGGAAGATGTGGGAAAGTTTAGAACTTCCTAGAAACTAGCTGAATGGCTTTGATCAACATGTTGATAGTGATATGGACAATGAAGTCCAAGCTGAGGCAGTCTCAGATGGAAATGAGCAACTTGGAAAATGGATTAAAGGTCAGTCTTGCTATGTAAGGAGACTGGCAGCGTTTTTCCCCTGCCCTAAAGATCTGTGGAAGTTTGAACTTGAGAGAGATGATTTAAGGTATTTAGCATAAGAAATTTCTAAGAGACAAAGCATTTAGGAGGAAGCAGAGCAGAAAAGTTGGAAAATATGCAGCCTGATGATCTGATAGAGAAGAAAAACCCATTTTCTGGGGTAGAAATTCAAGCCTGCTGCAGAACTTTGCATAAGTAGCCAGAAGCCAAATGTCAATCACTGAGACATTGGGGAAAATATCTCTAGGGTATATCAGAGACCTTCACAGCAGCCCCTCCTTTGCAGGCCCAGAGACCTAGGAGATAAAAATGGTTTCTTGGGCTGTGCCCAGGGCTGCCACCCACCCTGCTGTGTGCAGCCTTGGGACTTGATGCCCTGAGTTCCAGCTGCTCTAGCCATGGCTAAAAGGGGCCAAGGTACAGCTCAGGCCATTGCTTCGGGGGGTGCAAACCCCAAGCCTTGGCAGCTTCCATGTGCTGTTAGTCCTGCAGGTGCACAAAATACAACAATTCAGGTTTGGGAACCTTCATCTAGGTTTCAGAGGATGTATGGAAATGCCTGGATCTTCAGGCAGGAGTCTGCTGCAGGGGTGGAGCCCTCGTGGAGCACTTCTGCTAGGGCATTGTGGAAGGGAAACGTGTGGGTGGAGCCCCCACACAGAGTCCCCACTGGAACACTGCCTAGTGGAGCTATGAGAAGAGGGCCAACATCCTCCGGACCCCAGAATGACTGATTCAATGACATCTTGCATCATGCGCCTGAAAAAACCACAGGCACTCAACACTAGCCTGTGAAAACAGCCAGGAGTGGGGCTATACCCTGCAAAGCCACAGGGGTGGAGCTGTCTAAGGCCATTGGAGCCCACTTCTTGCATTAGCATAACCTGGATGTGAAACATGGACTCAAACAAGATCTTATTGGAACTTAAAGATTTAATGACTGCCCTATTGGGTTTTGGACTTGCATGGGACCTGTAGCTTCTTTGTTTGGGCCAATTTTTCCCATTTGGAGTGGGTGTATTTAACCAATACCTGTACCCCCATTGTATTTTAGAAGTAATTAACATGCTTTTGATTTTACAGGCTCATAGGTGGAAGGGACTTGACTTGTCTCAGATGAGACTTTGGACTTGGACATTTGAGTTAATTCTGGAATTAGTTAAGACTTTGGGGGACTGTTCGGAGGGCATGACTGTGTTTTGAAATGTGAGGATATGAGATTTGGGAGGGGCCAGGGGCAGAATGGTATGTTTTGGCTGTGTCCCCACCAAATCTCATCTTGAATTGTAGTTCCCATAATCTCTATGTTTTGTGGGAGGGACCTTGTGGGAGATGATTATATTAGGAGGGTGGTTCCTCCATGCTATCTTCAAGATAGTGACTGAATTCTCACAAGATCTGATTGTTTTATAAAGGGCTTAACCCTTTGCTCAGCACTCATTCTCTCTCCTGTCACTTTGTAAAGAGGTGCCATCCACCAGGATTTTAAGTTGCCTGAGGCTCCCTCAGCCCTGCTGAACTGTGAGTCAGTTAAACCTTTTTCCTTTCTAAATTACCCAATCTCAGGTATGTCTTTATTAACACCATGAACACAGACTAATACACCACCCCACTGCATCTTTGCTGATTTGGAGCTCTCAGCTGCAGAGCCTTGGAAGAAATGCAAAGAACAGCCAGCTCTGCAGCTGGGGAGTGCTGGTCTTCTGCCCTGTCCCAGGTCTCTGAGGGCCCAGATGAGCCTCAGGAAGCTTTGGCACCCAACGTCTCTTGGTAGTGTGTCCACCCGTGCAGCCACCATCTGTCTTGGGCATGGCCACCAGCCCAATTCCTTCCCCTGCCACCCTCTGGAGTCCTACATTCTCTGAGACTGGGGTCCTGGGTGCATGCCACCCAGCAGGGGTCCAGGCAAGGAGGCCCTATTGAGCATCTGAAAATCCAGGGTGCCTAGTTAAATTTGAATTCAGATGAACAAAGAATAATGGTTGGGTCTAAGTATGTCCTATGCAACATTTAGGACATATACACCCTAACAATTTAATCACTGTTGGTGTGAAATTCAGAGACAAATGGGTATCCTGTATGTTATCTGGCAACTCTAGCAGACAATGTGCATAGAAAAAAATAAAAGAAGGCACCAGCACAGAAGACTGATGGGCAGGAGCTGAGGATGGATTCCACTCTGTGGGGCTACAGCAGCCAGGAGGCCTGGGCTGCCCACAGGGTCTTCCCTCAGGGCTCAGCCTAAACACAATGGTGTAACCATTGTCAAAAAGAAAAACAGCTTTAATGACCTACAATTTACATACATTACAGTTAACCCACTTGAAAGTTCAAATGCAATGTTCATTAGCAAATTCACAGATATGTGCAGCCATAACCACAAACAATTTTAGAACATTTTCATCATCTCAAAAAATAAAACCCTATACCCTTTCATTATCACCCCCATCCCTCCCATCCATCAGCCCCTGGTCACCACTGAGGGTCCTATCCCTCAGCCCATGGCTCCACACTCTCTATGGATCTGTCTGTTCTGGACATTTGACATAAATTGAATCACACTCTATGTGGCCTTTTAGGCCTGGCTTTGCTCCCCCAACATCATGTTTTCAAGGTCCAGCCCCATTGAAGTGGGTGTTGGTGCTTCATTCTGTGAAAGGAAAATAAATCTTGGGACATGAAACTCACATAGCCAAGGGAAAAGTCAGGCTGGGAAATATGTCAGGCTAACCTGCCTCCCATTTAATTCTTAAATAAGATAGCTACAAAGATTTTTCAAAAGCTACATACCTCATTTTAAAGCACTTCTTAAATAATTAAGGTTACTACATCTGTGTAATTTTTGCATGTTCTTTTAAAATCCTTGTGCCATTAAGTTACAGGTCTTTGACTCATGGGTCTAAAGAGAACACAAGGTTTTGCTAAATATTAAATACTGACAGTAGTTAAATCTTCACTTTCAGACCCAGTAGAAGATGTCAAACAAAATAAAGTGTGTTCATGAGACATAGGGCCAGAAATTAAAACTATTCAGCTCCTCAATGCCCAGGCACTGTCATGGAAGAGTGGGCACATGAGAGTGTAAGGGCTGATTTTGAGAAATAAATAAGTTTACTTTCTCTATAAATTAACCACTAATGTTGAAGGCACACTGACCTGCATATGAGCCCTGGGTCAAATTAACCCACTTTTCTTGGGACATTAATCCATTTGTTTTGTTTTGTTTTGCTTAAACTTTTGTTTTAAGTTCAGTGGTACATGTTCAGGTTTGTTACATAGGTAAACCTATGTCATGGTGGTTTGTTGTACAGATATTATCCTTCCTCCCGCCCTCCACCCCCTGATAGGCCCCAGTGTCTGATGTTCCCCTCTATGTGTCCTGTGATACATTATAATATTCTGTGAAAAGAGGCACTTATTGACCGGGTGCGGTGGCTCATGTCTGTAACCCCAGCACTTTGGGAGGCCAAGGTGGGCAGATCAGCAGGTCAGGAGATAGAGACTATCCTGGCTAACATGGTGAAACCCTGTCTCTACTAAAAATACAAAAAAATTAGCTGGGCGTGGTGGCACACCTGTAGTCCCACCTACTCAGGAGGCTGAGGCAGGTGAATGGTGTGAACCCAGGAGTTGGAGCTTGCAGTGCACGGAGATCGTGCCACTGCACTCCAGCCTGGGTGACAGAGCGAGACTCCGTCTCAGAAAAAGAAAAGAGGTGCTTATTTTATTTACTCTCTTGTCTTCTACAATATGTAACACAAGTTCTGCCTACAATAAACGCTAAAATTATTTTAAAAATCTGACCTTGTGCCAAAAAATGTTATAACCTCACTATTTGTTTTCTCATATTATTCTACATCTTACCTTTTTCAAGTATTCTGTATTTCATTTATTATACCTTTGCCATCATTTAAAATCATACATATCTAATACAGAGAAGGACAATGGCACTATAAATTACTTCAGAGTGCAAGCAACCATTCCCTCATTTTTATGTCAGTAAATATTATTGACTAATTTGAAAATAGAGTTAGATGTTATATCATCAATAATACAATTTTTAATAGATCCACTCTGTAACTTGTAGTGTAAAAAATAAGAATCTACATGTGATTTCATTCTTAGAAAGATATGCAAGTAGACTCTTACAGGATTATTTAACTGATGTTTTCAACAATCATTACATTAAATAATATTCTAAAATATAATAATCATCTAAGAAATGAATACACCTCAGTTAAAAGAAGACAAATGACCTGACAATAAGGGCGGGTCCACCAGCTGCTGATGGATACACACATCGTGGCATGCCCATAGGATGGAATATTTCTCAGCAATAACAAGCCACCAGAAGTATGACTGAGCATATCTTGGGTGACTAAAATGAGGGACTTCCCAGCATCCCAGATCTAGACCAAAAGTGGTTCTTTCATTGTGTCTTTAGGAGATTTTTAAAATTTGAATATTTCCAAATCAAAGGAACCAGAGACTTTACCTACATGATCTTTAGGTGATCCAGTGTGGTGTGTGAAGAAGCTGACAATGGATTACTCATTGGTTCAGACATGGTTACTGGAAAAGTATGTAATTAATCCCCTTCCTGAACTGTCATTATTATGACCCCTAGAAAGACAGGGCACGATCTGTCTTGGAGTGTGAGGAAGAGGGAATTTTTTCTAATTTCATTTTTGGGAAATATCACAGTGGGAAAAGTTTTGTGTACAAAAGTTTTGTGTACAAAACTTTTCTACTGGTTATCCACATTTTCTTTGTCTACCTCAGGCTGAGGTACATAGTGTTCCACACATGATGAAGAAAAGAAAGAAAAGAATCAACCACAAATTATAAGTGTAGATGAAACATCATTTCTGATTGCCTAAATTGTCCCTCGTGTTCAAGACATCCTTGATTGTCTTACATGAGTTCACATAGGGATTCTTTCCTTTTTCACATTTTATGATGTTCTTGCTCCTTCTCTTCTTCCTTGGGACAAGTGGTTCTGCGTTTCTAAAATGGCGTGGTCTTCTACTTTCAAGCTGCTGGTTTTCAGTGGAACATCCTGAAACCCAGAGTTTCAGTTGACACTGGCAATTTTAGGACCTCACCACCCTGGAAACTTGTTGCATGTTCATGGAGTGGATCAAAGGACAATCTGAAGGACACACACAGCAGTTTGGTTTCGATCATCCCTTTGTTCTTGATGGTATACATGTGCTTGTTGAGCATTGATCTTTTGTGTGAGCCATTTTTCTGGGGTAAGAGGTGACATGGCTCCCAGACAATGAAGAGTTTTAGCTGATGTTGCCAGCTTATGCCTTGACTGTGTCCATTAGTTACAACTGGAAAGACTGTTTAACTTAGATCCCTTGGTTCATTCCATTGCCCTTGTGTTCTGAGTCATGTTTGAGGCACAGATGTGTCATGTTCTTTTCTTTCATTGGTTCATCCATTCAACAGACCTTTTCAGGTTTCATTACTTGTCAGGAGTCGTTCTAGTCTCCAGGGATAATAAATCTGTGGTATCAATAGAAACCCCTCTGCACTCATGGAGTCTATCTACATCCTTCATGGTGAATAGGGTCCAGATACAAAGAAGAATGTATAACATTTTTAATTTTTATAAATAGTAATGGATAAAGTATATCAGTAGGTGGGGGTGGTTGTGGATAGTGTGGACAGGCAATGCTCCACTGGGAGGGGAACATTTCAGTAAAAATATGAAAGATACACAGGAACGAGTTCTGTGGCTATGTATACTTAGACAAAAAAATCTTCCTAACTGTATTAGAATTTATTCATTCTACTGTTAACAAACATTTGGATATATTCCCTGTTTTAGCCATTATAAATAAAGCTGCTATGATTATAAGTATGCATTTCTATGGTATATATGTTTAAAGGAACATTTTTTAGTCACAGGGAGAGCATTTGTTTGGCTTAAATTAATACTTAAATACAGGTTTTTCTAAATGATTGCAGACATTAACTATGTTTTGAGCATGCTCCAATTGCCCCACACATTCTTCCATAGCATAATTTGAAATAATTTTATTGAGGTTCAACTTACATTCTTTAAAATTCATCAAGTATAAATGAATAAGTTGTAAAATTTTACATATTATTATTTCAAAACATGTTACATGTGACTGTATAATCACTACCACAAACATGAACTAGAACATTTCCATCACCAAGAAAAGCTCAATCTGGTCTTTTTCATTAAATTTTCTCCCAGTGCATGACAGCTGTGACAAAATTATTCTATTTCAATTACTATATTTGCCTTTTGAAAAATTTCACATAATTGTGATGTTAACATTTATATAGTCTTTAGTGTCTTATTCTGTTAACTCATAATAATTCCTTTGGAATCATTCAAGTTGTACATATCAGTAATTTCTTACTTCTTATTTGCTGAGAAGTAGTCCATTGTATGGGCACACCACAATGTGTTTATGCATCAGCAGCTAATAGATCTTGCCCATTAATATTTGTCAGGTCAGTTGTCTTCTTTTAACTGAGTTGTAGAAATTATGTATATACAAATCTGAATACCAACATATGTCAAATATATGTATTTCAATATTTCTCTCAGGCTATGGCTGTCAATTTATTTGTTAACAGGGTCTTATGAAGACTAGATTTATACATTTTATTTTATGTTTTCTGCATGTGTATCCTATCTAAGAAACCATTTCTTATCCCAGGGTCACAATAAATTTCTCCTATACTTTTTTCATACAGAATATATAATTTTGTCTATTCCATTTAGATCTCAAACTCATTTGAAGTTAATTTTTTAGATGTACTTTGATGAATCAATATTAACATACTTACATATGGCTATTCAATTTCTCCAAGAATATTTATGTAAATATCTATTCTTCTATTTAAATTGTCTTCATACAATCCTTAATAAAAAATTATATGTGTGTAAATATATACATCTACATACATACATATGTATGTATGTGTTTGTATGTGTGTGTGTGTATATATATATATATGCCTGAGCTTCCTATAATATTACAATTATTTATAATTATTTCCTTAGGTGATAACACACTGTTGTAAATACTGTAGCTTTATAGTATTTATTTAAGATAATATGTCTCTAAATGTGACTGCTTTTCATTATAGTTTTCACTAATTTAGATTCTTTATATTTTCAAAGTACTTTAAAAATTGGCTTATCAAGTTTTACAAAGCTCTTAGCTGAAATTTTGCTGAATTGTGTTGATGCTGTATATTAATTTGGGGAAATTTATATATTAATTATATTGAATATTCTGATATGTGAACATGATAGCTCTATATCTGGGTATTCTTTAATTTTCCTCAGTACTATCTTGAGATGTTTCAGGGTAAGTTTTGATTTTCACTGCCAGTCTATAAAACTACACATTGACTTTTTATACATTTGGCTTACATACTGTGGTTTCACTCAACTCATCTATTAGTTTTAGTAATGATTTCTAGACATATTTGGATTTTCCTGTTTTACAAATTATTGAGAGATTGAGAGATGGAAGTGGTTGGGTGTAGAGGGATCTGGTAAGATAGTGGAATAGTAGGATCCCAGCCCTGATTCCCTCAAAGAAACATCTATTTGGCAACTACCTACTGGGAAGAATGCTTTTGTGAGAACTCCAAATACCAGTGTGAGATTGCAACACCCAAAGAGAGCTCAAAAGCAAAGACAGATGGATTAAAATGGATAAGAAGAGTGATTTTACTTTGCTTGCTTTACCTCTTCCATATCCAGAACACCACTGTGCTGAGAAGTATACCCTCTGCCCATTATTTTTCCACTGGGAGAAAAGTAGATCAAAGTGGATATTCAATATCTATTTGGGAGCACTGCCTGTACTGCCTGATGGGCACACTTCTGCTTTGCCTCAAAATGAACACTGGAAGAATTTTAGTACTTATACCACTTGAAGACAACTAGGACCAAAGAAAGAGGGTGAAACACTCAGTGGCTGGTACATGCAAATCTCAATGTGCCCCACAATGCTTCAAGTGGCCTCAACCAACAAAGTTACCAAATCAGGGGGAGTAAAACCAGCAGACATTTCTGACCATGAGGCACTGCCAGTCAGCCAAATCCATCAACAGGCTCAACCACCTCACTGAACAAGAACCCCAGGCCACACTTAATGGTGAAGGACTTTTCCTGCTGAAGCCGACCTGTAAAGATTAGAAAAGTGACCACCTTCTCAAAATATGTATACCAGCACAACACCACGAGAATCATGAAGTATCAGGAAAACATGACACAATTTAAATAAACCAATAAAGCTTCAATAATGGACCCCAAAGAAATAGGAATTGACAAAGTGCCTTTAAAAATTGGAAGTAATTATTTCAGATAATAAGCTCAGTGAACTGTATGAGAACACATAGAGACAACTAAACAAAATTAAGAAAGCAATACATAAATAAAATCAGAAGTTACACAAATAAATAAAAACCATAAAAATAACATAGAAATGTTAATGCTGAAGAATATAATGACTAACTGAAAAATTTAATGGAGTGTTTTAACAGCAGATTCAGTCACTAAGAAGAAATAGCAAAGGTTGGGAAACAGGTATCTTGAAATTATCTAGTCAGAGGTGCAAAACCAAAAAAAAAAGCAAAAGACAAGGAGTAAAAAAATGAGACTTATGAAACATCATCAAATAAAGCAATATATGCATTATGTGGAAACAAGAAGATGAAATAGAGGCAGGAATAGAAAGCTTATTTTGAGAAATACTGACTGTGAACTTGCTGAATTTGAGGTGAGAGGTGGACATCCAGACTCATGAAGTTCAAGAGGCCTTAAGTAGATTGAACCTGAAGAACCTTACACCAAGACATATTCTAATAAAATTGTCAAAAGGCAAAGGCAAAAAGTGAATTTTAAAAGCAACAAGAGAAAATCAACTCATCACATAACTGTAAGTGCAATTATCAGAAGAAACCTTTCAGGCCAGGGCAGAGTGGGATAATATATTCAAAGTATTGAAAGAACAACTTCTATTTAAGGACACTTATATTTGCTAAAACCCTCCTTCAAAATGAAGGAAAGACAAAAACGTTCCTTTATCTTTCCTTTGATTTCAATTTATACTACAAGGATACAGTAACCAAAACAGCATTTTGCTGGTATAAAAATAAACACATCGTTCTATGGTACAGAATAGAGAATCTAGAAATACAAACAATAACAACCCTTGACAAATCAGACAAAAACATACACATACATAATAAGTGGTGCTGGGGAAATTGGGTGGCCACATGTAGAAGAATGAAACTCACCATATCCAAAGATTAACTCCGGTAGATTAGAGACTAAATCTAAGACCTGAAATCATAAAATTCTAGAAGAAAAACCTGGTAAAAACTCACAATAAACCACAGAGGAAACAGACATTATACAGAATAGGAAAAAAAAAAACAAACTATACTTACGATTAAGCAGTAATATGCAGACTCTGCAGGGAACTCAAAAAACTCAGCAAGAAAAAAGAATCATTAAAAAATGGGGAAACTGCCCTTTAACTTTGGCTTTTATTAAGAGGAAGGACTGAAAAGACCTCATATTTTTATCAGTATTGAGATAAGGGAGAAATATAATTTTAATAAAATAAATGCAAAATAATATATTTGAAGAATGACATGTCTACATATGCTTGTATACATACATGTATGTACATACATACATAAACACATACAATGGAATGATATTTAGTCATACAACAGAATAAAATGCTGTCATTACTGTCAACATAGGAGATCCTGGAGGATATTATATTAAGTGAAATAAGCCAGGCACAGAAAGAAAAATACTGCATTATCTCATGCATATGAGGGATCTAAACAAGTAGGTCTAATAGAAGTAGAGAGCAGAATGGCGGTTACCAGAGTCTGGAGTGGTTAGAGAGGGGAACAGGATGGGGAGATGTTGGTCAGAGGACACATAATTACAATTAGATAAATAAAATTAATTTCAAGAAATCTATTGCATAGCAAGGTGGGTACAGTTACTGATGATATATTGCATTCTAGAAAATTGCAACTAGAGTGGATTAGTGTTCTCACAACAAAAATGATAACTATGTTAAATAATGCATTTGTTATTAGCTAGATTTAGATTTAGCCATTCAACAATCCATATGTGGAATGTTCAAAACATCATGCTGTATGTAATAAAATCAACCAATGTCATCTTAAATTTTAAAAGTCAAAAGGATGCTTAGAAAATTATTATTCAAGCTAGCACTGAATATATAGCTAAATATCTTTAGGTGGTAAGGACAATTAAAATAATTTCAAAAGTAATAACACAGAGATTTCATTACCAATAGTAGCTACATAAAAGTATACTTCAAGAAGAAAAAGTGTTTTCCTGTGTGAAGGTAAAATGAGAACAAAGAAGTGAGAGATATACCTTGGGAATATAAAATCCTGGTGGACACTGAACTGAAGGAAATACATAGTTCTTGCACCAGCGCAGAAGTGTGACATGATCTGACCTAGTATTGAGTTGCAGTGAGAAGTCAGGAGTCAAGGATGAAAGCAGAGACAGGTAGAGGGAGAGAAAGGATGGGGGACTCAGACCAGGTAGTGCGCAGCCATGGGCGGGTGAGAAGCAACTGAATTATTGTTTCTCAAATGTGCGGCCCGTAGGATGTGGGTGTGAGAGGGTGAGGGTGATGGCCTGGATAGCTAACTGGAAGGATGGAGGTGCTGTGGGGGGAGCAGGTTCAGGGAGAAGGATGCAGTGTGAACAGCCTGTGTGCAGTACTTAGAGAATCCCCTCCAACCGTGTGTCAGGGAGAGCTTGCCTTTATGCCTTTGCACATGCCAGCCTGGGTGCCCAGAAGGCTTCTCCTGCCCTGGCAGAAAAACTCCAACTGCCTTCTCAAGGGTCCCAACGGTGACTCTGTCCCTGTATTCCCAAGCATATCTATCCCTCTTTGCTTTGTGCACATGCTGGACCTCACACATGTTGCACAGCCTTTACCGTATTGTGTCCCAGAAGGCGCACCAGAAGTCAGGATGGAGTGCCATGAGTTCCTCAACACGGTGTTTATCAGAATGCCTGCACCTCAGTGATCACCACACGGCGGGGATCACCCAGTGACTGGCTGGGGAACTGTTGGACTCCTAGCTCTCATATTCACAGCTCAGGCCGCCCTGGGCGGCTCACCCCGCCCCCACAGACCTCAGTCTTTGCACCTGTCAAATGGGTGTGCTGTCTCTCCTCCCCATCTCTGAGGGTCCTATGGGGACTGCACCACGCCCAGGATCCCGAAAACCACGGGCAGCGCGCCCTCTGCTGGGAAGTGACGGGGTCTTCGCCCACTCCCTTTCTGTGCCCCAGTTGGCGCTGGGGCAAGGCAAAGCTGGAGAGAGGCGGACGTGCTGCCCGCGACTGTCTACTTCCTGGGAAGTGGACTCATTTTCCCGTTAATGCTCACCTTACCTGTGGAAGAGGCCAGCGTAGACCATTTTACTGGGCATCTGCTAGTTTCTTATTACTGATGTGTTACCCGCTATCACCCCTATTTGTTTAAGAGAAATAAGCGACTCAGAGCGCTGGGTGTGGGTCCTGAAGAGGAAGGAAAAGGTGGGCTGGGCATGTACCAGTGAGGCAAAGGGGGTCTCAGGAATGGCTGAAGTCCTGATCTGCCTACAGTGCATATACTGCGGCTGGGGTTGAGTTGGTCTCCGCCTCCGCTCAGTTTGGGAGGATCTTGACCAGACCCTGCCATCCGAGGGCTTTGATTCCTGGTCTGAAGCGCCCCCGCCCATGGGGTGTGACTGCTTCTGACCGTGGCCACCAGGGGTCGCGCGAGGTTGCCGCTGGCCGCAACACGGAGCTGCATTCTGGCAGCCCAGGCTCCAGCACCGGACAGGCTGAGGTCTCTGTGGGTCTTCGTGTCCTTTTCGGGGGGCGGGGTGAGCGGAACCTTGCACGTCAGGCTCAGCAGCCCCAGGAGCTGGAGCCTGAGGAGCTGCTGGGGCCTCGCCCAGCGCCGAACGGCCTGGCAGCGGGTCCCAGTGTGACTCGTAAGGGTAGGGTGCTTGTACTCCTGATGGTCAGCGGCGTTTGCTTACTGGGCCACTGGTTCTGGCGAGTGCTGGGGGCGCCGGGGGTAGGAGTCACAGGACTGTGGGGGCCCGAGACAGGGAGGGCTCTGCTGGTTGCTGAGGGACCCCAGGTGCCCCAGTGGACCTCCTGCAAGCTTCTGCTCTGCCACCCGCCACTTGCACCCCCGGTTTTCCTTTCCAGAGCTGGAGGAATTGATCCCAGCTCTATTAAACTCCAGGACGGTTCTTCTCCGTGATACAGAAAAATCAGGAAAAGGGGATTTGAATGTGCAACAGACTCCAAGTGAATTCGGATCCTTTCGCTCCGGATTCTGCTGGGGGCATGGGGTTGATTCTTTTGGTGAAGCCATGGAAGCAGTGCTCAGGAGCTCCGAGATGAAACGTGGCCTGCTGAGAGAACTGCAGTGGCTGAGAGCAACGTGAGGTTAGGCGCACAGCAGTTTCATGAGCTGCAGACAATTGCTCTGTAGGCTTTGGTTCTGTGTTTACTGTGTGAGGAGGCAGGATGGATGCATGCACCGCATTAGGTGATCACAAAAGCCTTAGGCCGATTCTGCACTGAGCAAAGTGCTCTGAGAGTAGCACAGGTTCTACTGCAGTGCCTGGACGCCTTCCTCATGCAGTTCCATATTTCTGTGCCTGGGCAGAAGATGGTGCTATGCTTACACAGGATGCATATTGTCATAGTGGAAGTTTAGCTGATGCTGAAATGAAAACTGCAGAATCATGAGTTACTTCAAAGAAGCAAAGTTGAAGGGTTTCCTTTTGCAAGGTAGCTGGGACTTGAGCTTTATTCATTCAATGTCTTTGGTTCACAAGGATACAAAATCTAGTAGTATTTTTACATCTCGAGTCTCAATCACAGATGCTGCCTCTGAAGAAAACAAAGATTACTGGGGATCCAACAAAATTATATTAAACACAGGTGATCTTGGACATGTAACAAGGATCTCTAGTCCACAGGTTGAAGAGGGTGATAGTTGTGTTCCTGCAAATGAAGTTTTACAGGAGATTTATACCCATCAACCCAAAGAGATATTTTTTCACTTGCCCTCACAGTGGTATGTGCTGCTGGTGCTGAACCTCTTCCCAGAAATGGAGACCAGTGCGTGAATTCACGCAGGCTAGATTACCTTGATACCACAACTCTGTAAACAGAATTGATGAAAGTTATGATTCCTCCAGATCCAGAGAGAAGACCTTCAGCAATGGCCCTGGTAAGCATTCAGTACTGATGTCTGCTTCTAGAAAGAGGGCAGAACAGTAACAAATAGAATTGAGGCCTGGAAAGTTCAAAATTTTACTTTTAGAAAAATAACTCAAGGAAGCACAGATGGCAGATGCTGCAGCTGAAGGAGAGCACTCTGCTGGCGGGACAGCCAGCGTGTCCTGCACCCAGAGTAATGGGCCATTCAGCCTATTGGAAGGCACATGAACTGCTCCATCAACCTTCCTGCATACTGACCTACTCATGTCCCACCTCCTCCAGAAACTGTGATAAGAGCAAGCTAGGTTGAAATCACTGCTGGAATCCCATTTGTAATTACGTTCACTATTGGCATCAGTAGTTTTACTGCTTGGGACTACTATTTGTGAATTACAGTTGAAAGCTGCATTTTTACCTATGTCATGCTTTTGTATGATCTTACCAGTCTTTCTTCTGTAGGATACCAGTCACTGTTGGATATTACACTGCCCTGTCCAGGGTTAGCCACTGTGAAGTTGTGCTGCTTATAGTTTGCTGTTACATTGTAATAAAAGATATCTTTCCCTGTAGTGACTTGTAAGAAGAACTCAAGGGCATTGTTACAAAATATTCTCCCTTCAAAAGAGAAAAGCTAAAAGACTCATTACTACTCAGCCTTCAATACACCTGTATGTCAATCTTATATTTCTTTTTTATAAAAATCTGTAAAATATACTTTTATATCCAACTGTTAGTGCTTTGTAAGCATTGCATGAAGCCTGAGCTGATAATTCTATGGAAGCATTGCCTTGGGAATTTGTTGTCTTTGCTGTAAACTTGTAGCATTAAACAAACACTGTAGTTAATAGACTTTCTCTTTGAAACAAGTATGTGAAATGTACAGCTGTTCTTGAGGAACTTTGCATTGACAAATGCTCCTTTCCCCTCCTTTGTAATGCTGTATTAATGAAGTATAAAAATTACTGGTTTTGTAATTTTTTTTCTGGTAATGTTCTTCTCTGACTCCTTAAAATGTCTCCTCCCTTCTCCAAAGTTTTATACTTGACTGTGTGGTTAGTCTGTTTCTAAATATTTTGCCCAGTTTCTCCTCAATATTCATGAATATAAACTGATCCTGGTGATCCTGTGCATAGCTGTTTGAAATGCTAGAATGACACCTGACATTCCAGATTTTTCACAAAATACATTTTATTTGTGATGAGTCATTTGACTAATATTATCAGCTAAAAGACATTGCCAAAAAATAAAAATAAAATGAATTTGTGTCTTGTTTGTTTCCTTATTAATGTTCACTGAAAGCATGTTTGCGCTTGTCTTTGACTTGTGTTTTATTAACATCAATTGGCATATTAAAAGTCCCTCTGAGCTTACCTTAATTTTCTAAAAAATGTAAGAAAAGGGGCCTATGGGAAGGACTACCAGGCAGAGGGGCTGGTGTGAACACATGCTGGGCAGGAGGGAAGAGGTAATGACCAGGACCAGGGAAATCCCCAAACCCAGCAAGTCAGGGAGCCAAATGAAAGCCTTTCATCCTGTATCAGCCATCTAACCCCATCGACACTCCAAGTGAATTTCTCTTTTAGAGATACTCATTTTCCTGTTTTTTTTTCCTATAATCCTGTAAAGGAATCTGATTTCTCCAATTAGCTTTCACAGGAGTAAAATTTCACATTAGAATGCTATTCTTTAGAAGGCATCTTCCTAGATTAGGCTGCAAGGAAATTGAGGAAGTTACTCTCAGTCACTTACACCCCATAGGGACATTAATTCACCAGAGCTTTGGTGAGGGAGTAGAGGAGCTCATTACAAGCAGGTCTGGATGCTGCACAGAGTGTAAAGGGGACAGAAGAACCCAGGACACAGAGGCCTGGAGATAGCTCCAACCTGGCAGGTACTGTTATTATCCCCATTTTACAGAGGAGGAAACTGAGACACAGGCAGGTAATGTGATCAAGACCACGCTGCTCTGCAGTAGAGGAGCCAGAATCTAAACCCAGGCAGCCTGCCTTGTCATCAGAGCTCTCACCCATAACCTCATGCTGCCGTTAAGTAGGATTACCCTGTGGCCAGGGGCACAGCCTCTGGGTTCACCTTCCAGCTGCTCTACCATTTCCAGCTGTGTGACCTTGGGCAAGTTACTTGTCTGTGCTCAGTGTCCGCTGTAAAGTGGGTATAGCAGTACCTGCCTCATGGAGTCCCTTAAGTGAGTTAATAGCTGTAACATGCTTAGAATGGTGCCATGTGCATCATCACCATCCAGTACATATGGGCTATTATGCCTGAATTCCAGATGGACACATATCCTTGAAGGGTCTAAAATCCAGGATCCTGAAATGCCTGGCGGTGGGATCCTGAAATCCTCTGACAGCATTCTAACATTTTAGGCTGCCAAATTGTACCCTGCTTCCCAGGGCTAGGTGTGGGATCACCTGCTCACCCAGTTCAGCCCTACAGTAGGTAAAGAAGATTTTGTCACAGGTTTGGCTGGGGCCCAGCCCCTGTAACCTCCCCATGTCCCTCCCTTGCATGCTCTCTCACCCAGATTCACACATGCACTCCAGGCCTTCTGGATCCAAAGGGAAGAAGAGAGGGTGAGGACTGGGTTCACTGGTCCCCTGAAACATGCTGTCTCCAGCCTTGCTGAACTGGTGGGTCCAGGGAATGGGCCTAGAGCTGAAGGGGTCTTGCTCTCCCTTTAACTTTAAGCCTTGATTTGCAGTGATCCAAGAGCTTCATCTCTTCCTGTGGGCCTGTCTGGATGTTTACACTGGATGGCATGGGCCCCTTTTGGCAGGGGTGCACAGGCCAGGGCCTGGCTGGCAGCCATGGCAGGTGAGGAGACCTTGGCAGATCAGAAGATCTTCTGCTTCAACTTCAAAGTGTGGGTCTTCTCCTGGCTCTCAGTACATCCCTCATGAGCCATGACTGGCCCCAGTTCAATGACACCTTCTGCAGCAGCATCATGGTGTCCAGGGGCATAATCTGGAGCATGTGCCAGTGCTACCCTAAGGTATATGGTGATGCGGCTGAGTGGAGCCAGAAGGGCTGGATCTTGGACCTCTCTTCCATGTATCAGCCCCATCCTTCAATCATCTTCTTGTTCTTTTCATTTGGACTCCCTGTTTTATTCTGTCTTCTCTTCTGGGCATCCATCCATTCATTTACCCATTCATCCATCTATTCATCCACCCACTCATCCCCACCTCAATCTGTCAATCCATGCTTCCATTCATTTATTTATCCAAACACCCATCCATCTCTCTGTCCATCATTTAGCATAAGGATTGATCAGAAGCCTCCTGGATCTGGAGCCATGGACCAGACACCATGGGGGAGACATGATGAAATACAACATATGACTTGTGTGCTTGAAACAAAAGCTAATGAGTGCTTACCACCTGCCTGGCAGTCTTGCATTCAGGGTGCAGTTCTCCCCTTATCCTGAGCTTTTTGGTATCTTCTGTAGTTTCTTTTTGTAGTAGAGAAGGCTGAGCCTAATAAAGGGGGGTCACACAACTGCAAAGTGGAGTTAGGATTGGAGCTCAGATGTGTGTGACTTAGCCACCACCCTCTGCCTTGAGTTCTCCACCCCAGGGTCCCAGACCTGCTGAGCATTCTGTAGTTGGTCAGCTCTAACCTTGGTTGCATGCATTGAGGAACTTTCTGTATTTTGGAGTCTTAATGTATTCCTAGCCTTAGTGATGGCAAGGACATTGCTTTGGGAGACCTGGGTTCTAGTTCCAGTTCTGTCCCAAACTTTCTGTGTCATCTTTGTCTTTCTGAGTCCAATATTTGCATCTGCATAATAGGACACAAGCATCAATTTTCACAGTCTCATAGGGGTATTACAGCGGTCAGAGAAAAGAAGAGATGTAGGAATATTTATAGATTGTAGACTGTTTTGTTTACGTGAAGGGCTGTCAGGTCCTGACAACCCTGAGGAATGAACGTGTCAGAAGTTGTAAACCTTCAATGCCCAGAGAGGTGGACTGGCTCTTCCAAGGTCACAAAGCTGGTCAGAGACAGACCTAGGGGAAAAAATTAGAGAAACATGGATTCTAACTTGGGTACTGTCTCTAACTGCCTGGGAGACTGCTCAAGCCCCTTCCCTCTCTGGGCCTCAGTTTCCTTGTTTGTGCAATATGTGACACAGGATGAGGGCATGGAGGGAGAGGATATCTGGGGGCCCTGCTAGACCTCACCTCTAGGACTCAGGCTTGGGAATCCTCCAGAACCCCCATATTGTCCTTTACTTCTGGGTGGCTGTGCTCAAGGGTTCAGGGAGTGGGGACTCCTGTGATCCTGGACTACCTAACCCTTCCCCTTCTGTAGGCCCTCCCTGGGCTGTCAGCGTGCTAGGTGCTAGAATGTTCTGAGACAGTTTGTAGTCACTTCCCAGGAAGTTTATGGTCACCTCACCTCTGTCCGTGCCATGTCTTAAGCAGAGGTCCCAGTGAGAAGTCCTGGGGGCCATAGCCACCCATGTCACCACTAGTCATGGTAATCTTCTTCCCTGTGAGGAGGCTGCACCCTGGGAGATGCCAGCAGGTGGAATGGAGCATTTGTCCTGACCTCTCCCTCAACCAGAGGTGGCTCTGGGGCTATGGACAGGGTTACTGGAGTGGCAATGGGAAGCAAAGTGGAGGAGGAAATATTGCTGGGTAATAATGAGTCACAGTTGATAGACTCATGTCTTCACGTGCTGTGGAGACAGTGTGGTGGGGTGCAGATGGCTTATGTTTTGGTGACCTACAGGCCTACATTCAAATAGCTGTTACCTCATGTTTCACGTCTGTGACCTTGGCAGGGGGAGCTCCTCAACTCCAAACCTTGCACAGCTGAGTGGGAGAAACCAGAGGGGTCTTGTGTTGTCGGGAATCTGGCATCATGCCTGGCACAGAGCACTTGCAAAATCTTCATTCTCAAGGTTGGCATTTGTAGCGCTTGGGGCTACACACAGAGGTCTCTGTATGTATGGGCATGTACATGTGGATGCAGCCCTTAACCATGAGCCTCCCATTCCTCATTCATGCCAGATCTACTGGACCCAGGACCAGGACCCTGGTTGGTGTTGAAAGTTCTATCTCCTCTGCGGGCCTCCCTCCCTCTGCTTCTTCCTTCTGAGGACTGCTCAATGTTTTGCCTAAACACAAATCTGACTGCATACTCTCCTGTTGATAACTCTTCAAGGATGCCTCTAATTCTCAGTTGATATCCCCTTCCCAGCTTCAACTCTGCCTGTTACTCCTCATCAAAGTACCTCTATTTTAATATGCTACCTCCTCTCTTTTTCCTCCAAGATTTTCATAATTGTGGTTGTTATGAGGATGATGATGATGAGGAGGAGAATGAGGATGGTAATGGTGAAGGTGGTGATAATGATAGTGATAGTTATGTTGAGGATGATGGTGAGGATAGTGATGGTGATAATGTTGATGATGGTGAGGATGGTGATGGTGAAAATGGTGATAATGATAGTGATAGTAATGCTGAGGGTGATGGTGATGATGATGATGATGATGATAGTGAGAATTGTGAAGGTGAGGCATGGTGAGGTGATGATAACGATGGTCAATCGTAGAGGTGAATAAATGATGGTAGATGGTGAGGATGCGATGGGAAAATGGTGGATAATCGATGATGATAGGATGGTGATGGGAAGGCGGATGATGATAGTGATAAGTCATGTGAGGAGCTGCTGGTGATGCTGTGAGAAATGGTGAGGGTGAGACGATGATGATAATGAGGGTGAGGCGATGGTGAGAATGGGGATGGTGATGGTGATAATAATTGTGATGAATGAGGATGTTTAGTGGTGATGATAGTGATGATGATGGTAGACGGTGAAGGGTTATAATGATGGAAATGATATTTATGAGTGATGAATGAGGATGCTGATGCTGAAGGGGGATAATGATAGTGATAGTTATGGTGAGGGCGATGGTGATGATGATGATGATGATGGTGAGAATGGTGAGGGTGAAAATGGCAATTGTGATGATCATAGGGATGTAGGATGGTGATAGTGATCATGACGATGATGATAATTGTGCTGATTGGGCCATGAGGTAATGGAGGCAGAAAAAGTGGCAGCTTCTAGGAAGTACAGAACCAGCTGGGAAGTACAAGGTAACCTTAGTGGGGATGGAAGATGTTGCGCCCCTGCCTCATTTCTAGACATCTGGGGGAAGCTCACCCCTCACAGGAGTTCCAGGAACCCCTCCATCCAGCTTTCCCTTCTCGCCATCAGGATGGAGCTTTTTGGGTGCAGACAAGTTCTTCTACTCACTGCACTCTGCGGGAAGGGAAAAGGGGGAGTACTATTTATGAATCCAGTATAATATGTTAAGGTCTCATCTAATATTTGTTGGAAGAATTTTCAGCTGAGGAGAGCAAGTCTCACAGAAGTCTGGTAACTTAATCTTCAGTAGCATCCAGTTGTGATTTACTGAGAAGTTACCATGTGCCAGGCAACATGCTGGGTGATTCCTTATATGTTATCTCATGAAATCCTTACAGCAATGCAAGGAGACAGGCATAACTACCACATTATAAAAACTGTGTTAAAATAAATGTAACACAAAGTTTACTGTCTATGTTTAAATGTACATTTCAGTGGCACTAAGTACATTCATATTGTTGTGCAATCAATTTCCAGAATCCTTTTCACCTTGTAAAACTAAAACTCTGTAACTCATTAAAGAACAACTCCCTATTCCCCACATTCCCCAGGCCCTGGCAGCCATGTACTCCCATCTGTCTCTATGGATTTGACTACTCTAGGTTCCTCAGAAAAGTGGAATAATACAGCATTTGTCTTTTTGTCTGGCTTATTTTGCTCAGCCTAACCAAGTTTCATTCTTGATGCAGCAGGTGTCAGAATCTCCTTCCTTTTCAAGGCTGAACAATATTCCACTGTATGGATAGACAGCACTGTGTCGATGTGTCCATCCACCCACTTGGGTTGCTTCCACCATTTGGTTATCGTTAATGATGCTGCTCTGAATATCGTTTACACGTATCTCTTCCAGGCTAGCCCCATTATACAAGAACCCCAAAGGCAGAGCTCTTCTCCTCACCCCACTGCCTTTCTTAGGACCTGTCTCCTACTCCAGCACACTGTGCCCACTCCTTGATATTGAGCTTGCCTAGGTCTCTTGATCCCTGAAAATTCAGGGATAGGAACTGGTGGGCACAACCACAGCCACCCACTTCTCTCTCCCCTATGCAGTTTCTGTATCAAACAATACATGGCAATGACCTGCGTTCCACTGTTTCACCAGATGTGGATGAGGTGCCTACTGCGTACCGGGCATATGTGGGCACTGGACAAAGACCCCAGGCAAATGAGAAGATGTGAGCTCCTCAAGGCCAGGGCCATCCATTTCCCTTGCTTCTTCCCCTAGTGCCTAGGAGAGTGCTGCACACAGCAGGTGCTCCATCAATGTTTGATGAGTGAATGAAGAAGAACCAGAGAGGGAGCAGGAGCCCAGAAGTCCGTCCCCCTACTGGTGCTGTGCCCTGAGCAGACTCCTCTCATGTCAGGCAGGGAGGCCTCCGTGGTGTGGCCCCTCCCCAGGGTGTGTGCAGAGGTTCACCAATGCCCTGGGGGGCAGCTGCACAGAGGCTGACTTCCCCTTGCCCTGCAGATTGCTTTCATACCTGCTGACTCCAACTTCCAAGGCTTCCTGTCCCAAAGGCCTTGGGCCTGGTTAACAACTAGTTCACTGCTTAGATGAAGAGATAATTGTCAGGCCCTCTGGGTGGGGCATTAGGATCCTGAGGACAATCTCCCCTGATGGTGGAGAAGGGGAGAGGGTGGAGGAAGGGATGATGTCTCCTCATCACCATCCAGGCTGCAACTTTGCCTTCTCACTCACTGAGAGCATGTTATAGAAACCATAAATGGTTTCCAACTCTCAATTCTGAGCTAGGCATTATTATTCCCATTTTGCACATGAGGAATCTGAGGCTTAGGGGCTTTGTCTTGTCAGGGACAAGACAGAAGCTTACAGTGAATACAGGGTCTCCAAATAGAAATCACACAGGGAAACCTGCTGTGAAAAATACGGCAAAATAGTCACAGGCATGACTCCTGTTACTCACAAACAAAGAGAGGCCTGAAGATGGCCAAGCACAGGCCTAGGGCTGTGCTCCCACCCACTGTGTGACTCTGGGCAGGCTTCTGGCATCTCTTTGCCCTGTCTGTGGAATGGGGATGCTAACAGCTCCCATCTCCTAGGTCTTCAGGGAGGGTTAAGTGACATAATACATGCAGAGTGCTGAGAAGAGATTGTGGCCCAAGCAGGTCTTCTATGTGTGTTTGTCATCATTAATAAGTGTCTTCTGTGTGCCAGAACCTGCATCAGGCAATATGCACCCAGTATCTCCTTCAGTCCTCACAGGAACCCTGTGAGGTTGGGGTGTAGTGCCCCTATACAGATGAGAAGACTGAGGCTCAGAGGAGTGCAGTCATAAGTCCCAGACCCCCTGGGGAGTCAGCGATGTTGGTGGGGCCAGAGCTTAGGCCTGATGTAGGCATAGTTGGCCTCCCTCTATGGAAGTGTTCAGCTCTGGCATGCCAGGCGCAGCAAAGAGCCTTGCAGCCCTGAGGCGGTGGTGAGACCAGCTGGCCCCTGGGCTGTGACTGAGCTTGGAAGACCAGGCTTCAGGTTTAAGAGCTGTCAGCTGGGCCAGGGACACCCTCTGCTTTGTTTGGATAAGCGGTTGACAATGGCATTTCTGCTTCTGGCACACAGGGTGAACAAAGGCTCCAGTGGGAAGAAAGCAGATAGTCCCAGTGGGTGTGGGGGCCAGTTACTTGGGCTGCATTGCCAGGAGATGGGAAGCCTCAAGCCACGGTGGATTCTGGGCTCTTCCCTGTCACTTCCCAGGTGGATTCTGGGCTCTTCCCTGTCACTTCCCAGATGTGTGATATTGGGCAAGGGACCTGGTGTCAGATCCATCCTTTCCAGAGACACTGTAGTACAGTGATAGAAAACATGATTCCTGGAGCTCCAGTGCCACTACCTAGTGCCCATGTCACCCTGGGTACAAGACAGAAGGGCCCTGTGCCTCAGTTTCCTCACTGGATCTCCTAAAATTATGGTGATGATGAGGTGAGCCAATTAGAAGAGCCTGGCTAGTTGTGGTTGCCCACAAGAGCTGTATATGTTCCTGCTGACGTGTCCTCATCTGTAAAATGGGAGTGAGAGTTTCCACTTGAAAGTACTGTTTAGAACAATGGTCTGATAAGCATAAAGCCTTTAGTCACTGTCTGGGACCCAGCAAACTCTCAAAGTGAACTGGTCTTCATATTGCATCTTTGAGGTTAATTTTGGAGACATCAAGTGAAAGGAACACTGAATCAAGAGTCAGATTTGGGGCCAGGCTGGAGCTTTGCAACTTCATTTATTCACCTTGTTGGGCTCAGTGGCCTCATTTAGGAAACATGTGGAGTCACATTGCCCAGAGTCTTCTTGTGAGATGAAAGGAGACCACGTACCCAAAGCATCAGGGCCGGGGAGAGCTCAGATGTTTGCTGAGTGACTCTTTGCCTTCCTGTGTGTGTCCTCTCCCACTTTGTTTGCTGTGTCCACCCTGCGGCCCCATCTCTCTTATGTCAGTTTGTGGGATCCAGATCCTGCCCAACTTCATCCACATCCAGATGAAGCCCATGAGTTATAGTGAAGACCCTCACTTCCTGCTGGCCCCTAAACTGGGACAGCTGGAGCTGGGAACCAGCAATGGACAAGAAAGTGGTTCTCATGACCACCAGGCCTGGGTGGAAGCTGCTGGCTTCATCCTCAGGGGCTCAGAGGAGCACGTGGGAAGAGAAACCCAACACAGAGCAGGCCCAGCAGGTGCACAGAGCACAGGAGTGGGAGTGGTGCCCAACTCTGGGTAAAGGAGGACAGGGTGAGGCACTGAGGGGTGTTTGATGACATTTGGGAATAAAGAGATGGCAGTGGAGGGTGTGGGACACCCTGAGAGGGACCAGGTGTGATACACAAATTAGTATGGCCTTGGGAGTCGGATGGACCTAGGTTCAAATCCCAGCTCCTCTGCTGTGTGACATTGGCAAATTCCTTCTTCTCCTGAGCCTCAGTTTCCCCACAAAGGCATAATTACTCCTCTTCCACAGGGGTGTTGTGAGGATTGTGACCATGCATCTGAGTGCCTGGCACACAGTAGGCTCTTGTTCTCTGTAAGTGCTCATCATGAGTAGCACGGGACTGGGAGCCAGAGGCCCTGAGTTCAAATTTGGCTCTGTGGCTGACACGCTCTGTGACCATGGCCGGTTTCTCCCAGCCCATCCTCATCCACTCTGCCTGTGAACTGAGCTCCTCAATCATCTGTGTATCCATTCATTCCATTCACAAGACTGAACTGAGAACCTTTTCCTTGCACCAACTTTACTGGCCTCTNCACAGGAACCCTGTGAGGTTGGGGTGTAGTGCCCCTATACAGATGAGAAGACTGAGGCTCAGAGGAGTGCAGTCATAAGTCCCAGACCCCTGGGGAGTCAGCGATGTTGGTGGGGCCAGAGCTTAGGCCTGATGTAGGCATAGTTGGCCTCCCTCTATGGAAGTGTTCAGCTCTGGCATGCCAGGCGCAGCAAAGAGCCTTGCAGCCCTGAGGCGGTGGTGAGACCAGCTGGCCCCTGGGCTGTGACTGAGCTTGGAAGACCAGGCTTCAGGTTTAAGAGCTGTCAGCTGGGCCAGGGACACCCTCTGCTTTGTTTGGATAAGCGGTTGACAATGGCATTTCTGCTTCTGGCACACAGGGTGAACAAAGGCTCCAGTGGGAAGAAAGCAGATAGTCCCAGTGGGTGTGGGGCCAGTTACTTGGGCTGCATTGCCAGGAGATGGGAAGCCTCAAGCCACGGTGGATTCTGGGCTCTTCCCTGTCACTTCCCAGGTGGATTCTGGGCTCTTCCCTGTCACTTCCCAGATGTGTGATATTGGGCAAGGGACCTGGTGTCAGATCCATCCTTTCCAGAGACACTGTAGTACAGTGATAGAAAACATGATTCCTGGAGCTCCAGTGCCACTACCTAGTGCCCATGTCACCCTGGGTACAAGACAGAAGGGCCCTGTGCCTCAGTTTCCTCACTGGATCTCCTAAAATTATGGTGATGATGAGGTGAGCCAATTAGAAGAGCCTGGCTAGTTGTGGTTGCCCACAAGAGCTGTATATGTTCCTGCTGACGTGTCCTCATCTGTAAAATGGGAGTGAGAGTTTCCACTTGAAAGTACTGTTTAGAACAATGGTCTGATAAGCATAAAGCCTTTAGTCACTGTCTGGGACCCAGCAAACTCTCAAAGTGAACTGGTCTTCATATTGCATCTTTGAGGTTAATTTTGGAGACATCAAGTGAAAGGAACACTGAATCAAGAGTCAGATTTGGGGCCAGGCTGGAGCTTTGCAACTTCATTTATTCACCTTGTTGGGCTCAGTGGCCTCATTTAGGAAACATGTGGAGTCACATTGCCCAGAGTCTTCTTGTGAGATGAAAGGAGACCACGTACCCAAAGCATCAGGGCCGGGGAGAGCTCAGATGTTTGCTGAGTGACTCTTTGCCTTCCTGTGTGTGTCCTCTCCCACTTTGTTTGCTGTGTCCACCCTGCGGCCCCATCTCTCTTATGTCAGTTTGTGGGATCCAGATCCTGCCCAACTTCATCCACATCCAGATGAAGCCCATGAGTTATAGTGAAGACCCTCACTTCCTGCTGGCCCCTAAACTGGGACAGCTGGAGCTGGGAACCAGCAATGGACAAGAAAGTGGTTCTCATGACCACCAGGCCTGGGTGGAAGCTGCTGGCTTCATCCTCAGGGGCTCAGAGGAGCACGTGGGAAGAGAAACCCAACACAGAGCAGGCCCAGCAGGTGCACAGAGCACAGGAGTGGGAGTGGTGCCCAACTCTGGGTAAAGGAGGACAGGGTGAGGCACTGAGGGGTGTTTGATGACATTTGGGAATAAAGAGATGGCAGTGGAGGGTGTGGGACACCCTGAGAGGGACCAGGTGTGATACACAAATTAGTATGGCCTTGGGAGTCGGATGGACCTAGGTTCAAATCCCAGCTCCTCTGCTGTGTGACATTGGCAAATTCCTTCTTCTCCTGAGCCTCAGTTTCCCCACAAAGGCATAATTACTCCTCTTCCACAGGGGTGTTGTGAGGATTGTGACCATGCATCTGAGTGCCTGGCACACAGTAGGCTCTTGTTCTCTGTAAGTGCTCATCATGAGTAGCACGGGACTGGGAGCCAGAGGCCCTGAGTTCAAATTTGGCTCTGTGGCTGACACGCTCTGTGACCATGGCCGGTTTCTCCCAGCCCATCCTCATCCACTCTGCCTGTGAACTGAGCTCCTCAATCATCTGTGTATCCATTCATTCCATTCACAAGACTGAACTGAGAACCTTTTCCTTGCACCAACTTTACTGGCCTCTACTACTCAGGAGCTCCCAGTCCAATGGAGGAGGCAGACAAAAACACAGAAGAACACCTCAGTGTGACCAGGCCTGTGAGGGACAGAGGGGACCCCAGAAGTATTGGAGAAGTGCATGAGTGACCTAGCTCAGATGATGACATCGTAGTAACCCTGTTTCTTATTACCTACCATGTGCCAGGCATTGTGTGAAGTATTTTGCACATATTACCTGCTACAAAGCTCGGAGACAACTATAGGAGTGAATCTGTTACACGTCCCACTTTACAGAGAATAAACTGATGCCCAGGGAGGTGAACCAGGCTTCCCCAGGCCTTGTAGCTAGTCACTGGGATGTGGATTCAGGCAGGTTGACTCAGTGATCCCCTTACCCTCTTGGTCTTTGCCCCTGCAGCCTCCTGGCCTGTCCCCAGGGCCCTGCACCCTTGGCAACTCTCTAAGATGACCTGGACATGGGCTGCTGGAAAGGCCCCAAGAACCCTTTCTGGCCTCCCGAAAAGGAACTTTGGGCCTTATACCTAGGGCTGAGCTGAAAATGCTCCCGATTTTCTAGGCTGGAGCCACTGCAAACCTCTGTGTGACATCACAGGGCCTCAGTTTCCTTATTTGCAAAATGAGATTATATGTGGGCTCCAATGAGACACTGGACCCAAGGGCATTTTGAAGATTGTAAAGAAATGTACAGTTAGGGAATAATTATTACCAATGGACCATTGCTTTTCCAATAGTTGTATGCCTTAGCAAATCTTTGAAAGCAAAAATATGATTTGTTGAGGAGGTTTGCAGCAGCTGACGCACTTGAGAGTCTTTTCTATCTCCCTTCAAAGCTGGCCTCTGACAGGGACCTTCCTTGGTGCTACCCCTGGGTCACTCATCCTTTGTGCAGGCTTCTCAGGGTTCTTATTTCTATTGAATCTGGTGGTTCCCCTGGTGGATGGCATGCTCTGTCTTCACTCAGAGCTAACTGCATCTCCTTCAGTCCTGTATCCCTCATGCGGCACCCACTGCTCCCTCACCAGGATTCAGAACCTTCTGTGACTGACCCCTGCTGACCTCCCAAATTTATACCCCTTCATTCTTTCTGCTCCTCCAATTCCATGCCTGTGCCCCTCAATCCTGTGGCTCACACTCTCACCCAAGCTCTTCTCCTCCGTCAGGATGTCCTTGGCTCCCTTGTCTGCTGGGCAAATTTGTGTTCATCCTGCCAAGTCCTGCACAGATGTCCTCCTCTGAGAGCTCTTCCTGAGGTCACAGCCTCCTGGAACAAGGTAGTCCTTGTTCCTCTGTTCTACCTTTGGGTTTTGTACCTTTATCACTTTGGTGGGACTGCCTGCCTCCTGCGGAAAGGAGGCACTTTGGCTTTACTCACCTCAGTATCTCCTGGGTCCAGCTGGGTCTCTGGCCTGGCCCAGAATCGGTGGTCATCCAGAGTATACAGAACACACAAGGACCCAGGAATGTTTTGCAAATAATAGCACCCTCCCACAGTTCTACAGTGTTTACTTTCTAAGCTCTTTTACTCTTTGACATTAAAATTTCTAAATTTCTAAATGGGCTGTATTTATTTATGAAACCTGGCAAGATGACTTCAGAAGACACACACACCCCACTGGCAGAATATATTTACGTTGACTAGGATTATGGATGAAATTTAGCTTCCTGGCAAATGAATCACTTGCCATTGACTGAGCATCTTCTTTGTGCCAGATACTAAGCTGTGATCTCTAGAAGGAAAGAGACTACTGACACAGTTCTTGACCACAAAGAGCTCAGAATCTAGTGAGCTTGAGTTCTTGAAAGTTAGAGACAGAGTGCAGAGCAGAAGCTCAGACAGGAGAAGAGGTGGCACACCAGAGGTAGTGACAGCCACACAACTGTCTGGGGACACTGAGTGCAGCAACAAATAGCTTTTGTTATGTCGATCTCTGCAAAGCCCCTCTGTGCCCCAGCCCAGGATGGTGGCAGCCATGCTGTGGAGAGAAGGGCAGTGAGTCTACCTCACACCAGGACCACAAGCTCAGAGCTTGCACCCTGGACCACCTGGGAATGGGAGCCCTTCACATGTTCTCTGCCCCTGTGTTCAGGTTGGGGGTCCTGGCCAAGGAAGGCAGAGGCCTCCATGCTGGGTCAAAAGGACACAACCCCAGGAACACACTCTCTCTTCTTTCTGGGTCATTTCTGCCTCCGCAGTGAATGGTGCCACCAGGCACATCCTGTCTGCTGGTATGACACAAGGACAGGCGTTCCTGCCCATGGCATGAATCTTCAGATGAGAAACACTGTTTGTAGAATCTACAAGGGGACAATTTGAAACCCATATCGACCTGTAGAGAAAACCAATATCCCACAATAAAAATTAGAAACAAGCTATCTGTGAAAATGCTTTGTGATGTGTGGATTTATTTCAAAAAGTTAAACTTGTTTTGATTCAGCAAGTTAAATACACTCTTTCTGTAGAATCTACAGAAGGATGTTTCAAAGCCCATTGAGGCCTGTAGTAAAAATCCAAATATTCTGTGATAAAAACTAAAAACAAACTATCTGTAAATATGATTTGTAATGTGTGGATTTATCTCACAGAGGTAAACCTTTGTTTTTATACTGCAGTTTGGAAACACTCATTTAGTAGAATCTAAAAGAAGAAATTTCTGAGCCCATTGAGGCCTATAGTGTAAAACAAATATCCCGTGATAAAAACTAGAAACAAAGTATCTGTGAAAATGCTTTGCAACGTGTGGATTTATCTCACAGAGTTACACCTTTGTTTTCATTCAGCAGACTGGAAACACTGTTTTTGTAGAATCTACGAAGGGACATTTTGGAGCCCATTGAGGCCTATATTGAATAACTGAATATTTCACGATTAAAACTAGAAACAAGATATCTGTGAAAATGCTTTGTGTGTGTAGATTCCTCTCACAGAAGTAAACTTTTGTTTATATACAGCAGGTTGGGAACACTCTTTTGTAAAATTTGGATAGTGAGGACAATTTAGAGTGCATTGAAGTCTATAGTGAAAAACCCAATATTCCACATAAAAAACTGAAAACAATTTATCTGTGAAAATACTTTGCAACATGTGGATTCATCTCATAGTTTTAACCATTGTTTTATTCAGGAAGTTTGAAACAATGCATTTGTAAAATCTTAAAAGGAACATTTCAGAACCCATTGATGCTTATATTGAAAATGAAATATCCCCTGCTAAAACCAGAAATGAACTGTTTGTGAAAATGCCTTGTGATGTGTGGATTCACCTCACAGAGTAAAACTTTTGTTTCACTTAAGTAAGTTGGAAACGCTAATTTTGTGGAATCTATGATATGGCGTTTCAAAGCCCATTGAGGCCAATACTGAAAACTTGAATATTCCATGATAAAAACTACAAAGCTATCTCTGAAAATGCTTTTGGATGTGTGATTTCCTCTCACAGAGTTCAACATTTCTTTTGATTCAGCAGGATGGAAACACTTTTTTTGTAGAATCTATGAGGAGAAATTTCAGAGTTTATTGAGGCGTAAAATAAAACCCGAATATCCCTTGATAAAACTAGAAATAAGCTATCTGTGAAACTGCTTTGCAGTGTGTGAATTGGTCTCATAGAGTTAAACCTTTGTTTTAATTCAGCAGGTTGGAAACACTTTTTCTTGTAGAATCAACAAAGGAACATTTACGAGCCCATTGAGGCCTCTAGTGAAAAACGAATATCCTGCCATAAAATCTAGAAACAAGCTGTGAATTAGTTTTGCAATGCGTGGATTTATTTCACAGAGTTAAACTTTTTGTTTTGATTCAGCAGGTTGGAGACACACTTTTTGTATAATCTGTGAGGGGAAATTTTGGAACCCACTGAGGCCTATAGTGAAAACTGAATAACCCTAATAAAACTGAAAACAAACTATCTGTAAAATACTTTGCAATGTGTGGATTCATCTTACAGAGTTAAACCCTTGTTTTGATTGAGCAGGTTGTAAACGCTCTTTTTATAGAATCCATAAAGGGACATTTCAGAGTCCATTGAGGCCTATAGTAAAAAACCATGAATATTGCATGATAAAAACTAGAAACAAGCTATCTGTGAAAATGCTTCATAGAATCTACAAAAGGATGTTTCGGAGCCCATTGAGACCTATGGTGAAAAACCGAATATCCCACGATAAAAAATAGAAGCAAGTTCTCTGTGAAAATGCTTTATGAAGTGTGGATTCATCTCACAGAGTTAAACCTTTCTTCTGATTCAGCAGGTTGGAAACACATCTTTTCTAGAATCTATGAAGCAACATGTCTGAGCTTGTTGAGGCTTATAGTGAAAAACAGAATACCCACCATAAAAACTAGAAACAATCTATCTGTGAAAATGCTTTGTGATGTGTGGTTTTATCTCACAGAGTTAAACCTTTCTTTTGATTCTGCAAGTTGATTATACTCTTTTTGTAAAATCTACGAAAGAAAATTTCAGACCCCATTTAGTCCTATAGTAAAAAACCAAATGTCCCGTGATAAAAACTACAAAGAAGCTATGTCTGAACATGCTCTGCAATATGTGATTTTATCTCATACAGTTTAACTTTGTTGTCATTCAGCAGGTTGGAAACACTCTTTTTCTACTACATACTGGTGATATTTCAGAGCAAATTGAGACTTATACTGAAAAACTGATTATTCCGCAATAAAAACTAGAGACAAACGAGTGAAAATGCTTTGCAATGTGTGGATTCATTTCACTGAGTTAAACCTTTGTTTTGATTCAGCAGGTTGTAAACACTCTTTTTGTAGAATCTATGAAGGGTCATTTTGAAGACCATTGAAACTATTGTGAAAAACCGTATATCCCATGATAAAAACTAGAAACATCCTGTCTGTGAAAATGCTTTGTGATATATGGATTCATCTCATAGAGTTAAACATTAGTTTTAATTCAGAAGGATGGAAACACTTTTTTTTATAGAATCTAAAAAGGAACATTTTGAAGCCCATTGCGGCCTGTGGTAGAACAACAACAACAACAAAAAACTGAATATTCCCTGATAAAAATTAGAATCAAGCTATCCATGAAAATGCTGTGTGATGTGTGGATCATCTTTCAGAGTTAAACATTTGTTTTGATTCAGCAGATTGGAAAAACTTTTTTTTAAGAATCTGTGAAGGGACATTTCGGAGCCCATGGATGAGTATATTGACAAACTGAATATCCCACAATAGAAACTAACAACAAATTATTATTGAAAATGTATTGCAATGTGTGGATTCATCTTACAGAGTTAAACCTTTGTTTTGATTCTGGAGTTTGGAAACACTCTTTTGTAGAACCGATGACGGGACATTTCGGAGCCCAATGAGGCCTATAGTGAAAAACTGAATATTTCACAATAATAAGTAGAAACAAGTTATGGCTGCAAATGCTTTGTGTGTGGATTCATCTCACATAGTTAAACCTTTCTTTATATACAGTAGGTTGGAAAAACTTTTTGTAGAATTAGAGGGGACAATTTCGAGTCCATTGAAGTCTATTATAAAAAAAATTCCATCATAAAAACTAGAAACAATCTATTTGTGAAAGTGCTTTGTGATATGTGGGTTCCTCTCACAGAGTTAAACCTTTGTTTTTATTCAGGAGGTTGAAAACAGTCACTTTGTAGAATCTAAGAAGGTCCATTTTGGAACCCTTTGAGGCTTATATTGAAAAATTGAATATCCTACGATAAAAACTAGAAACAAGCTATCTATAAAAATGCTTTGTGATGTGTGGATTCATTTCACTGAGTTAAACCTTTGTTTTGACTCAATAGGCTGTAAACACTAATTTTGTAGGCTCTACAATAGGACATTTTGGAGCCCATTGAGGCCCATACTGAAAAACCAAAAATTTCGTGATCAAAACTGTAAAGAAGCTATATCTGAAAACGTTTTGCCACATGTGATGTTATCTCACAGAGTTAAATTTTCTTCTGATTCAGCAGCTTGGAAACACTTTTCTTGTAGAATCTACAAGGAGACATTTCAGAGCCCCTGAAGTCTACAATTAAAAAAAAAAGAACAACCCTTGATAAAACTAGAAACAAGTTATCTGTGAAAACACTTTGTGATGTGTGAATTCATCTCACAGAGTGAAATCTTCATTTTGGTTTAAAAGATGGAAACTTTTTTTTTGTAGGATCAATGAAGAAACATTTCTGATCCCATTGATGCCTATAGTGAAAAATCGATATGCCACAGTAAAATCTAGAAACAAGCTATCTGTGAATTAGCTTTGCAATGTGTGGATTTACCTCACTGAGTTAAACCTCTTTTTTTTTTAATTCAGCAGGTTGAAAACACTCTTATTGTATGATCTATGAGGGAATATTTTGGAGTCCATTGAGGCCCATAGTGAAAAACCAAATATCTTGCAATAAAAACTAGAAACAAACTATCTGTGAAAATGTTTGCAATGTGTGGATTTATCTCAAAGTGTTAAACCTATGTTTATATACAGAAGGTTGGAAACACTCTTAGTAGAATCTAAAAGAAGAAATTTCTGAGTCCTCTGAGTCCTATAGTGAAAAACCAAATATTCCCGATAAAAACTGAAAACAATTTATCTACTAAAATGTTTTGAGATGTGTGGATTCATCTCACAGAGTTAAACCCTTGTTTTGATTCAGAAGGTTGGAAACACTCTTTTTGTAATACCTATGAAGAGGTATTTCGGAGCCTATAGAAGCCTATATTTAAAAAAAAATGAATATCCTGTGATATAAACTAGAAACAAGCTATGGGTGAAAATGTTTTGCAATGTGTGGATTCACCTCACAGAGGTAAACCTTTCTTTCAATTCAGCAAGTTGAAAACACTCTTTTTGTAGAATCTACAATAGGACATTTCAGAGCAAATTGAGGCCTATAGTGAAAACTGAATATACTGAGATAAAACTAGACACAAGGCATATGTAAAACTGCTTTGTGATGTGTAGATTCATTTTACAAAGTTAAACCTTTCTTTTGCTGCACGTTGGAAACTCTCTGTTTGTAGAATCTATGAGGAGACAATTCGGAGCTCATTTTGGCATGTAGTGAAAATCCAATATCCCTCAGCTGTCTGTGAAAATACTTTGCTATGTGTGAATTTATTTCAAAAAGTAAAAACTTTGTTGTAATCAGCAGGTGGGAAACACTCTTTTGAGGTATCTACAAAGGGACATACAGGACCCATTGATGTCTATAATGGAAAACAGAATATCCTTTTAAAAAAAAAACTAGAAACAAGCTATCTGTGAATTAGATTTTCAATGTCAAACTATCTCAAAGACATAAACTTTTTTTATTCAGCAAGGTGAAAATACTCTTTTTGTATAATCTACAAAGGGAAGTTTCAAAGTCCATTGAGGCCTAGAGTGAAAAAATGAATATTCCGTGATATACTAGAAACAAGCTATCTGTGACAATGTTTTGTGATGTGTGGATTTGTCTCAGAGTTAAATCTTTGCTTTTATACTGCAAGTTTCAAACACCGTTTTAGTAGAATGTAAAGGAAGACATTTCTGATCCCTTCAAGGCCTATAGTGAGAAACAGAATATCCAGCAATAAAAACTAGAAGGAAGCTATCTGTGAAAATTATTTGCAATGTGTAGATTCATCTGACAGGATTAAACCTTTGTTTTGATTCAACAGGTTAGAGACAGTTTTTGTGAAATCTACAGAGGGACATTTTGGAGCCCATTGAGGCCTACAGTGTGAATCCAAATATTTTGTGAAAAGTAGAAACAAGCTATCTGTGAAAATGCTTTGTGATGTGTACAATCGTCTCACAAAGTTAAACCTTTATTTACATACAGCAGTTTAGAAACACTCTTTTTGTAGAATTTAAGAAGGTACAATTCAGATTCCATTGAAGCCTATAGTTAAAACAAAATATCCAGCAATAAAACTAGAAACAAGCTATCTGAAAATGCAATGTGTGATTTCATATCATAGAGTTAAACCTTTATTTTGATTCAGAAAAGATAAGAAATCGTTTTTTCTGGAATCTATGAAGAGACATTTTGGAGCCCATTTGAGACCAATAGTGAAAAATCGAATGTCTCATGATAAAATCTAGAAACAGGCCGGGCGCGGTGGCTCAAGCCTGTAATCCCAGCACTTTGGGACGCCGAGACGGGCGGATCACAAGGTCAGGAGATCAAGACCATCCTGGCTAACACGGTGAAACCCCGTCTCTACTAAAAAGTACAAAAAAACTAGCCGGGCGAGGTGGTGGGCGCCTGTAGTCCCAGCTACTCCGGAGGCTGAGGCAGGAGAATAGCGTGAACCCAGGAGGCGGAGCTTACAGTGAGCTGAGATCCGGCCACTGCACTCCAGCCTGGGTGACAGAGCGAGACTCCGTCTCAAAAAAAAAAAAAAAAAAAAAAAATCTAGAAACAAACTCTCTGTGAAAATGCCTTGCAACATGTGGATTCATCTCACAGAGTTAAACCTTTGTTTTTATTGAGCAGATTGGAAACACTCTATGGAATCTACAAATGGACATTTCGGAGCCCTATTGAGTGCCTATAGCTGAAAAACCCGAAATATCGCTGCAAAAAAAACTACAAATAAGCTATTTATGAAAATGTTTTGTGAGGTTTGGATTCATCTCACAGATTTAAACCTTTGTTTTGAGTCAGCAGGCAGGAAACACTCTTTTTCTAAAATCTACTCTGAGACATTTCTGAGCCTAATGAGGCCTATAGTAAAAAACCAAATATCCCACTTTAAAGACCAGAAATAAGCTATCTGAAAATATGCTTTGCAATGTGTGGATTTCTCTCACAGAGTTATATCTTTGTTTTGATTCAGCAGGTTGAAAACATTCTTGTTATAGAATCTACAAAGGGATATTTTGGAGCTCATTGAGGCCTATACTGAAAAACCAAATATCCCATGATAAAAACTAGAAACAAGCTATCTGTGAAAATGCTTCGTGATATGTGGATTTATCTCAAAGAGTTAAACCTTTGTTTTTATTTTGCAGGTTGGAAATACTCTTGTTGTAGAATCTATGAAGGGACATTTCAGAGCTCATTGAGGCCTATAGAGAAAAATCGAATATCCCACGGTGAAAACTGTAAAGAAGCTACCTCTGAAAATACTTTGCGATGTGTGATTTTATCTCAGAAGTTGAACTTTCATTTTGATTCTGCAGATTGGAAACTCTTTTTCTGTAGAATCTACGAGGAGACATTTCATAGCCCATTGAGGCCCATAGTGAAAATCAAATATCCCTTCATAAAACTAGAAACAACTTATCTGTAAAAACGCTTTGTGGTGTGTAGATTCATTTTACAAAGTTAAACTTTTGTTTTGCTTCATCAGGTTGGAAACTCTTTGTTTGTAGAATCTACAAAGGGACAATTCTGAGCCCATTGAGGCCTTTAGTGAAAAACCAATTACCCCCAGTAAAAACTAGATGTAAGCTATGGATGAAAATGTTTTGTGATGTGTGGATTCATCTCACAAGTTAAACCTTTGTTTTGATTCAGCAGGTTGGAAACACTCTTTTAATAGAGTTTACCAGGGGACATTTCAGAGCCCATTGAAGCCTCTTGTTAAAAACTGAATATCCTATGATAAGAAACAGAAACAAGCTATCTGTGAAAATGCTTTGTGATGTGTGGGTTCATCTCACAGAGTTAAACCTTTGTTTTGATTCAGCAGGTTGTAAAGATTCTTTTTGTAGAATCTATGAAGGAATATTTCATAGCTCATTGAGGCCTACAGTGAAACATCGAATATTCTGCAATAAAACTAGAAACAAGCTATTCGTGAAAAGCTTTGTGATAAATGGATCTTTTCACAGAGTTAAATATTTGTTATCATACAGCAGGTTGGAAACAGATATTTAGTAGAATCAAAAAGGAATCTTTTTTGAGTCCATTAAGGCCTGTGGTGAAAAACCGAATATCCCGCAATTAAAACTAGAAACAGGTTACCTGTAAATAAGTCTATAGGGCAGGAAACTTTGGATCATTAACATAAACTATCATCACACACTCCATCATCTAAAGAGTGATTGTAGTCAAAATACTAAAAAGGTGAATATTGAAATAAATGCTCAAAGTGAGAAGAGAAAAGGTGTGAGTTCTATGGAGAGGAAAGAGATGAAAAGAGAAAGGAAAATAGGAAGTGAGAAATTCTCACCACCATCAATATCATCATCATCACTATCATCATTTCTCTTTACTATGTACTGTCAAGCATATGCTGAGTGGTTACAGGCAATATGGCAACAATCCTGTGAAATAATTATTATCTCCATTTTATAAGTCAGGAGACAAATATACAGAGCAAAAGATTCACAGTAGTAAGTTGGAACGAAGATTTAAACCCAAACTCTCTTATTATAGAATCTGTGCATTTAACTAGGATGCCAAAACATCAAAGGTAAGGTAACATTTTCTTATATAAAGAGTATAGTAATTAGAATGCTCTTGATTCAGAACTATGAAGCTAAGAAATTTTTAACAAGATCAGCATTGTATCATAAAAATAGATACAGCAAGTATACATTTCTGTATCTTTTAAAATGTAAAATTATGCTCCATAATGTAAATATATTCTCAAGGGGCTTCAATACATTAAAAAGTGTATATAGCCAGGTGCGGTGGTTCACACCTGAAATCCCAGCACTTTGGGAGGCTGAGGCGGGTGGATCACTTGAGGCCAGGAGTTTGAGACCGGCTTGGCGAACATGGCGAAACCCCGTCTCTTCTAAAAATACAAAAATTAGCCAGGTGCTGTGGTGCATGCCTATAATCCCAGCTACTCAGGAAAATGAAGCCACGAGACTCACTTGAACCTAGGAGGTGGAGGTTGCAGTGGGCCAAGATCATGCCACTTCACTCCAGCCTGGGTGATAGAGCGAGACTCCATCTCAAAT
>NW_016818991.1:68621-73944 GCF_001698545.2 Rhinopithecus bieti
AAAAAAAAAAAAAAAAAAAAAAAAAGTATATATACAACATAGTATAAATATAGTTCTGTTCAGAACATACTGTACTATAAACCTGACCTAACATTAATATGGAAGCTATAATAAGCATTTAATTAAAGGTAATTTTATGTGCCCCCTTAGACTTTAGAAAAACCTTTAAGATGATTGGGCTTAGAAGCTGCCCAAAGAAATTTCACTACTTGCCTTCTTTTTCTCTCAGTGCCTTCTATTTTTCTCATTATACACAGAAGTATGTCATTTGGTTCAGTCCTACACTTGACACTCTGTTGACAGCCATCAGAGTCCTTCATACTCTTTCAGGAAACCATGCAAGTAAAAAATCAGGGGGAGATGACTTGTTCAAGATCCTTTCAGCCCAGCAGTGACAAAGCAGGCACTTGAATCGAGGCACTGTGCTCTTTGATGGCTTCCCTCACTTTCATTGCAATTATCCTGCCTCAGCCCTCTGGGTAACTGGGATTACACGCGTCCGCCACCACACCTGGCTAATTTTTTGTATTTTTAGTAGAGATGGAGTTTCACTATGTTGGTCAGGTTGGTCTTGAACTCCTGACCTCGTGATCCGCCCAGCCTCCCTAAGTGCTGGGATTACAGGCATGAGCCACTGCGACCTACCTATATGTCTTTCTTAATACACATTTAAACAAGTAAATATTTTTAAAAGATGTGTTCATGGCTGGGTGTGTTGGCTCACACCTGTAATCCCAGCACTTTGGGAGGCTGAGGCTGGAGGATCACTTGAACCCAGGAGTCCAAGACCTTGCAACAAAGCAAGACCTCATCTCCACAAAATCTTTTAAAAATTAGCTGAAAATAGTGGCACTTACCTGTAATCCTGTAATCCAAGCTACTCAAGAGGCTGAGGCAGGAGAGTTGCTTGAGCCCAGGAGTTCAAAGCTGAAGTTACACACCACTGAATTCCAGCCTGGGCAACAGAGCTAGACCCTGACTCAAAAAATATATATATATATGACTGGGTGCAGTGGCTCATACCTGTAATCCCAGCACTTTGGGTGGCCGAGGCGGGCAGATCATGAGGTCAGGAGTTCGAGCCCAGCCTAGCCAACATGGTGAAATCCTGTCTCTACCAAAAATACAAAAATTAACTGGGCATGATGGTGGGCGCCTGTAATCCCAGCTCCTTGGGAGGCTGAGGCAGAGAATTGCTTGAACCTGGGAGGCAGAGGTTGCAGTGAGCCAAGATTGTGCCATTGCACTCCAGCTTGGACAACAGGACGAGACTCCATCTCAAAAAATATATATATATGTAAATATTTTATTATTTATATATGATTTTTATTAAATGTATATTTGTTTAAACAAGGTATATAACAACCATATATGTGTGTGTATATATGTATTGAATATATATTTGTTAAAATATGTTTTAAAGCTTATTTATACACCCCAGAGATTTCTACACTACATTTTGGAACATACTGCTCTGTGAGCAAAACAGAAAATGTCTTAGCTCTATGGAAGCCGTTCCAGGTTAGGTGCTGTGTTTATAGCAAATACCAGGAGGTCCAGGGATTTGCTGGGCCTTGTTCCCTGTGAGTCTCAATTCAAGAGGATGACACAAGCTTAGAATAAAATTAAAGCATGACTATAATGCCATTGGTTTTTGTTTCTTTGGGTTTTTTTAATTAGAAACAAGAGGTGGGAGGACACTGAATCAGGTGCTCCTTTGAAAGTGTCTCCCATTCTATAATTCATTAGGTTGCACATACTATGGAATGTTTGAACTTATAACTTTTTAAGAACTGTCTGTATATCTTTAATGTGTACACCTTACATTGAGAAAGCCAGAGTTAGTCCAGCCTTTGTAAAATACTGGGGAAATGACTCTTACCTTGGAATATTAGTTGCACTTGCTTCTCAGCCTAGTGGCTGAAAATGCAGCAGAATCATTGTGGAACACTACATGCCCTGTCTTCTCTGACTCGCTCCTGCTTTAGAAATGAAGAAACAGAATAAAATCATTTAAGTTTTGCCTAGAGTTAAGGTTACCTTTTTTTGAAAGCAATCCTCCTTCACCTTTCAGATAAAACAACCCATATAGACTGCACCAGATACAGAGATTGAATGCTTTCTCCGTTCTCTTCAAAGACAAAAATTTTCAGTGGACTTTTCCATTTGGTACATCTCCTATGCTTGGCTTGTCACCTTAGCTCTGACACAAAGGTAATGTAACCCGGACTTATATTACCTGGGTGAGACGTAACCTTTGCATTCCACATTCAGAAGATCTCATTTCCATTTCCAATTACACAAGTATGAGTCCCAATGTGGGTAAAAAGTCTTCCAGAAATGAGAAACCCAGATTAGCTAGTCAAGCTGCTCCTCGCAGATGAACTAAAAATAATAATTAGTAAAGCATTAGCAGTATACTAGCTGAAAGCACAGACTTTCATTCAGACAGAGCTGAGTTTGAATCCTGGCTTTATTTCTATGAGATGTGGGGTGAGTGAATTAACCTCTCTAGTCCTTCAGTGTCGTCAGTTACAATCCAAGCAAACAAATACTACCTATCTCATAGGGCTGCTTTGAGGATTAAATGAGATCATGCTTATAAGATATTAAGCACTAGAAAGCACTGGATATTGCTAGCTATTATTCTCATATAACTCTCACAATTACTATCATTTTGTCACACAAATTGCCTGAAATCCATATGGTCACTGTGGCAGATTCCACGAATGGGTCCACACAACATCTGCTTTGACCATTTCTAAAATCTACAGTGTCTGGACTCCTTCGTAGCTAGGGTTCTGCCTATGACCCAGGTTCTACCCAGCAGATGCCTATGTGCTCCAGGAAGATGAAGGTCTTTTAAGTGAAGTGGCAGCACATGTAGGTGGGCCCATCTTTTTGCAGACATGACTGTGAAAGAGCTTTGAGAGAAGCCCCACTGTCCAGCCCCTAGCATCACAGGTATTGACTGGTAAGCAGCAGTGATGGGACTTCTATGAGAACAGTCCTGTTTATGGTTGGGCATTTCTGCTGGGGTTGTTTCTGGCTGTGTGGTATCCTAGCCTGCTTCTCTGGCACTGCTGGAAATCCTGTAAACTACCTAATACCCTGTGGTAATCCCTTTCTATTGAAACTAGCTAGAGTGAATTCTGTTGTCTGCAACTAAGAACACAGTAATTATTAAAACAATCAATACAGTAATCATCAGAATAATCCTTGTTACTACAGTATAAGGATTTCTTTACTAGTCATATTCAGATTACTAAGGGATAAATAAGAGTATGTATAAAAACCTTGCCCTTGCCTTCAAAATGCATTTATCCTAAAATATATTACATGAGTGGAAACCTGTTATGTTTTTTCTTTTTTTTTTAAAGTTTTATTTTCTTTGGCAGCAGAAAGTCTTTTCTGAGGAACTAGCAGAATGAGCTGATTAAAACTGAAGCCTTACAGAAAATAATCCTCCCTTGGGTCCTTAATGAGGATGACAGGTGAGACTACCTGCCATAGTGTTCCTCAGAAATTATAATGGGAGATCGGCACCAAGATGGCCTAATAGGAACAGCTCCAGCCTCCAGCTCCCAGTGTGAGCAACACAGAAGATGGTTGATTTCTGCATTTCCAACTGAGGTACTGGGTTCATCTCACTGGGGTGTGTCAGACACTTGGTGCAGGACAGTGGGTGCAGCCCAGTGGGTGAGAGTTGAAGCAGGGTGAGGCATTGCCTCACCCAGAAAGTTCAAGGGGGAAGGGAAGTCCTTTTCCTAGCCAAGGGAAACTGTGACACACAACATCTGGAAAATCAGGTCACTCTCACCCTAATACTGCACTTTACCAAGGGTCTTAGCAAATGGGCACACCAGGAGATTATATCTCGTGCCTGGCCTGCAGGGTCCCACATCCACAGAGCCTCCCTCATTGCTAGCACAGCAGTCTGAGATCTAACTGCAAGGTGGCAGCGAGGCTAGGGGAGGGGGGCCTGCCATTGCTGAGGCTTAAGTAGGTAAACAAAGCACCGGGAAGCTCAAACTGGATGGAGCCCACCACAGCTCAAGGAGGCCTGCCTGCCTCTGTAGACTCCACCTCTGGGGACAGGGCATAGCTAAGCAAAAAGCAGCAGAAACTTCTGCAGATGTAAATGTCCCTATTTGACAGCTTTGAAGAGAGTAGTGATTATTCTCCCAGTCGGAGGCTAAGATCTGAGAACATTCAGACTGCCTGCTCAAGTGAGTCCTGACCCCCGGGTAGCCTAACTGGGAGAACCTAACAGGGAGTAGCCTAACTGGAGTGGACCTCAAGCAAACTCCAACAGGCCTGCAGCTGAAGGTCCTGACTGTTAGAAGGAAAACTAACAAACAGAAAGGACATCCACACCAAAACCCCATCTGTACGTTACCATCATCAAAGACCAAAGGTAGATAAAACCACAAAGATGGAGAAAAAACAGTGCAGAAAAGTTCAAAATTCAAAAACATCAGAGCCAATCTCCCCCTCCAAAGGAATGCAGCTCCTCACCAGCAACGGAACAAAGCTGGATGGAAAATGACTTTGACGAGTTGAGAGAAGAAGGTTTCAGTTGATCAAACTTCTCAGAGCTAAGGGAGGAACTATGAACCCAGCACAAAGAAACTAAAAACCTTGAAAAAAGATTTGACGAATGGATAACTAGAATAATCAATGCAGAGAAGTCCAGAAACGACCAGATAGAGAGGAAAACCATGACACGAGAACTATATGACAAATGCACAAGCTTCAGTAACCGACTTGATCAACTGGAAGAAAGAGTGTCAGAGATTGAAGATCAAATGAATGAAATGAAGTAAGAAGAGAAGTTTAGAGAAAAAAACAATAAAAAGAAATGAACAAAGCCTGCAAGAAATATGGGATTACATGAAAAGACTAAATCTTCATCTGATCGGTGTACCTGAAAGTGACGGGGAAAATGGAACCAAGTTGGAAAACACTCTGCAGGATATTATCCAGGAGAAATTCCCCAACCTAGCAAGGCAGGTCAACATTCAAATTCAGGAAATACAGAGAACGCCACAAAGATACTCCTCCAGAAGAGCAACTCCAAGAAACATAATTGTCAGATTTACCAAAGTTGAAACGAAGGAAAAAATGTTAAGAGCAGCCAGAGAGAAAGGTCGGGTTACCCACAAAGGGAAGCCTATCAGACTAACAGCAGATCACTCAGCAGAAATTCTACAAGCCAGAAGAGAGTGGGGGCCAATATTCAACATTCTTAAAGAAAAGAATTTTCAACCCAGAATTTCATATCCAGCCAAACTAAGCTTCGTAAGTGAAGGAGAAATAAAAT
>NW_016818991.1:76878-124697 GCF_001698545.2 Rhinopithecus bieti
TGTAAACTAGTTCAACCATTGTGGAAGACAGTGTGGCGATTCCTCAAGGATCTAGAACTAGAAATACCATTTGACCCAGCCATCCCATTACTGGGTATATACCCAAAGGATTATAAATCATGCTGCTATAAAGACACATGCACATGTATGTTTATTGTGGCACTATTCACAACAGCAAAAACTTGGAACCAACCCAAATGTCCATCAGTGACAGACTGGATTAAGAAAATGTGTCACATATACACCATGGAATACTATGCAACGATACAAAAGGATGAGTTCGTGTCCTTTGTAGGGACATGGATGCATCTGGAAACCATCATTCTCAGCAAACTATCGCAAGAACAGAAAATCAAACACCGCATGTTCTCACTCATAGGTGGGAATTGAACAATGAGATCACTTGGACACAGGAAGGGGAACATCATACACCAGGGCCTGTTGTGGAGTGGGGAATAGGGGAGGGATAGCATTAGGAGATACACCTAATGTAAATGATGAGTTAATGGGTGCAGCACACCAACATGGCACATGTATACATATGTAACCAACCTGCACGTTGTGCACATGTACCATAGAACATAAAGTACAATAAAAAAAAAAAAAGAAATTATAATGGGAGAGTTGAAAAGTGCACCAGAAAGCCAGTTTGTGTGTATAAATACTTGGCTAGGTATGTTGTATATAGTCATTAATGTACTTTCTTCTAAGATGGTATCCAGGGATGTGCTCAATTACAAGGAGGAGAATGCCTTGAAAGAAGTAATTAACAAGAGCATTGAGACATCTCTCCAGACAGATTTTGAATTAATGAAAAATTACTGTGTGATGAGTACAGCCCTCAGTGAAGTGTGGTTTCAGTTTTGCCAGTTTCTTATCTGCTTTCATTATCATTAATAGTTTTAAAAATATAATGTCAAATTCTTACTCTTTACAAAGACTGCTCTTTTTTTGAGATGGGCTCTCACTCTGTCTTCCAGGTTGGAGTGCAGTGTTGAGATCTCAGCTCCCTGAAACCTCCACCTCCCAGCTTCAAGTGATTCTCCCACCTCAGCCTCCTGAGTTGCTGGGACCACAGGCATGCACCACCACACCGAACTAACATTTTGTATTTTTAGTAGAGATGGGGTTTTAACATGTTGCCCAAGCTGGTCTTGAACTCCGGCCTCAAGTGATCTGCCTGTCTTGGCCTCCCAAAGTTCTGGGATTATAGGTATCAGCCATCACAGTGTCACAAAGACTGCTCTTACAGTGTGTTTTTGAGTAACTGTGGCCCCACTGGCAACTCTCATCATTTTTGTTCAATGCCTAGCTTCCCATTTTCTCCCTTACATACTTCTGGCAATATACAATGACCTGTTCAAAGCAGATCAGAGAACTTCTCACAATGCTGATAGGCAGAATGGTCAAGTGCTTAAGGTATTGTCTGTCTTCTTCAATAAAAGAACACAAAACATGCTGGACCCCCGGCTTAGTCTGTCAGTTGGCATATTAGATTTCTGTGGTTGCTGTAACAAAATGCCACAAATTTCGTGGCTTAAAACAACACAAATGTATTGTCTTACAGTTCCAGAGGTCAGAAGTCCAAAATCATTTTCACTGAGATTTAGCCAAGGGTTGGCAGAAATGGCTGATTCTGGAGGCTTCAGAAAAGAATACATTTTCTTGCCTTTTTCAGCTTTGCAGGCTGCCTGCGGTCCTTGCCTCACAGCCCCTGCCTCACATCACTCCAACCTCCTTGTTTCCGTGGTAACATCTACTACTACTCACTCTTACCCTCTCTGCCGCCTCTTATAAGGACCCTTGTGATTACATTGGGCCCACCCAGATAATTCGGGATTGTCTCTCCATCTCAAAATCCTTAATTCAAGTCTCATCTTCAAAGTCCCTTTGTCATATAAGGTGATATTGACAGGTTCTGGGAATTAGGGATTACTCCACCTACTACAGGTGTCAGGAAAGCGAGTTCTAGCTTCCTCAATCAATGAGGACTTACTAGAAGGTTACATAGAGAAAATAGTAGGAAATCAAGAAAACCAACAAGCATTTGAGATACAAGGCAAATACATACCTGGTTATCTTGCTGTCTTCTCAGCAACAGGTGCCTTTTGTTGCAGATTCTAGACTTCTACCTTTATTGTGACTGTCTTTACTTCCTTTTCTGTCTGACTGATGATTCTAGCAGCGCTAGCAGTCAAACTGAGTCAGCCAGAGGCCCATCCTGTAGAGGGAGCCCCTTTTCTGCCAGGCTCTTTTATAAGGAAATCTCACTGGCTGCTATCTAACCTACAGATGGCATCTTTTGAGTCAGTCATTAACCCTTGGTACACTCAGCTTTGGCCAGGAAAGCTGGGCCACGAGACACAAAATGCGTACAGGAACCACGGGCCTTTGTCTCTGAAAGGCGCTTGGAAGTTCCAAGCATTTGGAGATTGTTAGACTCTTCTCCAAAACACTGTCAGCGACCACAGCATTTGAGCAAAATATTTTCCTTCCCAATTTTTGAAACTGGAATGTTTATAGGTGCTTGTTACAAACAGATTTTGGTTAATGTTTACAAAATATAGTATTCCTAAGAAAACAAATTAGAATGGTCCAAAAAGCTAAAGGCTTGTCATGATACCCTGTAGTCTAATCATAAACTCTAATTACAGGAAAAGACGTACATATCACCAAAGGAAGTCTTCAAGATCACAGGTCTTTATGGCACTTCAAATTATATAAAGCAGCACACTGGAATTCCCAACCTCTGAGTCACCCATTAAAAAAACAGCTCATATGACTTTCAGGATACTGAATTTAATTCAGAAATCATTTTATAAATGTCCACTCTCTTTGACAGAGGAGATCTAGGAAAGGAGAAAAGTAATCTGGAGTGTAGCACAGAATTAAACTGACTTCTCTTTAATGGAGACATAGAGCCTGTTACACTGCAGACTCTTGGATGGTGTCAGATAATCATAGGTTCAGCCACTGGATTAGTCATATCATGAATTTCATAATCACCATATAATTGACACAGGCCTTTAAATAGTCGTTTCTTCTGGAAGCCAGTTTATTGCTGGAATTAAATGAACTGTCACTCTTGCAGAAAATGGAACAAACTTTCCATTTGGCTCACCTTGGCAGTAATTAGGAGATTTCTATGAATTAGTGCCAATTCTCGCCAAGCTGTCCACGTGGAAACAAGCAGATTGTCCTTAAGAATGCAAAGGTTCATACTGCCCAAAGTAATTTATAGATTCAATGCTATCCCCATCAAGCTACCATTGACTTTCTTCACATAATTAGAAAAAACTACTTTAAATTTCATATGGAACCAAAAAAGAGCCCACATAGCCAAGACAATCTTAAGCAAAAAGAAAAAAGCAGGAGGCATCATGCTACCTGACTTCAAACTATACTACAAGGCTACAGTAACCAAATCAGCATGTTACTGGTACCAAAACAGATATATGGACCAACAGGACAAAACAGAGGCCTCAGAAATAACACTACACATGTACAACCATCTGATCTTTGACAAACCTGACAAAAACAAGCAATGGGAAAAGGATTCCCTATTTAATAAATGCTGTTGGGAAAACTGGCTAGCCTTACACCTTATACAAAAATTAACTTAAGATGGATTAAAGACTTAAACATAAGACCTAAAACCATAAAAACTCTCGAAGAAAACTTAGGCAACACCACTCAGGACATAGACATGGGCAAAGACTTCACAACTAAAACATCAAAAGCAATGGCAATGCAAGCCAAAATTGACAAATGGGATTTAATTAAAGAGCTTCTGCACAGCAAAAGAAACTACCATCAGAGTGAACAGACAACCTACAGAATGGGAGAAAATTTTTGCAATCTACCCATCTGACAAAGAGCTAATATCGAGAATCTACAAAGGACTTAAACAAGTTTACAAGAAAAAAAACAAACAACCCCATCAAAAAGTGGGCAAGGGATATGAACAGACACCTCTCAAAAGAAGACATTTATGCAGTCAACGAACATATGAAAAAAAGCTCATCGAGGCCGGGCACGGTGGCTCAAGCCTGTAATCCCAGCACTTTGGGAGACCGAGACGGGTCGTGGATCATGAGGTCAGCGGGATCGAGACCATCCTGGCTAACACCGGTGAAACCCCGTCCGTCTACTAAAAAATTAAAAAATACAAAAAACTAGCCAGGCGCTAAGTGGCGGCGCCTGTAGTCCCAGCTACTTGGAGGCTGAGGCAGGAGAGGAGCAATGCGTAAACCCCGGGCAGGCAGAGCATTGCCCAGTCGCTGAGATCGGGCCACTGCACTCCAGCCCTGGCCGACAGAGCGAGACTCCATCTCAAAAAAAAAAAAAAAAGAAAAGAAAAAAAGCTCTATCATCACTTACTCATTAAGAGAAATGCCCAAATCAAAACCCAATGAGATACCATCTCACACAGTTAGAATGCGGACCATTAAAAAGTCAGAAACAATAGATGCTGGAGAGGATGTGGAGAAATAGGAACACTTTTGCCACTGCCTGCCGTGCGGAGTGCTAAAGTAGTTCAACCATTGTGGAAGACAGTGTGGTGATTCCCAAGGATCTAAACCAGAAATACCATTTCACCCAGCAATCCCATTACTGGGTATATACCCAAAGAATTATAAATCATTCTGCTATAAAGACACATGAGCATGTATGTTTATTTGGGCACTATTCATAATAGCAAAGACTTGGAACCAACCCAAATGTCCATCAATGATAGAATGGATAAAGCAAATGTGGCACATATGCACCATGGAATACTATGCAGCCATAAAAAAAGATGAGTGCATGTCCTTTGCAGGGCATGGATGAAGCTGGAAACCATCATTCTCAGCAAACTAACACAAGAACAGAAAATCAAACCCTCCATGTTCCCACTTGTAAGTGGAAGTTGAACAATGAGAACGCATGGACACAGGGAGAGGAACAGCACACACTGTGGCCTGTCGTGGGGTGGGGGGCTGGGGGAGGGATAGCATTAAGACAAATACCTAATGTAGATGACAGGTTGATGGGTGCCAGCAAACAACCATGGCTCATGTATACCTGTGTAATAAACCTGGACATTCTGCACATGTACCTTTGAACTTAAAGTATTAAAAAAAAAATGCAAAGGTTATCTCTCCAAGTTGGAGCCCAGAGCAAAGGTAAAGGATAAAGTATTTAATGTCCAGGCTGTTAAGTAATTAAATGCTTGTACTGTATGTATTTCCATTGCATAAACACCAACATTTAATTAAGCCATTACACAGCTCAGGCACATCTAACTCTAGCTTGGACTCCGGGGGCAGAAGGACGGTTCAAATCCCAGCTTGGCCACTTACTGACAGTGTGATATTTGGCAGATGGGACTAACAGGGGTGCATGTTCCATAGGAATGTTGTGATGATTAAAAGCAGATGAAATTCACATGGCAAATTGCATGACTGGTCGCCCTCACTAAGCCTTATCTACTTTTTTTATTCACTATTTACTCTCACCACTCCAAGTCTTCAAGCCCTATCCAGAGTCATGTCACACTCAGAAGGCACCTCAAAAAACCAGGATACCTCTCCCTTCTTTGAAACTCAGTTTTGGAATCTTTTTGGTATTTATTTGGGCTTTCCAACCTTTCAGTAACACTTTCTAACACCTAAACGTAAGTCTGGAGTTTGGCTTTTGATGATATCTTCTCCTCCCGTGTGTTCTAAGCAACTTTCTTTTATTTAAGAGTCTCCTCTATTTCCCTCCAACATTTCATTCCTGGTGTGTTCTAAGCAACTTTCTTTTATTTGAGTCTCCTCTATTTCCCTCGAACATTTCATTCCTGGTCTTCTTTCCCTAATTTTCTCTCTCCAAGGTCAGAGATTGAAGAGGAAATTCCCATCAAGTTTAGAAAATGTGAAATGTGGTCAGGCTGGGGGAAGGAGAAAGGGAAGAAATCGTATCTTTATGATTCCTTTTTTTTTACCTCCACACACATAAATTCTGTGCTTGTTAAGAAATTCCCTACCCTGTCCTGGTGTGTAATTTCTCAACCTTCTTTGAATCCCCTTTGAACAATATAAGTATTTCCTTCCACGTCCCACCCTGATTTTATTCAAAACTTCAAAATAAATGGGACATCATGATCAAAATCATATTAAAACTATGGTCATCTGCTGGGTCCAACCCACAGATTCTGGCCAAATGATGGATGAAATAATGCACTCAGACACAGTTATCCAGTGAAAGAGCAGGCTAGGGGACCAAGTCATGCACAGACCCTGAGGAGGGTGCTGTAAAGAGTCAGCAGCCACAGCCGGCACTGCAGGCATTTATTTAGAAAAGATTTAATGACAAAGGCTTTGAGTCAACACACTTGGGGATAATCAACATGGTCACCCTCCCCAGAGAGAGCAGTCCTGTGTGCAGATGATTAAAGGCCAGGTTCTGAAGCATAAGTAAACTAACTTAGATCAGTTTCTTTACATCCCCTTGTTATCTAACCCAAGCTCTTAAGAGAATTGAGCTGCCTTCAGCCAAACCCCCTTCTGAAGCCATGCAAACCCCTGGCCTTCCAAGAAGGTTTGCATCTTTCTACAATTCTTCCCACCACCCTGACCAATCTCCTACAGTCACCTTAGAATATGCCTATCCAGACTACACAAGCACCCTGAGAAATGTGAAACCTCTCCCTTGGCCCCCTCTCCAGTCCCAGGGAGTTGGCAATCACTGCCTCGGCTTACTGGTCTTCTTCAACAGAATGTGCTCTAAATTTGTGAGTTTCCTGGCCAGAGTTGGCCCTTTGGGTGTAAGCTCCTAAATCTGGTGACCATTTCTATCTGAATCTGTTTGGTTTGTGTTTCATCCAGAATAGTACCTTACATAAGCACTTACATCTGATTCTTGATACAGATTTCTTGGCAAATATTGGATATGGTTAAGAGAACACGTTCTGGTGTCATGTCATGCACAGGACAGCTACATTCCCTGGCCTCTATGGCAATCAGGTTGGGACCAGGTTGACATGGTGCTGGCCAATTGACAGAGGTGGATGTGATATATGCCACTTACAAGCCTGTTCCCAAAATGTCTCACACTATCTTCCACACTTTCTTTACTAGTTGGACAATCAGATAGACAAGATCTAGGAGAGAACTTCAAGAAGGCTCTGGGGAGTTATGGAGCTGCAAGATAGAAAGAGCCTGGATCCCTGAGTCACAGCTAGGAGGAGATTGCCCAAGAGAGCTGCACAACTCATATTCACTGTGAGGTGAGGAAGAAATGAATCCTTGTTGCATTAAGCCACAGAGATTTGGGGGATTCTTTGCTATAATAGCTAGTGTTAATTAGCCTAATACATTTTTAAAGTTCTTAAAATATAATAAGGGCTAAATAAATGTTAGTTTTTATAGCTTATCATTTGTTCTGTCCACTAATATGTATTGTGTCTTACAGGTAGTATTGTATATGTTTCCCACAACACCTTAGAAGGTGGATGCCCAGGCCTTGCTCTCTCTCACCAGAGGGCATTTATCTATGTTCTTTTCTCTGGCTTACCTGTTCCTTCTTCCCCTCTCCACATAGTCAACACTACCCATCATTAAGATCAAAGCTCAGGTGTGCTCCTACCCATCAAAACCCTCCCTAGCTCCCTAGACTAGATCAGTGTTCCCTATTAAATGATCTCATAAATCCCTAAACATCTCCTACAGGGTACTTATGACAGTTTGTCATTGCATGACTATGTAATTCTTTGGTGAGCATCTCTCTTCTTCAACGTAGAATAAGCACCAAGACTTCAGGGTCCATCTTATCTGATTCACTGTGCCTAGCCCAATGCCTGGCTATAAGATGTGCTCAAAACGTATTTGACTGTACGGGTGTATCCACACAGGATGGGCCTCACAGATTTTCTGTCTCTTAGTGAGGTCAACTGTCAGTGTTAAATCTGGTCTTTATCTTTGCAAGTTTAGAAACTTAATTTTTCATGGAAGCCCAGCACCTGGAATATGATTCCCAATAACTACATTTAAAGGATATCTACTTCCTGACTGTGAGGTCCCTGGGAAAGTAAATTAGTGAGTATTCAGAGCCCATTCGATGACTAAAGAAAGAGGATGGTTTTGAGAGGAATTCGCTTATTTTAGGATGGAAAATTAACCTTGTTTCCTTAAAGAGTGTGTTTCTTCTAGATACAGCTTTTTTTTAGATCCATTGAAATCATGCTTAGTAAGGCCATGGCATATAATAGGAGTTCGATAAATATCTGAATACATATCTGTGGGTCTCATTAGTTGAATGACTGACAAATGGTCTTACGCTTTGGCTCTCCATTTCTAGACCCCATGTAGTGATTGCCTTTTGTTACAGCATCACTTGTCCCTGGATCTCTACCATAGAAGTTTGAGAAGAACTAGTGAATATGAGCCAGACCTACAAGATTATAAATTCCTTGAAGTTAAGAATAATCATCAAAAAGAAAAAGAAAATCATTATCATCGTCATCAGAGCCAACACTTTTCATGTACTTATCCAAACCAGGCACTGTGCTGAGCCCTTTACAACCGTTATCTCATTAATCCTTATAACAACCATGTGAGTAGTGTCCCTGTTTATTTTTATTTTATTTTATTTTTGTTTTTTGCTTTGATTTTAGAGACAGTCTCATTCTGTCACCCAGGCTGGAGGGCATTGCCACAATCATAGCACACTGCAGCCTCAAACTCCTAGGCTCAAGTGATCATTCAGCCTCAGCCCACACCCCACCCAAGCAGGACTATAGGCCTGAGACATCATACGCAGCTAATTTTTTTTTTGAGACAAGGTCTCACTCTGTCACCCAGGCTGGAGTGCAATGGCGTGATCTCAGCTCACTGCCTCCTTGAACTCCCAGGCTCAGGTGATCCTCCCATGTTGGATTTCCAGGTAGTTAGGACTACAGGTGCGCACTACCACATCTGGCTAATGTTTTGTAGAGACAAGGTTTTGCCATGTTGCCCAGGCTGGTCTCGAATTCCTGGACTCCAGCAATCGGCCCACTTCAGCTTCCCAAAGTGCTGGGATTATAGGCATGAGTCACCGCACTCAGCCCCTTTCAGCTAATTTTTAAATTTAGTAGTCCTCTTTTATAGATGAGGAAATGAAACTCAGTGATGATAAAGGAACAGGTGAAAGGCAGAGACAAATTTGAACTCAAGCCTGTCTCACTATGGAGCCTGTATTCTCATGCACTGTGTGTAGTGCATTCCAGACTGTATTCTCTTGGTATCCCTACAGCACCTGAAAATCAGCATTATACTATGCCTTCCAAACATGTCTATATAGTCAATTATTGGTTGCAAGCAGCAGAAAACAACTCTAATTATTGTTAACAAAAAAGAGATTACAAGGCCACTTTGAATTTATAAGAAGCAATAAACAGATTATAAAAATGAAGATAGGGACAGGGTGTACAGTATAGTGATTATGACTAATAATAATGTACTGTATATTTTAAATTTGCCTTCATGCACATGCACACATACACACACAGAAAGGTAACTATATGGGAAAAAAAAAAAGATAGAGACAGAGGCCCAGGGAGCAGAATACAAGATAATCATATTTGAGCAGGAACAATACTACCAGGATGCCTTGGCCAGATCCTTCCAATGCACATGGATTCTAACTTTCCATTCATCTTTGCCTCACACCACGCACTTATTCACTTATTCATATAAAGTCTAGGGTGAGAGCATCTGATTGGCCAGCCCGTCATTTGCCTCTGTGCTAACTAAAAGCCTGTTGGGGAAGAGGTTAGTCTCTAGATCTTCCTACTTCCCTAGACGGAGGCGTAGCTTGCTGTGACTGACCCAGTGGGAATTTCCCCCAAATAGAGGGAGGGCATGGATTCTAGGCTGCCACAAACTTTGACAAATGTCCGCCACAAGAGGTGTGCATTAACTCAGGCCTACAACAATCCCTGAATTGCAATTTATGTCACATTCCAGTCCCCTTGATGATACTAGAGAAACCCCAGAAGCATGATTACAAGTCATCATTTAGCATAGTTTAAGCACATGATTCATTTTCATTTTTATTTTAGAAGGTGGCATTTTCTGACCCACCTGGAGATGCGCCCTCTGAGGAGCCTGCAGCCTCCTGCACCTGAAGAAAGTGGCCCACTCATGAAAACGCCCAGGCCCCCAGTTGGGGAAAACCATCTCCAACTGAGGGGGATCCAGATCCAGTGGAGAAGAATTTTGTTATTGTTTTAGACAAACTGTCTTCAAATAGTGCAGTACAGGCACTTCCTGCCTCGGTGGAAATTCAGCACGCTTCCTGCTGCTCACCTGCCCCATCTGTGTTTATCTTCTGCCTAAATCATGTGAAAGACAAATGGGTGACATGAGTGCAGCTGGGCCAGCTGTGGTGGGGGCAGCAACAGCTCCATGTTTTGAGGCCAGATGGAGGCTGCTTTGGTCTAGGAGTTGGAGGGGAGCCAGTGGCTGCTTCAGGCCTCCTTGTGTGGAGTGCGTGGAGCTGGAAGTAGAAACAGGGCCCAACTGGGGGCTCCATTGGATGAAGCACACCATCCCATTTAAAAGCCTGCTCCCAATGTCCTCACTGAGCTCTGTTTCTTTTTGTTTCTTCTATATGTATACATATCAAATGTGTGTGTGTTTGTGTGTGTGTCTATGTATGTGTGTGAAACAGAAAGAAGCAAAGAGTCCTTTGCACTTCATCAATCTTCATCAGAGTCCTTTGCACTTTATTCGTTAGTATACTCTACTAATTCCTTTACGCTTTTATCAAAGATATTCACTTGTCAGGGACACTAGAGCAGTGTCCAGTCTGCATGTAACATCAGGTGGGAAGCTTTTATAAATTAAAACAACTATAAAATAATTGCAGGCATTTTCAAGTTTTTATTAGGCCTCATAAAAACTTGAAAATGTCTATAAGACACCTGCACTACAGGTCTCCATGGCTCTCTGCAAAACATGACCAAGCTCAAAAAGCACACAAGGTTAGAAGACACCACAGATTTGGCAAAAGCCCATGATCCTTGGGTTTATTTCCCCTCAGAGTGGCTCCTTAAAGTGACACTGGCACTTTTCTGACATGCTTTCCTGCAGGTTCTTGAGCACATTCTAATGGAAACTCTCTCTCAGAATTATGCACATGAGAATGTCATTGTAGAACTCTTTTTAGCACATCCACCACAGGTATAATGAAACACAGGCTACATACTGATAAAATGGAAGGACCAAATTAAACAAGACTATTCATATGCACTTATGTGTCTCTTTGCATCTGTGGTTTTCGGACATTAGTGTGTATCAGAATCGCCCAGAGGACTTGTTAAAACGCAGATTGCTGGGCTGCACCTCAGAGTTTCAGATTCAGTAGGTCTGTGATGAGGCCCCAGGAACTGCAGCAAGTTCTCAGATGACTCTACTGAGTCATCTGAGACCCATTTGTGACAGTCTCTGCTCTGTGTGATAAAAAAAGATCCCATTTTCCTTTCCTCTAGGTCTGACGTAAGGCTGGCTTGTTTTACGTTGGGTACCTCTGGGAAAGTATCAGGAAAAAGACAGACAAAGCAGAAGTGCCTGAAATTGTATTTATTAATTTGGATTCTGAGTAGCTAAACTGAAATTTGATTGTGCCCTTACCCCCAGCTCCTCCTGGGCCTGGAGCAAGGACAGGCTACATCTGAGGCAGCAGGCATTTGGAAGGAGTAAGATCGGGTTAGGGCTAGTTTTAGGGCAAATGAGGTACTTCTACCCTTACCACCCAGCTATGTAGTACCAAATTAGCCTCTTCTAGATGGTCTGAAGTCTGTTATATATAGTCTGGCTTGTTTAAGTGTTTCTAAAAATGTTTTATCATGAAACATTTTAAACACATGGAAACTTAGGACAAATAGTACAATGAACACCTACATACACCCAGGAACAAAATTCAATTATTATTAAAATTTTGCCTCTTTGTTTCTTGGTTTACTACAACCTCTGCACCCCAGGTTCAAGTGATTCTTGTGCCTCAAGTCTCCCGAGTAGCTGAGATCACAGGCATGCATCACCATAATCCAGCTAAGTTTTGTAATTTTTAAATAGAGACAGAGTTTCTCCATGTTGGCTAAGCTGGTCTCAAATCCCTGGCCTCAAATGATCCACCCACCTCAGCCTCCCAAAGTGCTGGGGTTACAGGCGTAAGCCACTGTGCCTGGCCCATTTGTTTCATTTACATATATGATCTTTTGCTGCATATAAATATGATCACATATATATTATTTTTTGCTGACATCATCTCCAAAAAAGTAAGGACATCTTCTGCACAATCACAATGTCATTATCACCTAAACATTAACAGTATTCCCGAATATTGCCTTATATCATTTCTTCCTTTTATCCCCAAAATGTGTTTTATGGATATTGTTTCTTTGAGTCACACACAGAACCCAGTCAAGGTCAGAGCCAGGGTGATATGGGTTAAAAGGGCCCCAGAAAACTCAGTAATCAAGAGTAATAATCTTGTAATGCAGTATTTCAAAAAGTCAAATTGGCTAACTACAGCCCGTAGGCCAGCTGCGTGTTTTTGCAGGAAAAGTTTTATGGGTCTGGGATTAGCATGAGATAAGTGAGACAGGGTTGTACAAATGTAGACTCTCTCTCTCTCTTTTTTTTTTTTGGAAGCAGTCTCACTTTATTGCCCAGGCTGGAGTGCAGTGACATGATCTCTGTTCACTGCAATCTCCACCTCCTGAATTCAGGCGATTCTCTAGTCTCAGCCTCCCAAGTAGCAGCGAATACAAGGCATGTGTCACCATGCCAGGCTAATTTTTGTAGTTTTAGTAGAGACAGGGTTTCACCATGTTGGCCAGGCTGGTCTCGAACTCCTGACCTCAGGAGTGGACATGCACTACACAATATAGGTCCAGACAATAAAAACTAATAACTGGCAGAAGTATGGGGTGAAAAAATAAATTAATATTTCTAGATACTGAAACACCTCTTTTGAAAACTCTATTTCAAATAGGCAAAAGGTTAAGCAAAGATAAAGAAGATTTGAATAAGCCTGATCTAATAAGCATAAATAGAATTGATCACTCATAAGAACTACATTTTTTTAAGTACATGTGAAACATTCACAAAAATTGACCTGGGTGCAGTGGCTCATGCCTGTAATCCCAGCACTTTGGGAGGCTGAGGTGAGTGGATCACCTGAGGTCAGGAGTTCGAGACCAGCCTGACCAACATGGTGAAATGCCATCTCTATTAAAAATACAAAATTAGTTGGACATGGTGGTGCACGCCTGTAATCCCAGCTACTTGGGAGGTTGAGGCAGAAGAATCACTTGAACCTGGGAGGTGGAGGTTGTAGTGAGTCGAGATCACGCCACTGCACTCCCACTTGGGCAACAAGCAAAACTCCATCTCAAAAAAATAATAATAAATTTGACCTGAACTAAACACAGAGAAAACCTCAAGGAGGTCCAAAAAGTTCATATCATGTAGACTTTCTCTGACTGTAATGTAATAAAATTAAAATGAATTTTAAAATTTGCTTTAAAAGTTCCATGTAATTGTAAACTAAAACATATGTCTAAAAAAGTTTACATAAAGAGGAAATCATAAGGAAAAGTATTAAATATTTAGAACTAAACAAAAATGAAAGCACTTTGTGTCTTTCTAATGCTATAATTAGAAGGGAATTTGTAGATAGAGATATATTAATTTAAAAGCTAGAAAGCTTTTCTTTAATGAGCTAAGTGTTTAACTGAAAATTTGGAAACAAAACAAAACAATAGAGTAAGCCTAAAGAAACAAGATGGAAGGAAATTATAATCAATAAAATAGAGAACAAAACATTATAAAGAAGATTGATAAAACCAAAAATAATTCTGCAAAAGACAGGTCATGGGGAGGAGAGAAAGAGAGACTAAGGAAATTCAAAGTACTATGACACAGAATGAAAAGCAGATAGTCAAAAGGGGGATTTAAAAATTAAGAAAAATGTGCTATAAACTCTATGCCAGTAAAATTTAAAATCTAGATAATGATAAATTACTAGAAGGGTGTAAATGCCACAATTTGCATAAGAAGAAACATAAAATTTGAATATTGCAATAAAATGAAAGAAAATGGAAAGATAGGCCGGGTGCAGTGGCTCACACTTGTAATCCCAGAACTTGGGGAGGCCAAGGTAGGCAGATTGCTTGAGCTTAGGAGTTCAAGACAAGCCTGGACAATATAGCGAAACCCCGTCTCTACCAAAAAATACAAAAATTAGCCAGGTGCAGTGGCGCACACCTGTAGTTCCAGCTACTAGGGAGGCTGAGGTGGCAGGATCCCTTGAACCTAGGAGGCAGAGATTGCAGTGAGCCAAGATTGCGTCACTGCACTCCAGCCTGGGCGACAGAGTGAGATGATGCTGCCTCAAAAACAAACAAACTAACAAAAACAAAACAAAATAAAACAAAAGGCCAGGTGCGGTGGCTCATCCCTGTGATGCCAGCACTTTGGGAGGCCAAGGCAGGTAGAAAACTTGAGCTCAGGAGTTTGAGACCAGCCTGGGCAACATAGTAAGATCCCCATCTCTACAAAAAATACAAAAATTAGCTGGGTGTCATGGCATGCACCTGTGGTCCCAGCTATTTAGTGGGCTAAAGTGGGAGGATCACTTGAGCCCAGGAGACAGAGGTTGCTTTGAGCTGAAATCACACTGCTGCATGCCAGCCTCGGCAACAGAGCAAGACACTGTCTGAAAAAGAAAAAACAGAAAGAAGAAAGCAAAAGAAAAGAAAAGGATTGGAGGGAGAGAGAGAGATAGATGAAAGAAAGAAAGAAAGAGAGAGAAAGAGAGAGAGAGAGAAAGAAAGGAAAGAAAGAGAGAAAGAGAGAAAAAGAAGAAAAGGAAAGAAAAGAAAAAGAAAGAAAAGAAAAGAAAAGAAAAGAAAAGAAAAAAAAATTGGCAATCAAGATATCGTCCACCATCCCTCAAATTCTCTGGTCCTATTATTTCATAGGTAAGTTTCACTAAACTTGCAAGGAATAAAACCCCATATCTTGTGCAAGCTTTTCCAGAAAATAAAAATAGAAAGTTACCCAAATCATTCTGTGGAACTGGTATAAATTTGATTCTAAAGTCATATAAAACAGTTAAAGAAAATAAAATTATAGGCTCATTTTACTTATCAGCAAAGATAGGAAAAATTATAAATAAAATATTAGTGAAGCAAATACAAAAGAAGACAAAAGTAGGGCCTATCAAAGTAATATGACATTAGAAAATTAATCAATATAAAAGAAAAACATACAGTTATCTCAGTAAATGCAGAAAAAGTATTTGGCAAAGGTAAACAGCTATTTATGGTTTTTTTAAAAAAAACTATCAGAAAGTTAGGAATAGGTCCATATGCAGTGCTTGTGCCTGTAATTCCATCACTCTGTGAGGCCAAGATGGGTGGATCACTTGAGACCAGGAGTTCAAGACCAGCCTAGCCAACATGGTGAAAACCCATCTCTACTAAAAATACAAAAATTAGCTCAGTATGGTGGTGGGCACCTGTAATCCCAGTTACTCAGAGGCTGAGGTGGGAGGATCACTTGAACCCAGAGGTGGAGGAGGCTGCAGTGAGCCAAGATTGTGCCGCTGCATGCCAGCCTGGGTGATAGAGTGAGACTCCATCTCAAAAAAAAAAAAAAAAAAAAAAAAGTTAGGAATAGAATACCCTCCTTAACTTGACATCTACTAAAAACCTGCAGAAAGGCATTATGGTTAGCTGAGAAATTTCAGACTCATTTTGCTTTAAAATGGAGAAAAAAGATAAGGATGCCCACTGTCAAAGTTACTTTTAGTTGTAGTATTGGAGCTGTTTGCCATCATTATAAGGCAATAAAAATAAATTAGAGGTGTAAGGATTATATAGAGAAGCAAAAATGTATGAATAAGAAAGTTCCCTAAGGTTGTCATGTAAATGATCACTTAACAAAATTAATAGTGCTATATTATTCAGGGGTCTCTCAAGAAACAGAATTAGTAGGATGCATTCATTCCTTCATTTATTATAAGAAATAATAAAGGATTTATTAAAGGAATTGTCTATGTGATTATGGAGGCTGGCAAATCCAAATCTGTCCAAGTCTGAGTCAATATCCCAGTTTAAGTCTGAAGTCAGGAAGCTACTGTAGAACCAGGAAGAGCCAATGACTCATTTCAAAGGCCATTAGGTGGGAGAATTCTACTCGAGGGATGGTCAGATTTTTGTTCTGGTCAGGCCTTCAACTGATTGGATGAGGCCCATCCACATTATAGAGGGCAATCTGCTTGCCTTAGTCTACAATTTAAATGTTAAGCTCATCCAAAAAACAGCCTCACAGAAACACCTAGAATAATGTGTGACCAAATACCTGGGCACCCCATGGCCCAGTCAAGTTGACACATAAATCTAACCAATACAGTGTTCCTCCTCATTAAGGTAAAATATTTAAAACTATCTCCAGTGAATCATGCCTCTCTGGATCCATCCCTTTGCAAAGTGCCTTTGCTCTCCTGCCCACCATCGGGCCCCCAGACATGTGAATGAAGCCATCTGGAAGCCTCTAAGACAGTCCAGCCACTCCATTGATATAATGTGGAGCACTTTCTGTGGAGCACTGCCTGAAACTCTGACCCCTGGAATCATAAGTAACAACATGGTTGTGTTTATTCGCTGGGTTTAGGGAGTGGCTTATTATGCAGCCGTACATAAGTGACATAACTGATACTACTAATACAGTAAGTAATGAGAAAATATGAATTAAGATACATCACAGTAGCACCAGAAATTATTGTGTATCCTGGAATTAACCTAACACAACTGCACAAAATCTTTATGAGGAAAAATATAAAAATATTTTAAAGGATGTTTTAAAAGACTCAGATAACGAAAGACATGCCTTTTTTCTTTTCTTTTCTTTTCTTTTTTCTTTTTTTTTTTTTGTCTGCAACAGGATCTCACTCTATCATCCAAGCTGGAGTGCAGTGGCGTGATCTCTAGCTTACTGCAACCTCCGCCTCTCAAGGTCAAGCAATTCTCCCATCTCAGTCTTCCAAGTAGCCAGGACTACAGGTTCACACCACCACACTTGGCTAATTTTTGTATTTTTGGTAGAGATGGAGTTTTACCTTGTGGCCCAGGCTGCTTTGAGCTTCTGAACTCAAGCAATCTGCCCACCTCAGCCTCCCAAAGTGCTGGGCTTACAGGCATGAGCCACTGTGCCTGGCTTTATTGAAGTGTACCTGATCTACAATTGATAGTACATTTTAAAGTGAACAATTTAAGTTTTGACATATGTATACACCTGTGCAATCACCACCCCTAAAAATGGTGAACATATATCCATCATTCCCAAAACTTTTCTCATATCTTTTTGCAACCCTTTCCTTTCACCTCTCCCTGAACCCTTATTCCCATCCCCAAGCGGCCACTAACCATTTTTTGTCACTATAGATTAATTTTCACTACTAGAATTTTATATAAATAGAATTATCCAGCAATTTTATTGTCTGGTTTCTTTAACTCAGCATAATTATTTTGAGGTTCATTCCTCAGGTTGTGTGTATCAATAACATATTCCTCTTTATTGCCAAGTAGTGTTATTCCATGGTTTGTATATACCATAATTTGTTTATTCATTCACCCATTGATGCACATTTAGGTTGTCTCCAGTTTTGAACTAATACAAATAAAGCTGATATGAATATTCATATTCAAGTCTTTATACTGACTTACACTCTCATATCTCTTGGATAAATACTTAGGAGTGGAATGGCTGGCTCTTTCAGGTGGTATTCCAGAAGAAGGGATTGTTAACACAGGAGAAGACAGCTCCATGCATGTTATTTCCCCTGAAGACCCTCCAGTGGGATAAGACGTGGAGGTGGAAGACAGTGATATTAGTGATGTTGATGACCTGACCATTTGTAGGCCCAGGCTAATGTGTGTCTTTGTGTCTTAGTTTTGGACAAAAAGGTTTAAGAAGTAAAAAAAAAAAAAAAAAAAAAAAATTAATAGAAAAATGCTTAGAGAATAAGGATATGAAGAAAAAATAGTTCTGTGTAGCTATACAATGTGTGTTGTACATTAAGTGTTATTATAAAAGAGTCAGAAGTTTAAAATATCAAAAGTTACAATAAGCTAAGGTTAATTTATTATTGAAGAAAGAAAAATATTTTAAAAATCAATGTAGTGTAGCCTAAGTATACAGTGTTTATGAAGTCCACAATAGTTACAGTAAGGTCCTAGGCCTTCACAGTGACTCACCCTCACTCACTGACTCACTCAGAGCAACTTCCAGTCCTGCAAGCTCCATTAACAGTAAATGCCCTATCCAGGTGCACCATTTTCTGTTTTATACATATTTTTGCTATACCACTTCTATGTTTAGATGCACAAATACTTCCCCTTGTGTTACAATTGTCTAAAATGTTCAGGACAGTAACCTGCTGTACAAGTTTGTAGCCTATCCAATAGGCTATCCCATATACCCTAGGTGTATAGTAGGTTATACTGTCTAGGTTTGTATAGTACACTCTACGATGTTTGCACAATGATAGAACCATCTGACAATACATTTCTCAGAACATATCTCTGTTGCTAAGTGACACATGACTGTACTTATTTGCCATCTACATGCCTTCTTTGGTAAAATATCTGTTCAAATATTTTGCCTATTTAAAAAAGTTGAGTTGTTTCTTATTATTGAGTTTTGAGAGTGCTGAGTATATTCTGGATCCAAGTCCTTTATTAAATATATGATTTGCAAATATTTACTTCAGTCTCTGGGCTGACTTTTTATTGTCTTACCCAGATGTTTCAAAGAGCAGAGATTCTTAATTTTACTAAAGTCCAGTTTATCCATTTCTTCTTTTATGGATTATGCTTTTGGTGTAGCTAAGAAATCATTGCCTAATACAAGGTCACAAAGATTTTCTTCTAGAAATGTTCGAGTTTTAGGTTCCACCTTTGGGTCTATGATACATCTGAATCAATTTTTTAATATCTTATGCGACAGGAATCAAAATCCATTGTATTGCATATGGATATCCAGTTATTCTAGTACCATTTATTTAAAAGACTGTCTTTTCTCCACTGAGTTGTCTTTGCACTTTTAATAAAAACCGGTTGTCCATGTAAGTGCAGGTCTATTTCTGGACTCTGTGTGAGTCCATTGATCTATTTTTTTCATGTCAATGTTCTCAGCCTCCACCTTAAGATTCTTAAAAAAAAGAAGAGCAAATTAAATCCAAAATAATCAGAAGAAAGGAAATAGCAAAGATTAGAGTGGCAATCAACACACTAGAAAACAGAAAAATAATAGAAAAAATGCAGTGGAACAAAAAGCCCTTTCTTTGAGAAGATCAGTAAGATTGAAAACCTCTAGCCACACTAATCAGGAAAGAAAGGGAGGATACAAATTAACAATATCAGGAATGAGACAGCCAACATCCCCACGGACTCTTAGATATTAGAGGATGATAAGGGAATTTTATGAACAATTTTATGACAATTTTTTTTTTTTTTTGAGATAGGATCTCACTCTGTCACCCAAGCTAAGTGCAGTGACATGATCATAGCTCATTGCAGCCTCAAACTCCTAGACTCAAGTGATCTTCCCACCTCAGACCCCTGAGTAGTTGGGACTACAGGCATGTACGACAACACCAGCTAATTTAAAAAATTGTTTTTGTAGAGACAGGGTCTTGCAATGTTGCTCAGGCTGGTTTCAAACTCCAAACCTCGGACAATCTCCCATCTCAGCCCCTCAGTGGGCTGGGATTACAGATGTGAGCCACCACACCTGGCCTTAGGGCAATTTATATGACAACTTGGATGAAATGGACAAATGTTTTGAAAGACATAAACTACTGAGAGGTGACAGTGTGCTGGCAGCCCTGGCAGCCTTCGCTTCCTCTCCGGGCCTCCTCGGCCTTGACGCCCACTCTGGCCACGCTTGAGGAGCCCTTCAGCCCACCGCTGCACTGTGGGAGCCCCTCTCTGGGCTGGCCAAGGCTGGAGCTGGCTCCCTCTGCTTGCTGGGAGGTGTGGCAGGAGAGGCACAGGCGAACCGGAACCAGGGCTGCAGCCCCGCGCTGGCGGGCCAGCGAGTTTCAGGTGGGTGTGGGCTTGGCGGGTCCGCACTCGGGGCAGCCAGCCGGCCCACGGACCCTGGGCAGTGAGGAGCTTAGCACCCGGGCCAGCAGCTGTGGAAGGTGCACCAGGTCCCCCAGCAGTGCCGACCCACTGGCGCTGCACTCGAATTCTCACCAGGCCTCAGCTGCCTCCCCACAGGGCAGGGCTGGAGACCTGCAGCCCGCCATGCCTGAGCCTCCCCAACGAGCGCCGCCCATTCCACGGCACCCGGTCCCATCAACCACCCAAGGGCTGAGGAGTGTGGATGCATGGCACGGGACTGGTGAGCAGCTCTGCCTGCCACCCCAGTGTAGGATCCACTAGGTGAAGCCAGCTGGTCTCCTGAGTCTAGTGGGGACTTGGAGAAACTTTATGTCTAGCTCAGGGATTGTAAATGCACCAATCAGCACCCTGTGTCTAGTGGAAGGTTTGTAAATACACCAGTCAGTACTCTGTATCTAGCTAATCTAGTGGGGACTTGGAGAACTTTTCTGTCTAGCACTCTGTATCTAGCTAAAGGATTGTAAATACACCAGTCAGTGCTCTGTGTCTAGCTAATCTAGTGGAGACTTGGAGAACTTTTATGTCTAGCTAGAGGATTGTAAATGCACCAATCAGCACCCTGTGTCTAGCTCAGGGATTGTAAACGCACCAATCAGCACCCTGTCAAAACAGTCCAATCAGCTCTCTGTAAAACGGAATGATCAGCTCTCTGTAAAATGATCAATCAGCTCTCTGTAAAATGGACCAATCAGCAGGATGTGGGTGGCGCCAGATACAAAAATAAAAGCAGGCTGCCCAAGCCAGCCAGCAGCAACCCGCTTGGGTCCGCTTGGACAATGTGGAAGAATTGGTCTTTCGCTGTTTACAATAACTCTTGCTACTGCTCACTCTTTGGGTCCACACTGCCTTCATGAGCTGTAACACTCACTGCAAAGGTCTGCAGCTTCACTCCTGAAGCCAGCCAGACCAGGAACCCACCAGAAAGAAGAAATTCCAAACATGTCCGAACATCAGAAGGAACAACTGCAGACTCACTGCCTTTTTAAGAGCTGTAACACTCAAACCGCGAAGGTCCGCGGTTTCATTCTTGAAGTCAGCAAGACCAAGAACCCACAAATTCCGGACACACTACCAAAACTCATTCAAAAAGAAACAGATGACCAGGTACGGTGGTTCACGCCCGTAAAATGGTACACATGGATAGGGCATTTACTGTTAATGGAGCTTGCAGGACTGGAAGTAATCCCAGCACTCTGGGAGGCCAAGGCAAGTGGATCACCTGAGGTCGGAAATTCGAGATCAGCCTGACCAACATAGTGAAACCCTGTCTCTACTAAAAGTAAAGAAAAAAGTTGGGCATGGTGGTGGGCACCTGTAATCCCAGATACTTGAGAGGCTGAGGCAGGAGAATCGCTTGAACCTGGCAGGTGGAGGTTGCGGTGAGCAGAGATCGCACCACTGCAGTCCAGCCCGGGAGGCAGAGCAAAACTCCATCTCAAAAAAAAAATAAAAGAAAGAAAAGAAAAGAAAAGAAATAATCTGTGTAGTCTTGTATCTATTAAAGAAATAGAATCTGAAGTTAAAAATCCTTCCCACAGAGAAAACTTCAAGCCCAGGTAGCTTCTCTGGTGAATTCTATCACATTTAAGGAATAAATAATATCAATTCTGCACAAACTCTTTCAGAAAATTGAAGAGGAGTTAACGCTCCCCAACTCATTCTAGGAGGCCAACATTATACTGTTACTAAATCCAGAGGAAGACTTTGCAAGGAAAAAGAAAAGAAAGAAACAACCCCAAACCAAAAAGTTACAGACCAATATCCCTCATGACAAATATCTCTCTTAAAATGTTAGCAACATGTTCATGGATAAGATGACCTTAACAATTCTAAGATATCAATTCACTCCCAAATTCATCTATAAATTTATGCAAGATGATTCAAAATCCCAACAGGANACACCAGTCAGTGCTCTGTGTCTAGCTAATCTAGTGGAGACTTGGAGAACTTTTATGTCTAGCTAGAGGATTGTAAATGCACCAATCAGCACCCTGTGTCTAGCTCAGGGATTGTAAACGCACCAATCAGCACCCTGTCAAAACAGTCCAATCAGCTCTCTGTAAAACGGAATGATCAGCTCTCTGTAAAATGATCAATCAGCTCTCTGTAAAATGGACCAATCAGCAGGATGTGGGTGGCGCCAGATACAAAATAAAAGCAGGCTGCCCAAGCCAGCCAGCAGCAACCCGCTTGGGTCCGCTTGGACAATGTGGAAGAATTGGTCTTTCGCTGTTTACAATAACTCTTGCTACTGCTCACTCTTTGGGTCCACACTGCCTTCATGAGCTGTAACACTCACTGCAAAGGTCTGCAGCTTCACTCCTGAAGCCAGCCAGACCAGGAACCCACCAGAAAGAAGAAATTCCAAACATGTCCGAACATCAGAAGGAACAACTGCAGACTCACTGCCTTTTAAGAGCTGTAACACTCAAACCGCGAAGGTCCGCGGTTTCATTCTTGAAGTCAGCAAGACCAAGAACCCACAAATTCCGGACACACTACCAAAACTCATTCAAAAGAAACAGATGACCAGGTACGGTGGTTCACGCCCGTAAAATGGTACACATGGATAGGGCATTTACTGTTAATGGAGCTTGCAGGACTGGAAGTAATCCCAGCACTCTGGGAGGCCAAGGCAAGTGGATCACCTGAGGTCGGAAATTCGAGATCAGCCTGACCAACATAGTGAAACCCTGTCTCTACTAAAAGTAAAGAAAAAAGTTGGGCATGGTGGTGGGCACCTGTAATCCCAGATACTTGAGAGGCTGAGGCAGGAGAATCGCTTGAACCTGGCAGGTGGAGGTTGCGGTGAGCAGAGATCGCACCACTGCAGTCCAGCCCGGGAGGCAGAGCAAAACTCCATCTCAAAAAAAAAATAAAAGAAAGAAAAGAAAAGAAAAGAAATAATCTGTGTAGTCTTGTATCTATTAAAGAAATAGAATCTGAAGTTAAAATCCTTCCCACAGAGAAAACTTCAAGCCCAGGTAGCTTCTCTGGTGAATTCTATCACATTTAAGGAATAAATAATATCAATTCTGCACAAACTCTTTCAGAAAATTGAAGAGGAGTTAACGCTCCCCAACTCATTCTAGGAGGCCAACATTATACTGTTACTAAATCCAGAGGAAGACTTTGCAAGGAAAAGAAAAGAAAGAAACAACCCCAAACCAAAAGTTACAGACCAATATCCCTCATGACAAATATCTCTCTTAAAATGTTAGCAACATGTTCATGGATAAGATGACCTTAACAATTCTAAGATATCAATTCACTCCCAAATTCATCTATAAATTTATGCAAGATGATTCAAAATCCCAACAGGACTTTTCAAGTAAAATTTTAATGAAGTATATACTTACAGAAAGCTACACTAATTATTAAGTACACAGCACAATAGATTTTTGCAAAATGAATAACTAAATAAACATGATCCAGATTTTTTAAAAAAGCTAAAGTATTATCTGCACCCCCACCTTGGAAACTAGAGAATAGCTTTGGCTGTTTTGCCACACACTCTATATAAATAGAGTGTGGGCTGGGTTGTGTGGCTCACACTTGTAATCCTAACACTTTAGGAAGCCTAGGTGGGCAGATCATTTGAGCCCAGGAATTCAAGGCTAGCCCAAGGAATCCTGGGCAATGTGGTGAAAGTCCGTCTCCACAAAAAATACAAAAAAATTAGCTGGGTGTGGTGGCACACACCTGTAGTCCCAGCTACTCAGGAGGCTGAGGCAGGCAGATCGATTGAGCCCAGGAAGTCAAGGCTATAATGAGCTATGATTGCACCACTGCACTCCAGTCTGGACAACAGAGTGAGACCTTATCAAAAAAAAAAAAAAAAAGAATATGGATGGTGTATAAAAGGAAAGTACGTAATTGAATAAAACAAGAGCAGTTCCTTGCTGATGATAACGTACCATGAATTGAGAGGTATGATGAATTCAACCCTCTCCACCTGAGAGATCTCTAAAAACCTACAGAACAAACTAGCAGAAAACATAAAGCCTTCTAGTGAGCCTACTTTATCAAGTTGAGGCATATCTGAATTCCAGTGGTAGACACAATTTGGGCTCTTCCTGCTTCCATCTCCCCACCCCCACCAGCTCCAAAAAGAATGAGGTACTTTTGGGACTAATAACATCCTAGATTGGGTGGGTGTTAGGTGCTCCTCGTTCTTGTAGTTGGGTTCTTTTCATCGCTCAGTTTCCTCATCTGCTAAGTGGGTTTACTTGTCCTATCTAACTCACAAGCATTTGAGGAGGAAGATCGAAATAGGGTAAGATATCTGAAAACAATTCGTGAACTGTAAAGTATTGTTAAAATAAAAGCCATCATAATTATTATTTTAAAAGTTTCCTGTGGCACACATTTACCCATGTAACAAACTTTCACATCCTGCGCATGTACCCCTGAACTTAAAATAAAAGTCAAAGGAAAAAAAAGTTTGAAGCAATTCCAGCCTGGATTAAAAAACAAAAAACAAACTTTATTTCATAATGTGAAATATTTTAGGACAGTATAAATATTTTGATTTCTGGGGGGAAATAGGCCCCCAAATTGAACTCTTAAGTGCCATGTTGTGTGTATATTGCTTGTTTATTTATGTATTAAACTTCAGATTACATGTAATAAACTGTCTTTGGTGCAATGCAATTGATTTTCCTGCATTAGAAGTTGAATTAAATGTGCATTACTCGGGCTGGTCACCATGGGGGAAGCTTAAAAGGTCTGACGGAAAATAAACGAAGACCATTAAGGCTTGCTAGGCCCCATCTCCCTTGGTTAGAAACATGAACACTAGTAGCATCAAATTCATCTCCTTCCAGCTCTGTAATCCAAGAGAGGACAGAGTTCCTCTCTTCCAGCTTCAGGGAAACACTTCGGGGAGAGATTGATTGGCCTAGCCTGGATCTCATTCCAAGCACTGTGTCCACTGGATGAGGCCAATTATCAAAAGGGATAGGGGAAGGATGCTGAGCAGATTAAAGAGTAACATCCACCTCCTACATTTTCTCAAATATTGATACATTCATTCAAGTTGGGGAGTTTCTCCTGCTTCTCCAGGGTGGTCATCTCTGATTTGTAGCGTCTTTTCCTGCGTTGCCTCACGTGGGAGGGAGCCCCATGTGGTGTAGCTGCTGCCTGGTTCAGCGAGAAGGCTGGGCGGTGCAGGCCTCCTGCGTGCTGGGTCGGCCCGCCCCCGGCTATCGAAGACCGGAGAGGAGAAGGGCTCTGTTCGGGTTCTCCTAGCACTAATTCCAAAAGCATTGGAATGGTAGCCATTATAGTGTCTCTATTAGGTTTCCATTTGCTACGGTAACAGAAATAAAGAGGATTTATTGGCTCCTATCGCTTAAAAGGTCCGTCACTGGTGGGGGTGGGGGATGAGATGTGGGGCAATCAGGGCTCCCGCTCTGGTTCTTGGGACTCCCCAGGCTCATCTTTTCCCCGTGCGGCAAGGTGGCTGCCAAGGTGGCGGCAAGGTGGCTGCCACAATTCTAGGTCTCACCTGACAACATCCCCAGGAAGATAGCCTTTTCCAGCAGCGGTCTCTTCAGCACCAGGGTATAATGTCCCAGAAGCTGCCAGCAGACTTCTCCTTACATCTCAGTGACTCCAATCCCTTTGTGAAACCATCCCCGTATCCAGGGAGACGTCACGTGCGAATCCGCTCAGGCCTGGATTCCTGAAACAATCAATGGTTGGGGATAGAAATCCACTTAGGCCAATTGGACCAATCCCTGGTGCTGGCAGTGAGGTCAGTCTTGAAGCACATGGGGTTACGTGAGAGAAGGTGGGAATCTGAATAAAAACTGGGATACTGTAGGGCAGAAGGAAATGGGTGCTGGGCAGGAAACCCCTTAAGGAGCACTCTGCCTCCTTTCTGTGTCTGATCCAAGTCCCTGCCATCCCAAACTGTTGGAAATTTCCCGTGTTGGAAAAATCTGGGAGGGGAGATAAACTAGATGTTCACACTCACCTTGCCATTTTATCCCTTAAACCCTTAGACACCACCCAATTCAAACCCTCATTTTACAAATAATGAGACTCAGAGAGGAAAGTGACTGCCCAAGGTCCTGCTGTGGCTACAGTTGGCTGTAAAGTCATTCAAGCCTTCCCAGCTCCTTTTCTGAGACCTGTCTGTGATGGGTAATTTTATGTGTTAACTTGGCTAGGCCACGATACCCAGATATTTGATCAAATATTATTTTAGATGATTCTGTGAAGGTATTTTTTAGATGAGATTAACATTTAAATCAATAGACTTTGAGTAAAGCAGATGACCTTTGATAACATAGGTGGGCCTCAACCAATCAGTTGAAGGCCTTAATAGGAAAATGATTACCTGCCCAGAAGAAGAGGGAATCCTGTGAGTGGACTGCCTTTGGGCTCAGCTGCACCTCTTCCGTGGGTCTCCAGCCTGCCTGCTGACCCTGCAGATTTTGGGCTTTGCCAGCCTCCACAATTGCATGAGCCAATTTTAAAAAGTAAATCCCTCTCCCCATGCATATACATCCTATTGGTTCTGTTTCTCTGGAGAACTCTGACTTCCCTAAAGGCTCAACCTATTATTTATCCTGACTTTGGACCTACACCTATGTTTAAAAAGGTAATATTCTAAACGAGTGGCTGCTCAGCAATGGGTATAGGATTATTGAATAACTAGTTTTCAGTTAGTGATGAGCTGGAGGAGTGTATAGAGACTAATGTCAGAGTTCTCACAACTGCAGCATGTAACTGAAGAAAAGAGGCTTGCCCTGTTGATGTTCAACATCAGCAAAGATCCTTTTCTCCCTGCTGTAGCTCTTCCTGCTTGAGACAAAATGTCCATGTTATCAGGATCTGCTATAGGCCATTAGGCTCCCTTTAGTTGCGCTTTGGGCTGCCCACATCCATTTCCCCTTCGCAATATCTAGAATTCCCTTTGGGGCATTACCCTTCCCCAATGTGGATGGCTAATTGTGGGCAGTGGTCCCGCTATGGATGCTCAAGGGGCCAGACCTGGCTCCCATTCAGCCTGAGTGTGAGCATGTGACTTCAACCCAGCCAATTACAAACTCTCTCCTGGGACTTTAAATCAAGTGACATGAGAATAAGAGGGTGTATTACTCCGTTCTCATGCTGCTATGAGGAAATACCTGAGCTGAGCAATTTATAAGGGAAAGAGGTTTAATTGACTTAGTTCTGCAGGGCTGGGAGGCCTCAGGAAACTTACAATCATGGCAGAAGGGGAAACAAACACATCTTTCTTCACATGACAGCAGCAAGAAGCGCAGAGCAAAGAGGGGGGAAAACCCCTTATAAAACCATCAAATCCCGTGAGAACTCACTCACTATCACAAGAACAACATGGAGGTAACCACCCCCATGATTCAGGTACCTCCCGCGGAGTCCCTGTGGAGATTCAAGATGAAATTTGGGTGGGGACACGGTCTAACCATATCAGAGGAGAAGGTTGGTGCCATGCATTGCAGAAGAGGCAGTACAAGCACCAACATTTCTACAGGATCCTCTGGTTATGAAACTATTTGTGGACTTTCTGTGAACTCTGTCCAGCTTCTTGGCCTTCCAGTGTGCTCATGGTTCTGGCCATTTCCAACCCTGACTATCAGGCTGCTGTCAATTTTACAGGCCTCTATGAGTCTTTACTTTGGTTATCCAGAATTGGCATCTAACCAGCACCCAAGTCCCCCAACTGATACAAATCGTTGAGTACTGTTTCCAGCTCTGCTTTAACTTAGTGATGTCATTTCACTTCCCCAAGCCTCAGTTTCCTCATATGTAAAATTAGGGAATGAGCCTAGATCTGTGTTCTGCAAATATGTTTCAGCCATAAGAAATTTCATGCAAACAAATCTCCCTTATAGGAGTAGTTAACTCATAAAACTGGTCCACACAGTGCTGCTCTGGTTTAAGAGAATCCTGTCCTCTTAGCACTTTCTCAGTAGTGCCCTGCTGTGACTCCTGCAGGATTCCACAGAGCATGCTGGACTAGACAATCTCTAATACCATAAAGGGACAGGGGTGTACTCTCTCTCCCTCATGGCAACGAAAAATAGTCTGGGTTGATTTAATTAACTCAGGGAGGCATCATATCCACGGTGTCTTATTGACAAAAACTTGTTTCTTCTCTTCTTGAAGGAAATGTGCTTAGTAAATGTCTGTGAAATGTTTAAACACACACACATACACACACAACCAATTTAGCTGCCTAGTTTTTTTTTTTTTTTTTTTTTTTTTTTTTTTTTTTTTGTTGTTTTTTTTTTTTTCTTTTCTTTTCTTTTGTCTTTTCTTTGAGACAGAGTCTCACTCTGTTGCCCAGGCTGGAGTACAGTGGCACGATCTCGGCTCGCTGCAACCTCCGCCTCCGAGGTTCAAGTGATCCTTCTGCCTCAGCCTCCCAAGTAGCTGGGATTACAGGTATCCACCACCACACCTGGCTAATTTTGTATTTTAGTAGAGACAGAGTTTCACCATGTTGGCCAGGCTGGTCTTGAAGTCCTGACCTCAGGTGATCTGCCCACCCCAGCTTACCTACCAAAGTGCTGGATTACAGGCGTAAGCCACTTCACCCAGCCAGCTGCCAAGTTTTTTTTTTTTTTTTTTTTTCACATTACAATAGTTAATTTTATTTGTTCAAGAGCTCATTATTGCAAGCATTAAACCAAGCATAGGCTTTGAATTCTGTGAGCCCAAATTCACATATTGAAGACAGATCAAAGCAAACTGCAGATCCATGTACACGGATGAAAACTAAAGGCTCAGAGTTAAATAACATTGTAGTTTTTAAATTTCTATAGCTAGAGTCCATGTAGTCACAGGTCTTTTACGTCCTTCTGGATGTCCCACAGGGTATCTGACTTTTCTTGAGCTAGCAACTTCATCATCCTTTAGCTTCTGGATTGATAACGCTGTTAATTCCTCTGGCATGAGGATACACGGAAGGCTCAGGAAGATTCATTCTCGATGCCATTACATCCCCTTTACCATTTTTGACATGGGAATGGAATCCTGGATAGATTTTTCAACATGGATTCAATAAGATCAGCCACACTTAATCCAATAGGCCCAGTTGGTATATCCTTTTAGCTTGATGACTTCATAGGCACTATTCACCACCATCTTATGCATCCTTCCAATTTTCACTATCATTGTCAGTTCCCATTTCTGGATTCCGATTCCAATTCCTGGAGAGAAAACCTGCCACATTTCACGCCACTCCACACAGCCACACTTGAGTCGCCATTGTTCCCCAAAAATCCACCCATGGCAGCTGCTGGGATGAATGCCAAGTTTTTCAGCATAAGTAGCGAAATCTAGCAGACATCCGATTACATCCACTTCCAATCACGCGGTGTTTGGTAATCCACTTAGTTTTCCGGGTAGCATATGTAAGATGTCCACTGGGTTGGAAACACAATATATGATGCAATCAGGTGATGTACGTTTGACAATCTGAGGAATAATGCATTGAAGACATAACATTTCTCTGCACCCAGATTGAGTCGACTCTCCCCTTCTTGCTGACGGACTCCTGATTACCACTACCAATCTTAGGAATTGGCAGTCACAGAATAATCTTTATCTGCCACAAATTTTATGCTCCGTCTGAAGAAATAACTCCCATCTGCTGCCCATGCTGCAGATCATCATTTCTCCTTAAGCTTATCTTCCAAAACATCCCCACCAAGAGCAAGTTCATTCAGCCAGAGGACTTCCCAGAATGGCTGATAGCACCACGCCATACAACTTGTCCAAACCACTACAGTGATCTTATTGTTTGGGACTGTTGCCTCTTCTTCCGCAACTGGGTGCAATGAGTTTTTCCTTAAGAGTTGCCATTTTGCACTAGGAGAGGGAAGGCGCTGGAGACCTCCGTAACAGCAGCAGTGCGGAGAAGACAATCCCAGCTGCCAAGTTTTAAGAGCGCTTTTTATCATGGGGAAGGCACAGCAAAACTACAAAAAGCAAACAACAGCAACAAAATCTGGAGTGGGGACGTTTTAATTTAAAGTTTTAAATTAAAGTGTCTCTTTTTTTAATTTTTTATTTTTTAAGTAATTAATTAATTTTGAGACTGGATATGAGACTGGCTAATTTTTGTATTTTTAGCAGAGGTGGGGTTTTGCCATGTTGCCCAGGCTGGTCTCAAACTCCTGGGCTCAAGCGATCCACCTGCGCCAGCCTCCCAATGTGCTGGGATCACAGGCATGAGCCACTGTGCCCGGCCCAGACACACTTTTTCCCACAAAAAAAAAAGTGCTGATTTATACATTTATCATGGAGAAATACTCAATTCTGTATCTCAAAGACCCAATAAAATAATCTGAAATGGACAAGACTTTATTCACAAATGCCTTAGAGACATTTTAGACTAGGCACAATGGCTTACATCTGTAATCCTAGCACTTTGGGAAACTGAGGTGGGTACATCTTGAGCCCAGGAGTTTGAGACCAACCTGGGCAACATGGTGAAACCCATCTCTACAAAAAATACAAAAAGTTAGCCAGGTGTGGTGGTGCCTGTGGTCCCAGCTACTTGGTAGGCTGAGGTGGGAGGACTGCTTGAGTCTGGGAGGTCGAGGCTGCAGTGAGACAAGATCATTCCACTGCACTCCAGCCTGGGCAACAGAGTAAAACCCTATCGGAAATTTAAAAAAAAAAAAAAAAAAATCCGCCATAGACCTGGTGTGGTGGCTCACACACCTATAATCCCAGTGCTTTGGGAGGCTGAGGCAGGAGGCAGCAGGAGGATCATTTGAGGTCAGGAGTTCAAGATCAGCTTGAGCAACATAGCAAGATTCTATCTCTACAAAAAATTAAAAGAAAAAAATTAGCTAGGCATGGTGGCATGTGCCTCTATATAGTTCCAGCTACTCAGGAGGCTGAGGTGGGAGGATCACTTCGAGGCTGGAGTAAGCCGTTACTGCACCACTGCAGTCCAGCTTGGGCAACAGAATGAGACCCAGTCTCAAAAAAAAAAAAAAAAAAAAAAAAAAATCTGGTGTATATTTAATTCCATGAAGAAATCAAACATTATCCCTGCTTTTGGCCTGTAACACCAGGTACTTTGCTTAGGATTTTCACACACAATCTCATGTACTCTCAAACAACTTTCTGGAAAAGTATCATTTATGATTCCTGTTTTATTGTTGAGGACACTGAAGCTCAGAGAGATTAAGTCATTTACCTAAGCTCACACAGGTAGTAAGCAGCCACTAACTGCATGGCTGCAAAGCTTACGTTCTTTCAAAGATAATACTCTACTCCTTTCATTAACACTATGCATTTGGAGATATTAAAGTGTAGAATAATTTGACTACATAGTTCAGTGGTCTTTCAGCTTTCTCTTCTATATACAGCCTCAATAGGGAGACCCATAACTCCCAGCTGAAGAAGCATCAGAGACCTCTGGGTGCCTCCCTTGGGTTCCATGTGTCTTTGCAGGAACACTGGTAGAGTTAGTTCTCGAAAGGAACGGTCCTTTTAACCCTGGGCAGTCTTATTTCCTATGGCCAGTTGAAGTTTCCTCTAGGAAGGCAAGCTCATTTTAACAAATACAATCAGGAATAAATATTTACAACTGAAAAAATGCTTTTGTGAAAATGAATTCTCTGACTCTCTTCTTTGTTACTCTACAGACATCATCAGTCACTGAAGATAATGACGGAGTTATGGGATTGGGGATATGGGATATGGGATATAAAGGTAACTATGACCTTGTTCAAATAATTCTAATTTTGACCTTTTGTTACCACTTTGTCCATGTCAGCTGTTCTTATTTCTAAAAATGATGGTACTCTAAAGATAATCCAAAGAGTATCTATTCATTCCAGTGAAGTTAATCAACATTTGCATATGTGGTTTACTGGGCAATAAATGATTTCTAGGTACTGGTCCTGAATATGCCACTTCATAAGTAATTGTGTACTCTTGGGTAGGTCACATAAGCCCATTGAACCTTATTTTATTCATCTCTGAAATGAGAGATTTAGATGAGGCATTCTGTAAACTTTAAGATTCTTATTTTGCTGGTTACTTTCAAGGACCTGGGATCTATGCAATCCCAAATATGTCCAGCAGAGGTCAGGAGATGTCACTAAAAGCTCTGAGGTCTACTTTAATCCCAGTTAGCTGTGTAAATAGTTTTATGGTAGTCCCTACTCTCTGTGTTACTTACCTGATTTTTTAAGGTTGGGCAGGCATTTTTCTTGAAAAATTAAAGTAGAGATGCATTGTATTCTTTAGGCCTCTTTCTCAAATGCAAACCATTTCTCCACTGGCCAATGACTAGTAAACTACCCAGCAGAAGGTGACACGTGGGAACAGTTTAACCTTTGGTAAACGTAAGCAAGTATGGATGCTATGGCAAATTCCATTTCATCAAAATTCTCTCTTTACAAAGGATTTCTTTACAAAGGAATCCTTTACAAAGGATTTCTAAACTCTAGCTAGTGATCTAATATTTTGAAAAATATTCATGATCACACCACTGCACCAGCCTGTGCGACAGAGCAAGACTCTGTCTCAAAAAAAAAAAAAAAGAAACATATTTATCCAGCAAAATTATTGTCACAATATGGGTTTCAATCAATATTTCTCTTTTCTCTCTCTTCTGGGTTTCATCAGAAAATTATCTCGGAAATACACCATTGCAGAGATAAAGAATCCTAATAAATATTTAAATATTATAAGCATTGGTTTATTTAGGCAGAAACAGGAGGACTGATTTAAATGTGGATTGAATCCAAAGAATTGGGAATCAGAGGAAGACCCTGCAGCAAGGTCAAGCCCATCCCAAAGAGCTGTTTAAAGAAAATGTAGTAGAGACAGTCTGGAGGTTAAAGTTGACTCTGGGTAAGACCTCCATTTAAACCTTGGTCAAGTTATTTGGTAAAGTTTCTTAACTTTCCTGGAGATAAACTCCCCCATTTCCTGATCTATATAATGCGGACAATGGTAAAACCTCATAAGATTTGTGTGGGGATTAAATGAGCTAATACACATATATAAAGAGTTTAGGAAAACACCGCCACACATTAAATGAGCCATAAGTGAGAGCTATTGCTGTCATACATTTTACTAGAGAGGAGTGTTTTTAGAAAAAGCAAATGGAGAGCAAAATCACTGTGTCTTTTTCCAAATCTCTCTCATGACTATGTCAGGCTAGGTTTGATGATGCTGTTGTGTGTTTCAGCCACCGGAGCTGACAGACCCCGATCTGGCCACCTGGCCTGTTGATGGCCATGCAGACCTAACTGGCACCATCATCCCCGGCTCACAGGAGCAGCAGAGGCAGCTGGATGCCCATTCCTGCCAGCCAGTCCTTACCTGACTGCCAGCCCATCAGCCATAGTCGGAGGCTGCCTTCCCCATGGAGCAGGGACAGTCGGTGGCTTTTCCCCTCTCTCAATGACCACGTGGAGCCTAGGCTGGTGCTGGCTTGCCTGCTCCCCGCTTGGAGGTCAACTTCCACCCAGTGCTTCACCTTTTGCCTCCAAGGCTTTCCTTTTTTTCAGCACTCAGGCCAGGTGAGGGTGGCTCATGCCTGTAATTTCAGCACTTTGGGAGGCTGAGGCTGGTGGATCACTCAAGCCTAGGAGCTCAAGACCAGTCTGGGCAACTTGTCAAAACCCTGTCTCTACAAACAATAAAAAAAATTAGCTCAGTGTGGTGGCACACACCTGTAGTCCCAACTACTTGGGAGGCTGAGGTGGGAGGATCTCTGGAGCCCGGGGAAGTCGAGCTTGCAGTGAGCTGAGATTGCACCCCTGCACTCCAGCCTGAGCAATAGAGTGAGACTGCCTCAAAAAAAATGAATGAAAGAAAGAAAGAAAGAAAGAAAGAAAGAAAGAAAGAAAGAAAGAAAGAAAGAAAGAGAAGAAAAAGAAAATTAGCACGTGGTTTACTCATTGTCACTACTTCTTCCCCTGCTCTGGCAGGCTCCTCTAGGGCAGGTCTGCACTGATCTCTCCCACCATCGCTAACACACGGTAGGATGGACTGGGCTCTGAGAGAGCTGGGAACAGTGGGCCAAGCAGGGCAGAGAGGCCTATGTGTGTCCTGCAGGAGACAGAGCTGGGTCGTGCTGCGCTCTGATGATGAGGGGTATGAGCTGGGTGGCAGGAGGCATGGGTCAGGTGGGATGGCTCCCTCAAAGGTTGGAGAAAAGCTGGCAGGGGGGCAAATGAGCAGAACATTCCAGATCAGCTGTGGGTGGCACCCATCAACCACCCTGGGCTGTCCAGCAGGGTGGGGGCCAGAGCAGGATTTCTACAACCTGCTCACATCCTTGAGACCCTTCTGAAGACCCAGACCAGTCATCGAGGGACCTCCCAATCACTCACATTCAAAATCAAAAATTAAAAGGGAGATGGCTGTCTCCTTACACTGACCATAGCTGCAAACTTTCTGAAAAAGGCTTAAACTCTTAAGGTTTCTGCTTACTCAAATGGAAAGAAAATGGGAGGAAGTGTTGATTCAAAGAGAAACTTTCTGCTTCCTTCTAAAGATGACTGCAGCCTAATTCTGGCTCTGACACTGTCTTGCTCAGACCCAGTCAAGCTCCTGGCTCCTCCAGGCCTTGCTTTTGGTGCCTGTAAGGCAGCTCTGGAGTAATGGGGGCAAGCCTCGCCTGCGAGGAGTCGGGGAAGGCGTGAGTGTGATTTGTGATTGCTGATACTTGATGCCCACACACCCCACTCACAACATGTGTTACTGTCAATGTAATTTAAGATATTTTTATAAAAAAAAAAAATCTAATGTCTTATCTTGTTGGAAATCCCCTTTAGGAAAGTGCTAATGCTAACTATTGAACATGTATCCATTGCATTTATAATAATCCTAATAATAACTGCCATTTATTTAGTATATAGAAAAAGTATATAGAAAGCCATGGTGCAGTAGCACCATTCTTCCCATTTTACAGACAGGGACGCTGAGCCTTAGGGAGATGAAGCAATCTGCCCAAATGCAGGCCGCTAGGGCCCAGTGGGCCCCAGGCATGCATGAGCTCAGAGCTGGCGCTCTTAAACCCTTCTGGGTCTCTCCATGCACAGTGAGTTCCTGCTTGGCCCACTCTTGGGGCTCTGGGGACAGGCCTGCCTCGGGACCTTTGCAGGTGCTGCTCTCTCCTCCTGGGATTCCTCCTCTTCCTCCCTCCCGCCTCCCGCCCTTCCTTCAGGCCTCTGCCCCATACCCGCTATTACTGAGCCTCTCTCTCCCACATGAACGGATCCACCTCTTCCCCCTTTCCCTTTCTTGTTTGTCTTCCTCGCTTCCTTGTTTGATCATTCTCTGTTTGCTTCCCCCACTAGAATGAAGGCCTGTGGGGTCTTTGTTTTGTCCGTGGCTGTATCTTTAGCATCTAGGAGAAGGTGCTCCCTTACTATCAATTCAACAAACCAGTGAATGAATGAGTGGTCGCCAGGATTAGCGGGGCTGGTGGGCAGAGCAGAAGTGGTCTGGATGCTGAGATTTGAGGGAGAGCCCCCTCCAAGCCCTCAGGACTCACTGTAGAGTTAACTGTGCCACAGGGCCCAGCTCTGGCAGAGCACAGTTCAATAGCTAGGAATGAGCCCACCTCCCCTCCCCACTCCCCACTTCATCAGAAGACTGAGCAGCTTTTTCTCTCCACCCGGCTTCCAGCAATACCTCCCCTTGGGGCCTTTTCTGGTCATTCTCCCTAAGGAGGTACTGTGAGAGTTCAGGGGTTGGGGGCAAGCGTGAGGGTCTCTGGGGAAGGGAGATCTGTAAACACTTCAGTTTTAGCCTTGAAATCCCTGAAGTCTCTTCCCTCTGGCTGGTTTGTCCAGCCAGAATAAACTTTCTTTTGGGGTGAGCAGCTTGGCTGGCTTTTCAAGACTCAGTTCAGACATCTTTGCCGCCCATCTTCCAGGTTAGTGCCCTCCTTGCTGTCCTCAGGACGGTCTCAGCCCTCTCCTTGCTTCTCACAGCAGCGTTGCCTCTGTCTGCTTCTCAGTGAACACTCATGGTCTGTGGTCTTGCCTGTCTTCCTCTGGGGCCCAGGCCCAGAACAGCAGGGTCTCAAATCAATGTTTGCTGAGTAAATGAAGTGGGATGGGGAGACAACCAGTGTTACCATCTGAGAGCTAGCACTGCGCATCATCAATGTTTGCATGCCTTCTCCAGCTACAAGTGCCAGGGTCAGCCGCGAATCCAGAGGGGACCATATCTTATGTAGGCCGTAGGACTGATTCAAGACAAATGATGCTTTGCCCTGCAAAATCGGTGCTGCTGGGCCGGGAGTGGTGGCTCACACCTGTAATCCCAACACTTTTGGAGGTCGAGGTGTGTGGAACACCTGAGGTCAGGAGTTGGAGACCATCCTGGCCAATGTGGTGAAACTCCGTCTCTACTAAAAATACAAAAAAAATTAGCTGGGCATGGTGGTATGTGCCTGTAATCCCAGCTACTAGGGAGGCTGAGGCAGGAGAATTGCTTGAACCTGGGAGGCAGAGGTTGCAGTGAGCCAAGATCACGCCACTGCACTCCAGCCTGGGCAGTAGTGAGACCCCGCCTCAAAAAAAAGTTTTAAAAAAAGAAAAACCAGTGTTGCTGGTAGCAGGCTGCCCCGTGGTTAGTCCCTATCCAGCTCAGAGAATGAAGACACCAGCAACAGGGGCATCTCTCTCCCTCCTCCTGTTGCTCAAGCTCCAACAGCTTCTTGCATGCATCCTCAGGCTGACCGCAGAGTGGGGGCTGGGGAGTAGGGGCAGTTCTCATTTACAGGGGGAAAGAAATCCTGAGTGGGGATAAGAAAGGGGAAGAGCAGTAGCGGAAGCCCTGAGGGATGGGTAAGCACCCCTGGAAGCACAGAAACCCCATGACCTTCTGTTCTGACTCATCTGTCTTCTAATTCTTTCTGGCTTCTTGGCAAGGACAGTGGACCCTGCTGAGAGGGCTTCAGGAATGGCCAAAGGCTGAGACGGTGCAGCCTCAGCCACGCCCAGAAAGAACTTGGATAAGTCTGTCTTGCTGTTTTTCCAGTTTTTGTTTGCACCTCACAGGAAGAACTGGTTCGCCTTCATTCCTAGCCCCACCAAATTGACAGGTTAGAGTGACTCAGGGACCATCCCCTTTGTCAGGCAGTTCCCTCACTTGCTGGACTGAGTGTGGTTCTGCAGTGTGGTTGGGGCCCCTGCATAATGCTTTAGCCAGCAACTACATTAGAGAACTCTCTGTCTAGACTAAAGCCTCATTTCCCAAAGTTGTCAGGTTAAAGACATCCCCTAGAAGTTCTGATTGGGTCGGTCTGGGGATGCCCTGAAATCGATTTCTGATGTGTGCCAGATAATTTATAAAGTAGCTCAGTAAAAACCAACCTCAGCCGGGCACAGTGGCTCAAGCCTGTAATCCCAGCACTTTGTGAGGCCAAGGTGGCTGGGTCACTTAAGGCCAGGAGTTTGAGACCAGCCTGACCAACATGGTGAAACCCTGTCTCTACTAAAAATACAAAACTTAGCCAGATGTGGTGGCACATGCCTGTAATCCCAGCTACTCAGGAGGCTGAGGCAGGGGAATCGCTTGAACCTGGGAGGCGGAGATTGCAGTGAACTGAGACCGTGCCACTGCACTCCAGCCTGGGAAACAAGAGCAAAAATTCCATCTCAATAAATAAATAAATAAATAAATAATAAATAAATAGATACCAACCTCATAGAAAGTGATAGAAATGTGAAAAAACAAACAAACCTCATTAGCGCCTGGCCCCTTCCCACCTGGCAAGCCTAATTTCCTGCACATGCGCCCTGAGCTTCCTCCTGCAGTTCACTCTGCCTGGAAGGCCCTTTCCCACCTTTGCCTATCTGGGGAGCTCTGAGTCTGGGTTTTTTGCCTGGGGAGGCTTTCTCCATTACACTCTTGAGGCCTCTCACAGAGTTAGGAAAGTCCTCTGCTCCCATAGCTTTGTGGGTGTTTCCCATCTGGAGCCTGCAGCAGGCTGGAATGAGAGGTGGCAGTAGAAAACCAGCCCTCTTTATGAGTAAATGAGTATTTGGTCACCGATACAGCTGAAGTGCTGGTTAAGTCTTGCTTTCCCCGGAACAATGCTGCTGATTTGTACAATTGATGACTCTCGCTCACCAGCCCCAGATTATTTCAATGGCTTCCCATTGTGCCTGGGATCGAGTCCAAGATTCAAGTGCCTAGCATGCTGCAAGAGCCCTAAATGACCTGTGGGTCCCTCTGGCCTCATCTCCACCCATCCCACCCCTACCCTCCTTGCATTTCCTCACAAGGGCCACACTCTCGCGCCTCCCACTTTCATTCATGATGTTCCCCCTGCTTGGAATACTTTATCCTCATGTCCTACCCTGCCTCATCTGACTCCTACTCACCTGTCAGAAGTCACCTCCTCTGGGAAGTCTTCACAGGTTAATGAGAGGTGAGTCAACTTCCCAGCAAGATGGAGAAATCAGGATGCCCCTAAATAGGGGGTTGAATAAATCCAGGATTCTACCTCCACAAAATGAAATAAAGCTGGAGATGTGAATTTTCTTACTTCTTTATTAGGCAGTTTTTAAAATACTATTATGTTCATGGCAAGATATTCAAGAATGTGAAGTGAAGAGTAAGTCCCCTCCTCCTGGTTTCCGTCTTCCCTGAGGCATTCACTGTTGTCAGTTCCTTGAGTGGGTCTTACAGAGGTGTTCCACACCTGAACAGGTATACACGTATGTCAAGGTGAGCGAGGGGTAAAGATGGGGGGATTTGAAATGTATTTAAGGCATGGCCCCTGCACCTGAGAAACTCACAACTTCTTGGGAAGGTTAAGTCAGCCCTACCCCATGAGTTAGAGTATTAAAAAACATGTGGAAACCTGAATGAGGTCACTCACTCAAGGCCACTCAAAGTCACTCAGAGCCAAGATTCAAGCCCCAAAGAGACTGAATGGGCTTGTTCTATAAACCACCCACCTGCCATCAGTAAAGGGGACACCTTTCATAAGTGGTATCAAGACAGAATTCCTAAGCCCCAGTCCCCAGGTATAGTTCAAATGCACATTATTATAATCCTTCTATTGCAAAGTCCTGGTTCTGGGACTTTTAAAGCTGGGACATAGCTGAGTCTGGGGCTGGAAACCAGGACTGGCAGGTGCAATAAAAGTAATAGTCCATCAAGCTTTGTTGCTTGAACTATGGTTACCACAAATTATTACAGGAAAACCAAAAACACTCCATGAAACTGAAGTATTAAAATGAAACTCCAGCTTTGAGAACAGAAACAGTTTTAAAATTGGGGCATCTTTTGGTCTGACATCTCCACCCAGGCCATTTGACATGTGAGAAAATCTCAAGAGGTGAAGTGACTTGCCTGAGGGCACTGGGTTGGTTTTGACAAAATGAAGACCAATATGCCTGGTTCCTATTCTGAGTTAGTCACTGTCCACAGCACCGCCTTCCCCACCACCAAGGGGAAGAAAAGCTGCAGAACATGGTGGGTGCGCCCATGTCCTTCCTGAGACGCAGCCTGTGCACTCTTGAAGTATTCTCTTACTTCAAGGGAGAACCGATGGAAATATCAGGCTTGGAAGATCAAGTCAGGAACTCAATCACTGCCTCACTGTCATTGTTCCCAGCTACAAACCATAGACACTGACTACCTGAATGGAGAAGAAAATGTATCAGAAGGTAAACAGGCAGGTCAAAGAACCACCACAAGACCCTAAAACTAGGTTTAAAGCTGCACGGTCAAGGACAACACTCCCGACAGAACCCAAGTCCTATGTGCTGAGAAACCTCAATGTGTCCTCAGCCGGCTCAGTGGCCCCTGCTGTGCCAGGAATTCAGATGTGCTGCACTGCCCACCATCCACAGTGGACATTCTCGGGAGTCCTGGCCTCCCTCAGACCCCCCAAGGTTCCCCCAAGGTCTGGCACAGGTCCCTCTAGTTGGCCAGCCCTGGTCACACGCCCTGGCTGTAGTTGCAAAAGGGAGGCTGAGAAAGGGGAAACAGAACATTTCCGTTTCTCTAGTAGAAGGTGAGGACCTCCTCCCGATCAAACCATAAAGTGAGAGTCCCCCAAACATGAGAAAGGGGTTTAAATGGCCGGTGGCTCCAAAAAAGAAGATACATGTCCTCTACCTGTTGGAAGTGGAGCATAAGGAAGGTGGATGAGTCCTAGAACAGGGAGGGACAGGAGACCCTCCACAGGGTTGGGGCAGCTGGGTCTGTTAACTGCAATTTGACTTCGTGGTGCAGGAACGTGACACATGAGGCATAACTCCACTATCCCAATATCACAGGGCCAGGGTTGCCAGATGAAAGTCACATGCTTGGGGAATTGCAACACAGGAAGAGAAATTGAGCAATGAAGAGAAATTGAGAAATGAAGTCTAAGTACGTTGAAGAGGAAGGGAAGGCTAATCTCTTCCTGCCCTGGTTAAGAAAGAATTTGAATGGAGAAGAGGAGGAAAGGAGGCTGACTTGTATTAAGCACCTACTATTTTTGAGCACCGGGCCCTGAAATGTGGCTGACATGATCTCCTTTAATATGGAGAAAGAGAAACAGTACAATCTTGATAATTTGGGGGTTTGGGAAAAGATTTCTTCCCCGTGTGTTTCTTCCGTTAGTGTCACAGCCTCCTGGCCTCTCTCCCCTTCCCGCACGCCCCTCCTGGCTGTGAGTTGCAGAGGACAGTATAAGCCTAGCTCTGCCTGCCTCCTGCTTTCCCTTGGGTGGGGCCTCCCATTGGCAGCTGGCGAGCATAGCCATCAGGCAGCCAGCCCTGCAGTGAGGCCTGCATGTCTCAGTCCTGCCTATGACCAGGCAGGTGGGTCTAATTCTGAGTATGACATTAGGATGTTGGTTGTTGCCTGGTTCATCTAAGCCACACCCTCAATCCGGGCTTTCATCAGCAAAGAGGGTGATCCTGTAATCCATACCTATTTTACTCCTTATGTCTCAATAGTTTAGAACTCACACTGAGGAAAAGGGATGCTCCTTACTGCTCCCTCTCCTCAAATCTCACCCGTAATTTCTGGTAGGATTAGCACAACATTTGACAAATATTAAAGGATTCAATTTTTAATCATCCTGGGAAGAGGTGCTCTTAACTTGAGGTTTGGGGATGGACTTCAGAGCATGGGACATTCATTTATTTATTATTTTTCTTTTCTTTTCTTTTTTTTTTTGAGACAGGGTCTTGCTCTCTTGCCCAGTCTGGAGTGCAACAATGCAATGACAGCTCACTGCAGTGTTGACCTCTTGGGCTAAAGTGATCCTCCCACCTCAGCCTCCTGAGTAGCTGGGACCACAGGCATCCCACCACACTCACCTCCTCTACCATAAAGTCTGAGGGAAAGTTACTTTCTCTCCAAGACATTCTTGCAGCTGAGAGTGTTACATAACATAGTTGACCAATGAAGTATAAGCTGAAGAATTCTGGGAGCTTCTGGAAAAGTTTTGCTTCCTTAATTGGAGCTGTGATTCTTTCTTTTTTTCTTTTTCTTTCTTTCTTTCTTTTTTTTTTTTTTTTTTTTTTTTTGAGATAGAGTTTTGCTCTATTGCCCAGACTGCAGTGTCAGCTCACTGCTACCTCTGCCTCCCAGGTTCAAGGGATTGTCCCGCCTCAGCCTTCTGAGTAGCTGGGATTGCAGGAGCCCACCACCATACTCAGCTAATTTTTTGTAATTTTAGTAGAGCCAATCTTTCACCATGTTGGTCAGGCTGGTCTCAAACTCCTGACCTCAGGTAATCCACCCGCCTTGGCCTCCCAAAATGCTGGGACCAGCCACTGTGCCTGACCAATGTCACTACTTTCTTATGTGTCTTTTCAGAGACACTGTATTTGGACACAAGCAATTACAAATACAGTTGGCCCTCTGTATCCACAGCCTCTGTATCTGCAGGTTCTGTGTTCGTGGATTCACTCAATTGCAGATCGAAACATATTGAAAAAATAAACAATAAAAATAGCAGTACAATAGTAAAAAATAAATACAAATACATATAACTAAATAAATAATACAAATACAAATAAAAATAGTAAAAAATAATACAAATAAAAATGTCATAAGTAATCTAGAGATGATTTAAAACATACAGTAGGATGTGCAAATACTATGCCAGTCTTTTTTGACTGACTTTTCTTACTTAAACATAATGTTTCCAAGGTTTATCCATGTTGTAACATCAGTACTCACTTCTTTTCATCACCAAATTATATTCCATTTTACGGATATACCACAATTTTGGCTATTTCAAATAATGCTGCTATGAACATTTCTGTGGACATGTGTTCCATTTCTCTTGGGTATATACCTAGGAGTAGAATTGCTGATCATATCGTAACTCTGTGTTTAACCTTTGGAGGAACTGCCAGACTATTTTCCAAAGTGGCTGCACCATTTTATATTCCCACCAGCAAGGCAGGAAGGTCCCAATTTCTCTCATCCTTATCAACACTTGTTGTTCCTCCACCCCCTAGTTAATCCTTTTGCCATTTTATATGAGGGACTTGAGCATCTTCAGATAATGGTATCTGCAGGGGTCCTGGAACTAATGCCCTGTGAATAAGGAGCGATGATGACCGTATATGTATCTTTTGCCTCCTTTTAGACAAATAGTAGGATACTATACACACTGTTCTGCATCTTGCTTTTTTTCACTTAAAAACACATCTGGTGACAATTTTATATCAGTACTTAAAGCATGCCAAACTCTTTTCAGCATCAGCGTACTATTCCACTGTAGGATTGGAGCATAATTAATTTAACCAGTTCCCTACCATGGGATGTATATGCTATTTTGAATCTTTCTTAAAGGAGTAGAATCCAACTCAAGAACTTCTAGCCATGCAAGTGACTCAAAGCTTTAATGCAGAGTAACTTTAGGCAAGTTGCTTAACCTCTCTGAAGTTAAGTGTTTCTTATCTTTCTTCCCACCACAGTGGCTCCCTAGAGCCCATCACTGCCCTGGAGAAGTGCTTTTCTATTTCCAGCCCCACACAGTAGCATCCAGCTTCATCTGGGGGTGTGCGTGGGGGGCAGGAATAGGAGGTTTCAACCAGAGGATAGGTCCCTAGTGTCTTGGCCAAGGGAGCCTTGTGGGGGGGGCTCTCTCTGGCTGCTTCTCACTCCCTTATGTTGTCACCCTCTGAAATATGCTGTTTGCCTTCCCTGACACAGACCTAGTTGGCAAGGACTGCAGAGCAATGTCAGGCTCAGGGCCTGGGGCATCCTGAAGATGTCACCATAGAGCAAACATAAGTTTGCTGGCTGGATGTCAACGGGAAGATACATTAAGGGCAAACAGGAGTGAGATCCCTGGCATGGAAACAGGAAGAAGGCTAGGTGCTGGCTCTGTTTGGGAGTTTGTGTATTTATTCTATAAAACAGCTTTATTGATACATAATTCTCATACCATACAATTCACCCATTTAAAGTGGACAATCTAGTGGTTTTTGTATACTCACAGAGCTGTGCAACCATCATCACAAGGAATTTTAGAACATTTTCATCACCCAGAAAAGAAATGCCATGCCCCTTAGGCAGTCACTCTCCCATACCCACNCTCCCCCCCCCCCCCCCCCACAGTTAATTCTTTCATTTCATTTTTAAATTTTTTTCTTTTAGATTGGGGGTATACATGTAGGTTTGTTACAAGGGTATATTGTGTGATGCTGGGATTCGATCTATTGATCCCAACACCCAGATAGTGAACATAGTACCCAATAGGAAGTTTCTCAGCCCTTGCCCCATCTCCCTCTTTTTGGAGTCCCCAGTGTCTATTACTCCTATCTTTATGTCTGATCAGCGTTTGTTATATATCAATTTGACTGTAGCCATCCTAGCAGGTGTGAAGTTGTATCTCATTGTGGTTTTGATTCTCACTTCCCTGAAGACTAATGATACTTAGCATCTTCTCATGTGATTATTGGAAATTTGTATATCTTCTTTGGAGAAATGTCTATTCTGGTCCTTTGCCCATTTATAATTGGATATTTGCCTTTTTTATTATTGATTATAAGAGTTATTTTTATATTCCAGTGTGGCATCTTATTTTAATCTTTTAGAAATAACTGTTTTCTCAGTCATACTCGTACACTGTAGAGCAGCAGTGTGTTTGAACCCAAAGAACACACACAGGGTGAGGCGGGGTGGCTTACGCCTGTAATCCCAGCACTTTGGGAGGCCAAGGTAGACAGACCACTTGAGGTCAGGAGTTTGAGACCAGCCTGGCCAACATGGTGAAACCCTGTCTCTACTAAAAGTACAAAAATTACAGCTGGGCATGGTGGCTCACTGCTGTAATCCCAACACTTTGGGAAGCCAAGGCAGGCAGATCATAAGGTCAGGAGTTTGAGACCAGCCTGACCAACGTGGTGAAACCCCATGTCCATTAAAAATACAAAAAGTAGCTCTTTAAAGAATCTCGCAGTTCCAAGATGGCCAAATAGGAAAAGCTCTGGTCTGCAGCTCCAAGGGTGATTGACACAGAAAATGGGTGATTTCTGCATTTCCAACTGAGGTACCTGGTTCATCTCACTGGGACTGGTTGGATAGTGGGTACAGCCCATGGAAGATGAGCTGAAGCAGGGTGGGGCATCACCTCACCTAGGAAGCACAAGGGGTAGGGGGAATTCCCTTTCCTAGCCAAGGGAAGCTGTGACAGACTAACTGGAAAATCGGGACACTGCCACACAAATACTACACTTTTCCAATGGTCTTAGCAAATGGCACACCAGGAGATTATATCTCATGCCTGGCTCAGTGGGTCCCACGCCCGTGGTGACATGCTCACTGCTAGCACACCAGTCCGAGATTGAGCTAAAAGGCAGCATCCTGACTAGGGGAGGGGTATCTGCCATTGCTGAGGCTTGAGTAGGTAAACAAAGCTCAAACTGGGTGCAGCCCACCACAGATCAACAAGGCCTGCCGCCTCTGTAGACTCCACCTCTGGTGGCAGGGCATAGCTGAACAAAAGGCAGCAGAAAACTCTGCAGACTTAAAAGTCCCTGTCTCACAGCTCTGAAGAGAGCAGTGGTTCTCTCAGCATGGTGTTTGAGCTCTGAGAACAGACAGACTGCCTCCTTAAGTGGGTCCCTGACCCTTATGTAGCCTAACTGGGAGACACCTCCCAGTAGGGACTGACTGACACCTCAAATAAGTGGATACCCCTCTGGGAAAAAGCTTCCAGAGGAAGGATCAGGCAGTAATATTTGCTGTTCTGCAATATTTGTTGTTCTGCAGCCTCCACTGGTGATACCCAGGAAAACAGGATCTGGAGTGCGCCTCCAGCAAACTCCAACAGACCTGCAGCTGAGGGACCTGACTGTTACAAGGAAAACTAACAAACAGAAAGGAGTAGCATCAACATCAACAAAAAGGACATCCACACCAAAACCCCATCTGTGGGTCACCATCATCAAAGACCAAAGGTAGATAAAACCACAAAGATGGGAAGAAACCAGAGCTGAAAATTCCAAAAACCAGAGTGCCTCTTCTCCTCCAAACTATCGCAGCTCCTTGCCAGCAACAGAACAAAACTGGACCGAGAATGACTGACAAGTTGACAGAACTAGGCTTCAGAAAGTCGGTAATAACAAACTTCTCCAAGCTAAAGGAGGATGTTTGAACTCATTGCAAGGAAGCTAAAAACCTTGAGAAAAGATTAGACAAATGGCTAACTAGAATAAACAGTGTAGAGAAGACCTTAAATAACCTGATGGAGCTGAAGACCACGGCAGGAGAACTATGTGATGTATAGAGAAGCTTTAGTAGCTGATTCTATCAACTGGAAGAAAGGGTATCAGTGATTGAAGATCAAATGAATGAAATGAAGCGAGAAGAGAAGTTTAGAAAAAAAAGAGTAAAAAGAAATGAACAAAGCCTCCAAGAAATATGGGACTATGGGAAAGACCAAATCTACATTTGATTGGTGTACCTGAAAGTGAGGGGAGAATGGAACCAAGCTGGAAAACACTCTTCAAGATATTATCCAGGAGAACTTCCCCAACCTAGCAAGGCAGGCCAACATTCAAATTCATAAATACAGAGGACACCACAAAAATACTCCTCAAGAAGAGCAACTCCAAGACACATAATTGTCAGATTCACCAAAGTTGAAATGAAGGAAAAAATGTTAAGGGCAGCTACAGAGAAAGGTCAGGTTTCCCAGAAAGGGAAGCCCACCAGACTAACAGCAGATCTCTCATCAGAAACTCTACGAGCCAGAAGAGAGTGGAGGCCAATATTCAACATTCTTAAAGAAAAGAATTTTCACACCGGGATTTCATGTCCAGCCAAATTAAGCTTCATAAGTAAAGGAGAAATAAAATCCTTTACAGACAAGCAAATGCTGAGAGATTTTGTTATCACCAAGCCTGCCTTACAAGAGCTCCTGAAGGAAGCACTAAACATAGAAAGGCACAACAAGTACCTGCCACTGCAAAAACATGTGAAATTGTAAAGACCATTGATGCTAGGAAGAAATGGCATCAACTAACAGGCAAAATAACCAGCTAACACCATGACAGGATCAAATTCACACATAAAAATATTAACCTTAAATGTAAATGGGCTGAATGCTCCAATTAAAAGACACAGACTGGCAAATTGGATAAACAGTCAAAACCCATCAGTGTGCTGTATTCAGGAGACCCATCTCACATGCAGACACACACATAGGCTCAAAATAAAGGGATGGAGGAAGATCTACCAAGCAAATGGAAAGCAAAAAAAAAAGCAGGGATTGGAATCCTAGTCTCTGATAAAACAGACTTTAAACCATCAAAGATCAAAAGAGAGAAAGAAGGACATTGCATAATGGTAAAGGGATCAATTCAACAAGAAGAGATAACTATCCTAAATATATATGCACCCAATACAGGAGCACCCAGATTCATAAAGCAGGTCCTTAGAGACCTACAAAGAGACTTAGACTCCCATACAATAATAATGGGAGACTTTAACACCCCACTGTCAATATTAGACAGATCAACGAGGCAGAAGGTTAACAAGGATATCCAGGACTTGAACTCAGCTCTGCACCAAGTGAACCTAATAGACATCTACAGAACTCTCCACCCCAATCAACAGAATATACATTCTTCTCAGCACCATATCGCACTTATTCCAAAATTGACCAAATAATTGGAAGTCAAGCACTCCTCAGCAAAAGTAAAATAACATAAATCACAACAAACTGTCTCTCAGACCACAGTGCAATCAAATTAGAACTCGGGGATAAGAAACTAACTCAAAACCACACAACTACATGGAAACTGAACAACCTGCTCCTGAATGACTACTGGGTAAATAACAAAATGAAGGTAGAAATAAAGATGTTTTTTGAAACCAATGAGAACAAAGACACAATGTACTAGAATCTCTGGGACACATTTAAAGCAGTTTGTAGAGGGAAATTTATAGTACTAAATGTCCACAAGAGAAAGCAGAAAAGATCTGAACTCAACACCCTAACATCACAATTAAAAGAACTAGAGAAGCAAGAGAAAACAAATTCAAAAGCTAGCAAAAGTCAAGAAATAACTAAGGTCAGAGCAGAACTGAAGGAGACAAAAAAAGAAGAGACACAAAAAAACCTTCAAAAAATCAATGAATCCAGGAGCTGTTTTTTTTTAAAGAT
>NW_016818991.1:125737-131154 GCF_001698545.2 Rhinopithecus bieti
AGTGAACTCCCATTCACAATTGCTACAAAGAGAATAAAATACCTAGGAATCCAACTTACAAGGGATATGAAGGATCTCTTCAAGGAGAACTACAAACCACTGCTCAAGGAAATAAAAGAGGACACAAACAAATGGAAGAATATTCCATGGTCATGGATAGGAAGAATCAATATCATGATAATAGCCATACTGCCCAAGGTAATTTATAGATTCAATGCCATCCCCATCAAGCTACCAATGACTTTCTTCACAGAATTGGAAAAAACTACTTTGAAGTTCATATGGAACCAAAAAAAGAGCCTGCATTGTCAAGACAACCCTAAGCAAAAGGAACAAAGCTGGAGGCATCACACTACCTGACTTCAAACTATACTACAAGGCTGTAGTAACCAAAACAGCATGGTACTGGTACTAAAACAAAAATATAGACCAATGGAATAGAACAAAGGCCTCAGAAATAACATCACACATCTACAACCATCTGATCTTTGACAAGCCTGACAAAAACAAGAAATGGGGAAAGAATTCCCTATCATATAATCTGACTTAGTCAGATACAATGGATTAAGAAAATGTGGCTCATATACACCACAGAATACTATGCAGCCATAAAAAAGGACGAGTTCATGTCCTTTGTAGGGACATGGATGAAGCCGGAAACCATCATTCTGAGCAAACTATCGCGAGGACAGAAAACCAAACACTGCATGTTCTCACTCACAGGTGGGAATTGAACAATGAGAATGCTTGGACACTGGGCGGGGAACATCACACACCGGAGCCTGTCGTGGAGTGGGGAGATGGGGGAGGGATAGCATTAGGAGAGGTACCTAATGTAAACGACGAGTTAATGGGAGTAGCAAACTAACGTGGCACATGTATACCTATATAACAAACCTGTACGTTGTGCACATGTACCCTAGAACTTAAAGTATAATTTAAAAAAAATACAAAAATTAGCCAGGCATGGTGGTACGCACCTGTAATCCCAGCTACTCAGCAGGCTGAGGCAGGAGAATTGCTTGAACCCAGGAAGCGGAGGATGCATGAGCCGTGATCACATGACTGCACTCCAGCCTGGGGGACACAACAAGACTTCATCTCAAAAAAAAAAAAAAAAAAAAGGTGCAAAATGACACAACATTATTACGTTGAATCTGTAGATTGCTTTTGGTAATAAGGACATTTTAATAATAGTAATTTTTCAAATCCATGAGCATGGAATATCTTTCCTTTTTTTGTGTCCTCTTTAATTTCTTTTATTCACATTTTGTATTTTTCATTAGTTCTGTATCTTGACTGTAGTGGTGGTTACAAACATCTATACATGTGTTATACATACGAAATGCTGATTTTGACATGATACCCTGATAATGTGAGATGTGACTACTGGGGAAAACTGGGTGAAGATATTCAGTTCTCAAGATCCACAATGGGCCTGATCCAGCCCCTGTACAGGCTCTCAGATGGTGTATAATTCTACTTCCTGTGAAAGAGAGAAAGAGGGACCAGGCCCTGGGAAGAAGAGTGAGTTTGGCCCTGAAAAGGGTATTGGTGAGAGTAGAAGGGAGGAAACCCAGAAGGTGTGCTCTGTTTATTCAACACCTTTGTTTGTCGCCATATCTTGCCCACTGTCTACAGACTTACAATGAGTAACTAAATGAATCAAAAGCTGAGCCCTTGGTGTAAAACAGGCACTCTTCTTCAGTTCCTAAGAGACAAAACCCATCCCACTGCCTCTGGACCCTGGTCTTCTGGAAGCTGGAAGGAGGACAATCATGCTTTTCCTAGAAGCTCCAGGCAAGCTGCCAGTGGTTTGGACATTTCATCACTGCGGCCCTTGCCGGAACTGAACCTGCTGCCCCAGGTACGTGTTACAGTGCAGGAGTGTGGTATGTCAGCCCTGAAGCGTCCTGATGCAAGCCACTGAATGCTCAACTCAAAATGGCTTAAGCAATAATGAAAAGTATCCTTTCACGTAAGAAGAATTCTGGAGGTCAAGCAGTTCCAGTGTTGGTTCATTTCCCAGCAAAATTTGGTCATCGAGTACTCAAATTCTTTCCACTTCATCTTCAGTGGATTGGCTATCCAGCTTTTTCGTATTTGCCAATCTGACACATAAAAAATGGTATGTAATAAACAAGACACAAGTTTATTGACATGCTGGAGTAGTCACTAGTAGGCAGGGTTCTGAGAAAATACTCAGACTCTTCTTGCCCCAGAAAGTGTATCCAGCAAATCAACTCCTGGAATCTCCAAACAGACTGGATTAAAAATGGAAAATAGCAAAGGATCTTGGCAGAGAATCCTCTCTGACTTAGTCAGATACAAGATTTAAAAAAAAAAAAAGTTCTTGTCTTGCTTCCTAAAACAAATTCTGATAAAGACCCGTAAGAATCTAAAATCAACTGAACACAGAGAGTTTAAAGCGAAGGAATTTCCCTACGTCCTGCCAAGAAGAGGAATGTTTACAATCTCTGCACATGGCCTAACACGGCTCCCCTAAGAACAGGCTTCCCTTGTTTCAATTTCCATTAAAAGAGGAGCATAAGGGCTTTTTTTTTTTTTTTGAGACAGAGTCTCACTCTGTTGCCAAGGCTGGAGTGCAGTGGCATGAACTCAGCTCACTGCAAACTCTGCTTCCCAGGTTCAAGCAATTCTCATGCCTCAGCCTCCTAAGTAGCTGAGATCACAGGCATGCACCACCACACCTGGCTAGTTTTTGTATTTTTTGTAGAGACAAGGTTTCACCATGTTGCCCAGACTGGTTTGGATCTCCCAACCTCAAGTGGTCACCATGCCTGGCCCACATAAAGGCTTTTCTAAACCAATGCTACCCCAGTAGAATTTTCTGTAATGCTGAATATGTTTTATATCTGAGCTGTCCAATAGAGTAGCCACTGCCATGCGTGTGTGACTATGTAGCACTTGAAATGTGGCTAGTGTGAATAAAGAACTGAATTTTTAATTTTAAGAAATTTTACTTAATTTAAATTTAAATAGCCACATGTGACTAATAGCTACCATACTGGACAGAGCAGTTCTAGGTAGACTTGTTTGGGGTTTTCTTTTGCTAAGAGCGATGCCCCAGGTCTTACTGGTTCAAGATGCCCATGACTGCAACCTCTGGACATAACTAGGGTTGTTGCTGATAAACCACAGGATAGTATAGCTTCAGGTTTTTATAATAATAAAAACAAATAAAGAGAAAGAGTAGAGGATGCTTACACCCAAAATCACAGGCACCACTCCATGTCCACTCCAGCCACAGGCTGAGTCTGCACAAATGAAATCAAGTGTTGAGCTGAGATAAATACCTTGCTGAGAAAGGGAAGTTTGGTAGGAGAGGTGAGGAAGACAGAAGGTCTGAGCATCGTTGAATTACCTGGATGTAAGTGTTTTACTTCACCACTTTGGCCCTAATATCACAACACAATTATTGAAGGGAGTACTTGCCAGGTACAATTGCAATTTTACTTTATTAAATATTCACAATGTGTAAGCAACTGTACAGAACATAGAAACAATTGTCCTCATCCTCCAGGACTACATACTCTGATGAGATGGGTAAAAAAAACAATAAAGAAGACCAGGTGTGGTGGCTCACGCCTGTAATCCCAGCACTTTGGGAGGCTGAAGCAGGTGGATCATCTGAGGTCAGGAGTTCAACACCAGCCTGGCCAACATGGTGAAACCCCATCTCTACTAAAAATACAAAAATTAGCTGGGTATGGTGGTGGGCACCTGTAATCCCAGCTACTCAGGTGGCTGAGGCATGAGAATCACTTGAATCCGGGAAACAGAGGTTGCAGTGAGCCAAGGTCACACCACTGCACTCCAGCCTGGGCAATAGAGCAGGACTCTGTCTCAAAAAATAATAATAATTAATAACACTAACAATAATAAAGGAGACTGAGTGCAGGTAAAAGATATCATGATGAAAAAAGATGGATAAACAAATGATGTGTTATTTTCTTCTATTATGGATTTTAAAATACATGCTTTTTCCCCTGTAATTATTGAAATGATATTTGCCCATTATGGAAAAACTGAAATAAACAGATAAGCACAAAGAAAATAAGTATCAGCTATAATAGCATGAAAATATTTCCTTAACTAATTTTCTTTAAAAATATATATATATTTAGGTTGGGCACGGTGGAGGAAGTTCTCTAGCAAGGAGAAAAATCAAGCTAGAGAATATTTTGAGGTAAAGGCATTGAAATAAATTACTCACGTTCATTGCTCTCTAAATATATGATGACAAAAAAGGGAAAATATAATAAACCATAACCCAAACTGTAGATAATGCAAACAGCAGACATAAAAAACCAGAGCTAGTGAAATATACCTAGGTACACATCCGTTTGGGAGAGAACACATAGATATTGATAAGGTTAAGAAGCTGACAACAGGGAAATATAAGTATTAATGGAAAGGGTAAACCCCAGAAGAATAAAAATAGAATGTATATCTTATGCAAAGAGTAAAAGAAAATTTATTCTATCCAGTGAAAGGAAAAAAGGAATAAAAAAGAAATAAAAGTATGAAATAGAAAACATGAAATTAAAATTATAGAAATAGCTCTAGTAGACTGGTGATTAGAATTTATGTAAATAGGTTAAATTCGCCTTTTAAAAAAATTACCAAATTGGATTTTAAAAATAGGCTGGCCACGATGGCTCACATCTGTAATCCCAGCACTTTGGGAGGCCAAGCTGGGAGGATCGTTTGAGCTCACGAGTTGGAGACCATCCCTGGGCAACATAGCAAGGCTCCATCTCTATTTGAAAAAAATAAAAGAGTATCAGGTAAGGTAGAACTTTAATTTCTCCCCCAAATTGTAAGCCAATTTGTCCTTCATTATTTGTTGAGAAATTTGTATTTGTATTCTCCCATTGCTGAATTGAGATGCCAACTCTGTCTAGTACTCATGATTTATATGTATTTGAGTTTGTCCTTGGATGGTGGACACTGGCTCCTTCTTCAATGAAGGACTTGTCCCACCGCTGGGGGTGTTGTCAGTAGAGTCTTCAGGGGTCATCCCCTGCAAGCATTGTCTGAGCTGCAGAGAGCCACCACATCTGAGGAGTTACCCCTTCCCAGTGGCCTACATCCAATGACTCATTCCTGTGGGTATAAATGCCTGGACACAGGTCCCACTTGAGACAACTCTGAAGGCCATTGAGCACCCAGCTCCTGTGGGTTTGGCCAGGGCTCCTGTTGGGTCTACTGAATCATGGTTTGACTTATCCCCCTGTCTGCCTGTCCTGCCTCCTTCCCCTCCCATCCACTGGTGGTGATCCCAAGAGTGCTCCTACATGTGAACACCCTGCATGCTCACCCTTGTCTCAGTTGAGCATGCAGGGTATTCACATGTAGGGGCACTCTTGGGATCACCACCACTGGATGGGAGG
>NW_016818992.1:0-6946 GCF_001698545.2 Rhinopithecus bieti
CAGTATATTAACAAAATGATTGTTATCATAAGTATATTTAAAGTTGAGATTTTATGGCTTCATTCATGCAACAGAGAGTACAATCATCTAAACTATTTATTGAGTCATAACCTAGGTCATATTTCCAAGAATGTTACATGTTTCTTGACTCCAAGTATTACTGTGCAATTAATTCTAGGAACAATGCATTTTAAATTACATTATATATTTTATTAGACCAAAGGGACCTGAAGTGCCAAACCTCTTCACACTTTACACACTAGTTTTCCTTCATTAAAACCATTCTATAATCATACCAAATGTTCACTTGCCACACAATCAGACTGTGATCATTGAGTTTGTCATAGGTAGCCTGAGACATGGAACCAAGCAATGATTTGCAAACCTTTTTTGCTTTCTATTGTTCCATCAGAGAATCTTCTTAGAAGATCCAGTTTTCAGACTATACATTGTTATTTTCTTAAGCCTTTCCAAAAGGCGCCTTCATTCTTACTTTTAGCTTTGGTAAATGCTTTCCCATAGCCTTGAAATAGAAGCCATACTGACATCATACATTTTTAATATACCAAGATGTTTTACTGTAACAATCTGACCCATATCTTTTTCTCAGTAGCCATTTTCCTTGATTTCTAATATCAAATTTAAACTACTCAAAAGTGAATAATGTCTTGATTAAAATAAGTTTTGTTTTGTAATCATAGTTACACTCTTATTTTAAGCGTCCAGAAAGAAATTGTTGGGGATGTTAAACAATGCTGATTGAATTCTAGTTATTTTAATGAGGAATACCTCCTCATTCTTTTTACCAGCCTGCTATTTACTGAGCATCCACTGTATTCACAGCACTATTGCAAGCACTTACGGATTCTAACTAAAAGAAATATCCATCACACTCTTTCATGTGACAAAGAAAATGGAGCTCTAATACATTGTGTTTATCTATTTGTATTAGATGACATTTACTGAGAAAACACAGTCATGCCTTACAGAGGTAAAAGGAAAGTGAAAATGTAGTTAGGGAAATAAGGGTGAAAAATGTGGTGAATTTTGGAGAACTGAGCTAGAAAGTTACCAATAAATTGAGTGATTTAAAATATGCTGTGTTATCGGAAGATTGCCTGACTCTTAATGACTGTACAATGAATGTAAGCCATTATTACCTTTAAAATTATTAATATTTTTCTTTGCATGAATGTTTCTTAGCATGAACTAAATGTTAAACATTCAAAACGTACTTCACTATCTGCCTTATATTTGTGATTTTTGTTCTACTATTCAAAAATTCATTCACTTAATGAAATATGAATTTTAAGTCAACTATCTGCAAAGTGTGGTGTTAGTGTGGTGAAAAAGTGAGAAATGATCCTTGCTTTTATGACTTTTCAGTTTAATGAAGAAGATTGACAGCAACATAAAATTATTTAAATAAATTTGGGTGTAATTCTGACATTTTCTCTAGAAAAGAAGTGAAAAGAATATGGAAATAGGCCCANAGAATATGGAAATAGGCCCAAGATATATTGGTTGAAATAACATATTTAAAGTGGACTCAGAATCAAAAAGTATCCCTGGCTAAGGAAAGAGCACGCATGAAAGACCTGAAGCAGAAAGAAAAGAGCCTGGTACATTTGAGGGGATAGAAATATACCATTGTGACAGCAGCCTCTTTCAGAATTCTGAGAATGAAACAGAAAAAGCTGAGAAGTTGACATGAGGCAGTTAGCGCCTTACAGAACAGGTTAATGATTTTAGACTTGAGGCTTAAAACAGAACATTGCTGCAGGGTTTCAAGTTTAGAAGTGACATGATCTGAGTCTCTCTAAGAACACTTTGGGTGTGCATAGAAATTCAATTGGTCTGGAAGTGAAGTAATTGTGGGAAGCCTTTCTGGAAGAATAGTATAGTTATAGGGGCTCAAGCTGAGTGAAGTAAGTGGCTGTTTAGATAAAGAAAAGACTTCAGGAATATTTAGTATATAGTAAAAACAGGAATATTGAATTATTAGATATGCTATTGGAGGGGAATGCAACGATTATAAGGGCAAACTAATGATATAAAATCAAATTAACTAGGGAGACAGTAGTATACAGTAGGATAAAGGAAGAAAAAGTCTGAGGTATTCATTATGTAAAAATTGGATAATGGAAAGTTTTCCATAGTAGATTGAAGCCCACAGCTCTGAATTTCTATGAAAACAGAGTAGAAAATAGGTAGGAAAATGGAGAGAAGTTTGTGGAGAGGAAAGGAATAGTAACGAGTGAATGTTAAGAGTATTCAAATAGAATGAGGCAGGTAAGTGTCCAATAATTTTAGCCTCAGATGTTATTAATGAGTTGGTTTAAAAATTTAGTAAAATGCTGCCAGATTGAAGTAGGCCATGAGGGAATTAGGCAAAGAGGAAGTTCAGGGTACATGGGGACAATTGTTTGTAGAAGTTTGCGTGTGAAGGATGATAAATAAATCAGTGGGAATGGTAAGCAAAGGAGGAGTTTGCCTAAGATCTTACAAATTAGTCAGGGTATTAGTGTTTGAAAATAAATCACTCATTACATAAAGTGTTTCCAAATTTCCTAGCATTCAGAAGACACTAAGTAATGTCCCACAACAATATCTTGACTTTTAATTACGTGTATAGTTTGCCAACATTTCTGACAAATCTCAAATAATTTTTAAGTTTCTGCAAATATCTCTTGGTCATTTATTAACTAGTTTCTCCTTCTCCTATGGTAAACTATGCCATTTTGAACCAAATGTGTATTTGGGTAACTTAAAGTACACAAAAGTTAAAGTTATGGTGTTTAACATAATTTAATAAAGATCTCTGGTCAACATATGCAAAGCACAATTCAGACACTGAAATTTTTATATGGCATATTAGATAATACTGGAAATTCTTAATTGACACTCCACCAGAGATCTTCTAATGTGGGCAACTTTGCTTACTTCCTTACCTGCTACCTTGTTAGAACCGCCAACCTGTTTTCTCCCAGAGATAGTTGTATTGATTATTCCCCTTAATTTGGAATTCAGCCTTTCCAATGACAGGCATTGGACCAAAGAGAAGAGAACAAAATAAGAATTTTAGTTTTTCATCTCTGCTTGTAGGTTCAACTTTTCTCAAACTTAAGAGAATCTGTAAAAATGCAACTAACATCACAAACAGACAATTCTCACATTATTCATCTGAACAGTTTTGCCTCTCATGGAAGTTCTCCATTCATATTCTAGTCTATGATTTCCATTTTATGTTTGCATAAACACAGAAATCCTTTACTAGTTTTTGAGCTTAATAGGTTTTACCCTCTAATAAAAAGATAATGTGATTCATCCTCATAAGTAAATTTTAATTTATCCACTGGAAAAAAAAAAAGCCAACTATTGAGAATTTCAAAACAGAAATTTTCATTTTCTTGCTATACATTATTTCATTTACATTACAGCCCAGTGTTTTACATGTGTTATTATGTTATCCTTGAATCAGTTAGGAAAGTCAAAATTATCCCAAAGAGTATGAGAAAAAGATGATGTACTTTAAAAACATAATGGAAACTTTGGAAATAATGATAGGAAAAAGTGACTCAGAGTTGATCCTGAGAATATAAGCAAGATAAACTTGAAACATTTTGAAGATACATTATAACTTCTAGAGGAAAAAAAAATAGGTAGAAAATTATTAATACACTAATCTTCACCCGCAACCAGTAAAAAAAGATAAATTCTTTAGAAAATGAGGAAACTTTGGAGTTCATTTGCATCCTAAATGTATATCTTTATAAGTAACTATTTAAATGTGTGACTGTGATTTAACTACTGGCTACACATTTCATTCAATCATTAAATTGTATTTCTTTCAGTAACAATAAAACACAGAAGTAGTAAAAGTTCACTGGTAACCATCAGCGGTTGGGTTGTAAATATCAAATAATAAGATAAACTACGGTACAACTGACTTCACTGGACAAAAATTTAGCAGCAAATTTGTTTACTTCCTCATAATATGTGGTAATAATTGGCCCCGTAGAACTTCTTTAAGGTCATTTATAATCATAATTAAAAGAAGTATTACTTTAAATCATTAATCTACAATCAGCCAGCTGTTTGATTCATATTTGATTAATAAATCAAAACGTCCTTCTCAACCGGATTTGTCTAACCTTCAGAACGTATTTTGCAAGTCCCTACTTGATTCAAAGTGGTCTTACATCCCTAGTGAAAGTAATAAGTAAAAATTTTTCTCTAACCCTTTCAAATATTTTCCTGAAACTGTATTTATCTTTCTGTAAACCAACTTTTAGAAAGAATAAATAAACTAATAAATTGTTGGTTTGTACAAAGTAAGACAAAATGTTTGGACACATTTTTTCTTTTCTTTAGTGACAGAATCAAATACTTATTTTTGATGCTCAATAGAAGCAACCTGAATATATCACAAAACTTAATCCAGGCTTAATTTCATTTTATGTAAAGATGGTCTAGTCTACGCCATACCTACCACCTACAAATCAAAGCTTAGTATTCAATATTTGGGCAGGTGGAAAGAAATTTCCAATAAAAGTTCTGAGGTAGATTAGAGAATAAAAATAAGAGTGGGACAGATGGGTAATGGTTAATAAGCCTTAACTATTAAAAACAGTATATTTAAAATAGAGGGATCTAAAATACAGAAGCAATAACATGACATTTGGAAGGAAAGATGGTGACAGAGTCCAGGTGTTTAGATATCTTTTTATTCAGAAGATACCGGATAGGGTAGCACAGTTATTACAGAAACAAATGAAAACACATGTTGTTATTCTGACAGTCACAGTGGGGTCAGTAATTCTGCAATATAAAACAACTTCAAAATTTTGCTTGTTTGACAAATGGAAAATTTGCATTTCAAGTACATGTCCTATGTAGATTATTAGATCAATCTGCCCAAGGAGTTACTCAGGGATGTGAGATAATGGAGGTTTGTTGACATGAGCATCTGTGATCACCAGAACTGTGGGAAGTGCAAGCGGTGAATTATTAACTGGCTTTTAAAGATTTGGGTCCAAAGTGAGCCATATCACTCCTGATTATACCACATTGGCTAAAGCAAGTCATATGGAGACAGAAAACATCAAAAAACTTCCTTAATAAAGACAACTTCAAAAATGCCTACCATGTTTCTGCAAAGAATAAAACTGGAAAGATTGGTTGAACAACTTGGATCCTTATCACAGTTGGTCTGTCTGTTCACCAGATATTCTGGTTAGGATTCTTCATCCAGGCAAAATATACTGTAAATGTTTTATCCAGTGATAGTGTCCCAACCCTAGAGCCAAAGACATGGAAGTGAATGGGGAAAGAAATTATCCCCACATACACCAAGTAGAATTGGAGGAATCTGGACAATGAAACTGAAATACTCTCTTTCAAAAAGAAGATTAATGAGAGAATAAAAGAGTTTATGGTTAATAGCAATTCTGTAACTCTAGTCGGAATTAAAGGTGACCTATTTTATGATGGTGTTTGGGTCATACTCTTTGTTAGAAGTCCAGATCTTCTCTCTGGGATAAATTCCTAAATCTACTGTTCTCTATGGTCTTTATTTCTATATAAGAGAAGAGGAGGGGAAAGGAGGAGAAGGGAGGGGAGGGGAGGGGATGAGAGGGGAGAAGAGGAGAGCGGAGGGGAGGCAAGGGGAAGAGAGGGGAGAAAAGGAGAGGAGGGAAGGGAAGGATCTTCTTTTTCCACTATTTTCTTTGTCATATCTGAAGTGAACAATGTGCCCTCCTTAAGAGCTTAGGTGTTTGTCGTTTACCTCCTATTTGTAGACAGTTAACTCAAACAATGTTATAGAAATGGAGATATTTATATGCAGAGTTCTGGTTATAATGGTAGCTTTCCTCTCTATATACACGGTAGGTTTTTAATTCTATTCTACTTAGGTTTATGTGCCAATAAACATTCATTTCAGTCTTTTTTGTTTTTTGTTTTTGTTTTTAAACAAATGTCTTGCAACATTCCTCTGCTTTTTTGTGCTCCAGAACTTCTTTTTCTTTCTCAACTTACTTGCAGAAACCATGAGACTATCAGACTTTGAGGTCAAGGTGCACCTTTAGTATCATTTCCCGAATCATTTTTATTCCAATTGAAAAAATCTGTTGAGCTCTACCATAATCCATTCAAAAGTATCAACAATAGAAAGATTGTTAATACCCTTGATTTGATCCTTATAGAAAGGTTGACTTTGATCCTCCCTTGTTATCAAAGTACATCTTAATAATATTTCATATTATATTGTGGTTGAAAATTTTTTAGGTCTCTGAGCTTTTTGACAATATTCTATTTCATTTCTGATTATTCATTTGTACATTTGTCTCTGAGTTCATCTACTTTAGCGATATTTCATTAAGTACAGTAAGCAGCAAACAAGATATTTCAAGAAGAAATAACTCAGATATGAATGTGGACATGGGCAATCAGAATGAAATAGAATGTAACCTGTTGCCAGCTGTTCCTACATTGCTACCTGTTGTTCCTTATGAACCTGGCATTATACTTGCATGCACACACATACATGCGTATATATATTATGGTGAGGTTTTACTAAATACTTTGTCATTGCCATGGTGATCATCTTACAGTGAATTGCCATCTTTCCGGTACCCATTCCCTTACCCCTTAGCTTCTTGCATGTTTATTTATTTATTTATTTTGAGTCGGAATTTCACTCTTGTCGCCCAGGCCGCATTGCAATGGTGCAATCTCAGGTCACTGCAACCTCCGCCTCCAGGGTTGAAGCGATTCGCCTGCCTCAGTCTCCCGAGTAGCCGGGATTACAGGCATGCGCCACCACCCCAGGCTAATTTTATATTTTAGTACAGACAGGGTTTCACCACGTTGACCAGACTGTCTCAAACTCCTGACCTCAGGAGATCCACCTGCCTCGGCATCCCAAAGTGCTGGGATCACAGGT
>NW_016818993.1:0-1828 GCF_001698545.2 Rhinopithecus bieti
AGTTCCCACCTATGAGTGAGAACATGCGGTGTTTGGTTTTCTCTTCTTGTGATAAATAAATTTGTGCTGTTTATAAATCACTCAGACTGTGATACTTTTTTATAGCAGCATGAAAGACATAAATTGGTTCTGAGCAGTGGGGTGCTGCTGTAATAAATATCTAAAAATGTGAACGCAGCTTTGGAACTGGGTAATGGGTAGAGGCTGGAAGGGTTTTGAAGTACATGCTAGAAGATGCCAAGATTGTCACGAAGGAACTTTTAAAAGTGATTCTGGTAAGGGCTTAGAAAAGAGGAGCGGTCTAGAGAAAACTCCCATCTTCTAAGAGAATATGTAAATAATCATGTCCAGATTGTTGGTAGACATGTGGACAGTAAAGTCCATTCTGGTGAAGTCTCAGATGGAAATGAAAAGATGTTTTGGACAGTAGAGGAAAGTGGATCCTTTCTCAAGGACATGAGCCTTCTCCTGCCCTCAGACTGAAACTTACATCATCTGCTCTCCTGATTCTTAAGTCTTTGGACTCTGGAACTTATGCCATTGGTTCCCCTGGTTCTCAGACCTGCAAAGTCAGACTGAAACTACATCACTGGCTTTCTTGGGTTTCCAGCATGCTGACTGCAGACCATGGCACTTCTCAGCTCCCATGATTGCCTAAGCTAATCTCTTACAACAAATCTTTCTATACACATTTATATCCTATTGATTCTATTTCTCTAATTCAGTATTGTACTGATTTTTAAATTCCTTTGTTCATTCACTATTTAAGCATGTGCTTTATTCTTAATAGTATAATAGACGCTAAGGGCAGAGACTAGAGAAGTATGAATTAAGACTGCAAATTCCTCAGAAATGTTCAGGGAGTCACGACTACATAAACCTATTTAGAAAATGTAAATAAGAAAAATAATGGAAGGTAAACTCTGTATGAAAATTATGAAAATGAGTGGAACAAAGGGCATTATTATACCTAGGGCAATTTTTTGTTCAATGGTGCCAGGCTTGTTTTTAGGTGGTTGAATGCCTAAAAAGTCAAGGTGCTTTTTGTGGAGCCCCATGAAACTTTAATGGATTTATTTTCATCATGAATCAGGAACCATTTTATCAGTGGAAAATATGAATAGATTATGGAAGCCATTTAACAGGCACAGCCATGGATGTGCATATCCATGACTGAACAAGCTGGAGAAAGAAACATGATTAGCTGTTTCTTTGTTAATATTCATTTGTTTTATTACCTGCTTGTTCTTGTTAGCATGTGTGTGATAACAGGCATCCATGGCATAGAAGTGTTAGGGGGAAAAGTGAACATTTAGAAAACCTTTTCCATTTTTCTTCTTGCAGATGGAGAAAAGTTATTTATTATTAGATTTTATAGGGAATCATTTGGAGGCTGCTATTCCAGTATGAGCACACCACAACCAAATATCTGATCTACAGATTGTATGATTTTTTTTTTTTTTTTTTTTTTTTTTTTTTTTTTTTTTTTTTTTTTTTGAGATAGGGTCTCACTCTGTCATCCAGGCTGGAGTGCAGTGGCATGATCATGGCTCATTGCAGCCTCAAGCTCCCAGGCTCAAGTGATCCTCCCACCTCGTCCTTAGTAGTAGCTGGGACTACAGGTGTGTGCCACCATGCTCAGCTAATTTTTGTATTTTTTTTGTAGAGGCACAGTTTCCTCATGTTGCCCAGCCTGTTTTCAAACTCCTGGGCTCAGGTGATGTGCCTGCCTTGGCCTCCCAAAGTGCTGGGATTACAGATGTGAGCCACCGTGCCTGGCCAGTGAGTCTATTCTTCCTCCTCCTCCTCCTCCTCCTCCTCCTCCTCC
>NW_016818994.1:0-35442 GCF_001698545.2 Rhinopithecus bieti
ATTGGTATTTACAAATGCACAAGTAAGCAGCTAAACTGCAAACATAGGAGTAATGCCAGACATGTGGGTTCTGCTCTCGGTTGGATTTGGTAGGTTTTGTTTAGATGGGAAAGTTCTATTTCACATGTTTTTCATTCTCTTCCACAGGCTAACAGGCTAGACCAGGTGTGTCTTCCTCATGATGACGGCATCGGCTCATGTAGAACAGCATTTTACACAAGGTCTCTTGGATTCTTGCCTTGGAACTAGCTCTCCATAAGATCTGCTTTATTCCATTGGTCAAAACAAGTTAGTTAGATGCCCAAACCCCAAATCAAGGGGCAGAGAAATGTCCTCTTTTGTGGAAGAAAATGCAAAATCTCAAGGCAATAGCTTTAATCAGAGGGATTGTGAAATATTTGAGCCATTAACACAATGTATGACGCCTAGAAGGATGTCACACAGTGAATAAGTAATTACAACATAATTCATTATTTACAATTGTGTTAAGTATTGTGAAGAAAAAATACTGCATGGTGAGCTCTACATGGAAAACTATATAGAAAACAAATATATGATTAAGCATTTCTATTTCAAGTTTACAATCCTGGATAATTATAATATTGACTATCACATTTCCATAGTAAGAGGTATTTAATAATGCACATGATGTCTAGTCTGTATTTTGTTAAATGCTTAAAATTGACATTAAGAAACAAAACTAATAATATCCTGGTTATGTAAAATCTCTGATTATTTTCTATTTAATTTTGAGAGCTAAGGAAGCCAGGGTTTTCCTTCTATCTCCAATGATTTTGCACAAAACTTTTACACCATTCATTACATACTGTGTGGTTTTACATCTTCAGGTTTGAGAAACACATATATTGCTTAGAGATTATGAGGGAGTGAGGTAGGGAATTATTAGGGGAAAAAATGTCCTCAATGTGTTACATTTGCAGAGAAAAAAAAATTGCACCACCATTTATACCTTCTTGGGTATCTTGTTCAGGACCCTTCTTATGATTCTACTGTCCACTCCCTGACTCACTACTCTGCAGGAGGAGGAAGGAGTGTCTAATTTGTTCACATATTCAGTTACCGTCCCAAAAGCCCTCTTTTCTCCCTTGACTGACTTCAAGCAAAGTAGATGCTTCTCTCTTTTCTTTTCCAGTGTAATAAATATTTTGGGATCTATTCTCTCTTATAATACCCTGGAAAGATGAGGAAGAAGCAGTTGTTTTGAAATTTTATCTGCATCTAGGTAGGTAAACTCAAATAAGAGTGGGATAAGCAAAATATCCCTGCTGTATTTTTCAGTCTAGTTTTACCCATAATGTATACTCAGATTTTTATTTGGCATTTTCTGTCTGCTATTAGCTGACTGGATTTAAGATGGCTGCAAATTATTTGACATTCCTTCCATTGAGAGTGGGGTCTATATCCCCTGCCCTATAAATTCAGTGAGGAATTGATGCTATGTAACTTCAAAGGCTGGGGCATAAAATTTCTATGCAGCTTTTACCTTGTTTTCCTAGAACAATCACTTTCCAGATGCTTCCTCTTGGATATCTCAGAATCCAGCTGCCATGCTAAGAGAAACCTAAACCACCTTAGGGAGGCCCTCTGAGGGTATCCGGCTTACAGTCCCAGCTGAGGCAGATTAAATCAGGCACCAGACGAGGAAGTGAAAGAGGCTCCAAAATCACAGACCAGAGACCAGCCATTTTTGTTGGACACTGTCTGAAATCCTGATCCGCAGGAGAAACGAACATAATCAAACGGTCGGGTTTTTTTTCGGGCCACCAAATTAGGGCACATTTGTTATACAGCAACAATGACTGGCACATTCAAGAAAAGAGTGTGGATGAGGGAAAACCATAAATCCACGCAACAGATGAATCATACAAAGGAAAAGGGCAATTCCTGGGAAAGAGAACGCTCAGAAATGTCAAACTCTTTCAGGAGTTCTTCAAGCCTCGTCACGATCTAACTGGCCAGAATATTGGGGGCTTCCAATTAAGCCCCTAATATTCAAAGCCAACTATTAATGCAAGTCTGAAGTAATGTGATTTTAGAATGACCAAGGCCAGATTGTAATCACTAGAAACACAAGTATCACCCACCCAGTCAGCTCTATGTCTGCGCCCTGGAATGATGGGAGTATGTATGTATGTGTCCCTATTACAGAAAATTTAAAAATAGTTGTGTGTGTGTGTGTGTGTCTGTGTGTACTTCCTTAGAGAAAAAGACAAATGATAAGAAAATAAATTTATATCACAGTTTGAGTTTAGTCAAAAAATAAACTCATCTTCAGATATTCTTTAGGTACACACATACACATACACACAGACACACACACACAAACATATACACACACACATACCTCCTGGATTTAGAGCAAACCTTCATCACCTCTTCTATTGTCTACATTTATATCTATATTTCTAACTATGAAACTACTATTTATTTGAACTGAAGATCCTAAGATAATTGAATATTTATTTTCTCTACTACATGTCATCAAGTCTACTAAGAATTCAAAATTTCAATAATAAGGATGAGACAAAAACCCTTAAAATCACTTAATAGCTGAGGTCATCAAAACTGTACTATTCCCAGAATTTAATGATCCAAGTTTTTTTGTCCCTCTTTCAATATTGCAGAATGGTTACAAAATTTATTTTGGAATTTTAGTATAAAATTTACACTATTTTAGTGCCTAATTCACATCCTTGGGAGAACAAATTAGTTTGCCTTTGTACTGGTTTAGACTCAGTTTCAAATTACAGGTACTCACAGGCACTAGCTTAAGCAATATGGAGTATTTATTACAATGATGCTAGAATATCTCATGGAATTGAAGGGTGGGCATAAATTTAGTTCTCTGGAATTCCCTGAAAACAGAACTAGGAGGTTTTATGCCTCTTTGTGTGTGTTTCAATTTTCTCTTTCTCCAGGATCAGCGGATTCCAGTTTTCCTGACCACATAGCAAAACAACAATAACAACAACAAAACATGGCTGCTGATGAGTCCCGNTTGTGAGAAAAAAATAGTTTACTTTTGTAGTGGTTATTTAGACTCAGTTTCTAAGTACAGATACTCACAGGCACTAGCTTAAGCAAAATGGAATATTTATTACAATGATGCTAGAATATCTCATAGAATTAAAGGGTAGGCATAAATTTACTTCTCTGGAACTACCTGGAGACAGGAGCTAGGAGGTTTTATGCCTCTCTTTGTGTCTGTTTCAATTTTCTCTTTCTCAAGGATCAGTGGATTCCAGTTTTCCTGACCACATAGCAAAACAACAACAACAAAACATGGCTGCGGATGAATCCCGAGTTGACATGTTGCTCCCTGGAGCAGACCTCTCTTTTTTCAGTCTCAACTTCAAATTCCTAGGGATTGAACCATGAATGGCTTAGGCTAAGTCACTGTCTTTGGGGAATGGACTCTGAAGGTCCTTCCCTGTCAGGCCTGGTGAGAGGACAGGGTCATGTACAAAATAACTTCCCAGACTGACCACTGCCCTCTTGTGATGAAACAGGGAAAGCAGCCCCCAAATAAGGATGGTATGAAGACTAGTCAGAATGACTTCTCGTCAGAAATCCATACTGAAAGGAAATTCTGTATTTTGAAATTCCAAATTCTATTAATTCATTTGAAATGAAATTGAATTAATAGAGAGACCAATGAATTAAAAAGTCTTGCTTTGCCACGTACTTTCCATATTGAAATGTTATGCAAGGCATCTACCAGTTATATTAATCCCTTCGAGGATCCTCAATGTACCAGCCAGATCTGTATTATCTTGCCAAGTTCTGTTCCCTTTGCATTGGCTATGCAGTTGATTTACAAGGGATTACTGCCCAGCAGTCTAAGAGGATCAAGGGGAGAACCCCACATACCAGCAACACACTATGTTGGATTGTGAAGGTCAATCCATCAGTGCATTCTTTTCCAGGAGAGTTTGAGTTGAAATCGGTCATCTTGACATTAGAGTCAGTGCTGGTGCAGCAGGCTCTGCAGTTGAAGCTGGACATCAAATAGTAGAAGTATTTCCATAGAGCCCAGGCAATACCTGTTTTAGCAAAAATGACCAGTAGAGATACTTCTGATTCAGCACATTCAGACCAATAGAACTGGAATCGTATGAGGTCCTGTAAGAAAATGACATTTCAGGCCCCAAGTGGCTTCTAAGTCCAGCTCTTATGTTCTTTATTGAGCCACACATTGTTAAAATAGGTTCCTATCACCTGAGAAAAACTGCAAGTGATTCTTTTCTATGCACCTTACAAGAACCTATCTGATACACTTCTCAGGATGCAAACAATTGACAATGATAGTGAGACTGAAAAGATGCTCAGATTAACAGTAAGGAATTTTAAAGTGTTGTTTTATTGGTAATAATAATGAAAAATAGTAGTGATAATAACAATGACAACAATGCTACCTACTTTATATTGAGTGCTTACTGTGTTCCAGTGAAAATACTTTATAGGCATGATCTTAACCTAAATTGATCTTAACCTAAATTGGTCCTAGGAGGTTGTTTTAATGTTATCATTCTCATTTTACAACGAAGAATCTGAGGCTAAGAAAAGATAAGTTTCCCAAGGTCCTGTGGCTGGGAAATGACTTAGCCAAAAATGTGACACACAACCTGAGCTCTTAACCACTTTGCTGAACTGCTTTTGCGGGATTTTTTAAAGATTATAGAGTATTGAGAAGAGATCACGATTTCATTTTGAGAAACCAAGTAAAGTGCAGTCTAAAGACGCATAGAGGACTCCCAGTAGCAAATATGTGGTTTACCTTTCTACATATTTTCTGAAATATTTGCCCTTAGATACTAATCCTAAAGTATTTCAACATCTGGTTCAAATTATACATCTTGCTTTATCTATAAAACTACAAAATAATACATAATTAGCACCAAGCAAACACGTGTTCCTCATTGTTTTATTCTATTTATATTGAAATAATTATTGAAAGAATATCAGTTTCTCTATTTTCCTTATTTACTTGTACTTCTTTAGTAGCAAATAAAGTGTTTTATTGTTAGTATAAAAGCCATATTGAAAATTTGGGGAATTTTATTCTTCTATCTTGTTTTGCAAGTCATCGGCTGTGATAAATGTTTAAAAGTTATAACCCAGAGTTTTAATAAACTCCAACTCTAATAACCCCACAATTCAAAATGTCACCAATTATTATTTAAGAGAAATTGAAAAGTCTTTTAAAAATGGCTTGTCTCTATTCACCATCCTAGGTGATCCTTAACACTGTGGATGACCTCCTTTTCCAAAGAAAAATTTTCCTTTTAGATTTACTGAATGTTTTACTCTAATTTGTCTACCTCCTTGACTGCTTCTCTCTCTCTACTTGTACACAGTTGTCTTTCAAGGCAAGGTCATGTTTTTGATGTCTTATATTCCTCCAAGAGAACAAAAAGTGGTGGTTTCAATAATCGCCTGTAGTCACAGAAGCCTGAGTCCTGGACTTGAATCTTCAATTCCAGACTTCCTGGAATTGAATCTCTCTCCAGGTACTCGATGTCTCCGTACCTCAGTTTTCTTACAGGTAAAAATTTGGTGTATTAGTCAGGGTTCTCTAGGGGGACAGGACTAATAGGATAGATGTATATACGAAAGGGAGTTTGTTAAGGAATATTGACTCATATGATCACAAGGTGAAGTCCCACAAAAGGCTATCTGTAAGCTGAGGGGCAAGGCAGGCAGACCGAGTCTCCAAACCTCCAAAGTAGGGGAGCCAACAGTGTCATCTTCAGTCTGTGGCCAAAGGCTCCTGACAAACCACTGGTGTAAGTCCAAGAGTCCAAAAGTTGAAGAACTTGGAGTCTGACGTCCACGGGCAGGAGGCATCCAGCATGAGAAAGGTGGAGGTCAGAAGTCTCAGGCAGTCTAGTCTTTCCATGTTCCTCTGCCTATTTTTATCCTAGCTGCACTGGAAGCTGATTAGGTGGCCTCCACCCAGATTAAAGGTAGATCTGCCTCTCCTAGTCCACTGCCTCAAATGTTAATCTCCCTTGGCAACACCTTCACAGACACACACAGAAACAATAATTTGCATCCTTCGATACAATCAAGTTCACGCTCAATAATAACCATCACATTTAGGAAATCATACTGCCTTGCTCATAGGGACATGATAAGGATTAAAATGAGAAAATAGGCTTAAAACATCTGGCACATTATATATGAAGCACTTATTAATATGGGTTGTTTGCGTCAGCCCTGATCTCAACCATTCTTCGCGACCATTTTTCTTGTTCCTGTTCTTCTTGTTCAATTTAATGTTTTCTCCTGATTTCCAGAGAGAGAGAAATTAGTAGTTAAAAATAAAGACTTAGTGATTAAAAGTATCAGATTTTAAGAAGAGTATCATTTAAGAAACGAGAAGACAATGTAGGCCTGGAGGCAGGAATATCTAATTGATGGGTGCTGTGGTAATTCTGGCATGAAATGTGGATGGTCTGAGCTAAGGAAATGGTGGTAGGCATGATAGAGAGCTTTTGGAAACAGAGCACTTACTGCATGTATAAGTAGCATGATTCATAGTGATTGAAATACTGAATGAATTGTTTGGCAACTCATCAATACAGAGAATAGAGATTGGTGACTGGTAATGAGTGTTACAATAAAAGCAGTGATAAGTTCAGTTCTGGATATCCTGATGGCGAGCTGTCTTTAGGAAATTCAATTAGAGCTACACAATGCATATATCTCATACATATATTGGTCTTAAACTCAAAACAGATGTGTGATGTGTGGATACACATTTACTGGCTATTAGCCCATGAATATGCATAAGATCACTTAAGGAGAGTTTGGAGAGTAAGAAGAAAATTGAGCCCAGAAGAGAATGCTATGTGACACTAACTGTAAATGACGTATGGAAGAATGACACACAGAAGAAGAGTCTACAAAAGTAATTGAGAAAGAATGCTCAGAAATGTAAAAGAAAATCTTGAGACACTAGTGTCATGGGAGCTAGGGATGACTGCATTTTAAGAGTGAAAATGTGAAGCAATCTAAGAGCAGTATATACCATAAAGAGAAGACTCCAACTTGAATTTTTTCCTGAGATTTAGCAAACTAAAGGACACTGGAAATTTCCTAAGAGCACGTTTCACCTGCATAGTTGAATTAGAAGCCATCCTACCTGAGTTTTAAGACAGTGGGAACAGAATACTATTTGGAACACTGGTGTGAAGGAGAACAACGGTTCAGCTGTAGTAGGTTGCCGGTATGTAAAGATTAAATAAAATTGTTATGTGTGTTTATGTGTTTTCTGAGCTCACGGAAATGTAGAGATGTTTACTTTGGACAGGAAAGAAACAGAGTGGGAAATGTGGAGTCCCAGATAAGGTAGTGGATGACCTGTGAAGCAAAATCCATGACAGTGGAAGAGATGGGAAAGGATGCCTCCCCATTTTCCCTGTGAAAGGCTGAACATTAGATTTGGGGTAAATGTGACACATCCCTGTAAATGAAAGACGGTAGAACATAAAGATCAATACAAGTCCAGATAGATGTACAGATTCAGCCTGGGAGAAAGAGAGAAGTGAAGACTTCCCTTCTGATTAGCCGCTGATATGACGACTACTATCCTCCTTCTGTTCCTTTATGGTCTTTTCTTGTCTTGTTTTCTCCTCTTTTATTATTCTTTTAAACAACCCTAAAATATTTGGTATTGAAACACAGCTCATTTCCAAGAACACAAAATTATAATTGGATTTTGGATTTCCATGCGGCAAAATAAAATAATGTCATATTATTTTGAGATATCAAGAGAGAAAATATTACAATGAATCAAAGACTGGGCTGAAGAAACCTTTGGCAGAAAGAAATTGAAAGCATATATTTCCTTGGATAAGTAATATTTTCTTCAATTGTATCAAAGTCAAAAAATGAATAAAAAAGACAAAACCCAGTATCTATTGGCTCCATTTGGCCACAGCCAGGTTTATACCGTGGTGCCTAACCCCTTCACCTGGAATCTGACACCTGCGCTCTTGATTGAAATGATTATCTATAACATCCTCATTATTTTGGAGGNAAAGACTTAGTGATTAAAAGTATCAGATTTTAAGAAGAGTATCATTTAAGAAACGAGAAGACAATGTAGGCCTGGAGGCAGGAATATCTAATTGATGGGTGCTGTGGTAATTCTGGCATGAAATGTGGATGGTCTGAGCTAAGGAAATGGTGGTAGGCATGATAGAGAGCTTTTGGAAACAGAGCACTTACTGCATGTATAAGTAGCATGATTCATAGTGATTGAAATACTGAATGAATTGTTTGGCAACTCATCAATACAGAGAATAGAGATTGGTGACTGGTAATGAGTGTTACAATAAAAGCAGTGATAAGTTCAGTTCTGGATATCCTGATGGCGAGCTGTCTTTAGGAAATTCAATTAGAGCTACACAATGCATATATCTCATACATATATTGGTCTTAAACTCAAAAACAGATGTGTGATGTGTGGATACACATTTACTGGCTATTAGCCCATGAATATGCATAAGATCACTTAAGGAGAGTTTGGAGAGTAAGAAGAAAATTGAACCCAGAAGAGAATGCTATGTGACACTAACTGTAAATGACGTATGGAAGAATGACACACAGAAGAAGAGTCTACAAAAGTAATTGAGAAAGAATGCTCAGAAATGTAAAAGAAAAATCTTGAGACACTAGTGTCATGGGAGCTAGGGATGACTGCATTTTAAGAGTGAAAATGTGAAGCAATCTAAGAGCAGTATATACCATAAAGAGAAGACTCCAACTTGAATTTTTTCCTGAGATTTAGCAAACTAAAGGACACTGGAAATTTCCTAAGAGCACGTTTCACCTGAATAGTTGAATTAGAAGCCATCCTACCTGAGTTTTAAGACAGTGGGAACAGAATACTATTTGGAACACTGGTGTGAAGGAGAACAACGGTTCAGCTGTAGTAGGTTGCCGGTATGTAAAGATTAAATAAAAATTGTTATGTGTGTTTATGTGTTTTCTGAGCTCACGGAAATGTAGAGATGTTTACTTTGGACAGGAAAGAAACAGAGTGGGAAATGTGGAGTCCCAGATAAGGTAGTGGATGACCTGTGAAGCAAAATCCATGACAGTGGAAGAGATGGGAAAGGATGCCTCCCCATTTTTCCCTGTGAAAGGCTGAACATTAGATTTGGGGTAAATGTGACACATCCCTGTAAATGAAAGACGGTAGAACATAAAGATCAATACAAGTCCAGATAGATGTACAGATTCAGCCTGGGAGAAAGAGAGAAGTGAAGACTTCCCTTCTGATTAGCCGCTGATATGACGACTACTATCCTCCTTCTGTTCCTTTATGGTCTTTTTCTTGTCTTGTTTTTCTCCTCTTTTTATTATTCTTTTAAACAACCCTAAAATATTTGGTATTGAAACACAGCTCATTTCCAAGAACACAAAATTATAATTGGATTTTGGATTTCCATGCGGCAAAATAAAATAATGTCATATTATTTTTGAGATATCAAGAGAGAAAATATTACAATGAATCAAAGACTGGGCTGAAGAAACCTTTGGCAGAAAGAAATTGAAAGCATATATTTCCTTGGATAAGTAATATTTTCTTCAATTGTATCAAAGTCAAAAAATGAATAAAAAAGACAAAACCCAGTATCTATTGGCTCCATTTGGCCATAGCCAGGTTTATACCGTGGTGCCTAACCCCCTTCACCTGGAATCTGACACCTGCGCTCTTGATTGAAATGATTATCTATAACATCCTCATTATTTTTGGAGGTTATTATGAATATTCATTTCTTAGTAAAAACTTGCAACTATCATTTGTTTTGATAACTGAGCAACTATTTCAATCCTTTGTTAGAACTCTGCTGTTTTGAGGGTTTATTCTGAAAATAAAATGACCTGGAATGTTTTCATTTTAGTTTGGATAGGAAACAACAAAGTGAATACCATGGTAAATATGTTCATTGAAATTCTAAATTAGGTAATTTTCATCCCATGTGTTCTGAGGACAGTAAAAAAAGAAGTACTGAAGAAAAAAGACATTTTACACACCATTAGGAAATAAATAAATTACTTTAGGGCCCATGTCATACTCTTTTGGAATTTTGTTTTATCTGAATAAATTTCAGGCCAAGTCCCTTTAGTTAACTTCATTAATTCTGCATTAAAGAGAATTACACTGATAATTTTTACATTTGTGATCTTTTTTTCTCCACTCTTTGTGAATGGTATTTTTCACTTTTGCTACTTCTACACTCTGAAAGTCCAGAAAGAACATAACTTTGCATGAAGGCAAACAAACTTTACGCATCTTCTGGGACACCTCTCCCAGAAGGGTGATTTAGTAAATTCATCCCTTGCACCAAATGTTAAACCTCTATTTAGGCAAGTGTTAGAAGAACAAATAAAATGCATTTTATTATTCCATATAATGCTAGATTTTAACAAACTACATTATGTTTGTAAAACTAAAGACAGCTAATGTATGCATAAAATGTGTTAAATACTACCTAGGGCTACTAAAATGAGATGCTTAATGTTCTTCTGTAGATATCATGATTCATCAAATTATTTGGTTATTTCTGCTGTTGGAAACACATTAAATATGTATTCATAAAATTTTTTCAAAGATTTTTCAGGATTAAATAATCACTTCAAGCAAATCAGAATGAGATGTTTAGAGAGTACTACGAATTGAGTCAATATTCATTTCAACCACTTTTCTAATACAATTGTCTTTGACAAAAAATCTGCTAAACTAAAACGAAATGAACAAATTATTAATGGATACATAGATGAACACATACATACATAGATAATTACCATTTTCAGATTCCTTTGCAGATGGACTCCCACACAGCTGTGGTTCCTCTAAGTAGTTACAGCTACATCGAATCAGAGGAAGGAAGCGAGCAACGAGAGGAAGCAACTGTATCAAGGGATGTTGGCTTCCTTAGAAGCAGGCAGCACAGGTTCAGTGGGTTGATGCCCTGTACTCAGGTCTAATGGAAGTGCTAGTATATAATTCTTAAAATTCTTAGTGCCTAGTACTATAAAAAATAGTGTTGGGGCTTTCATTTGAAGATAATTAAATATGACTGAGTTTTTTCTTCTGTTGTTGCTGTCTTTCTTGGAGATTCTTCCAGCACTCTAAAACTAATAAATCTCTTTCTATTTAAGCAAAGCACACAGATTAGTAATGAAAGGGACACTGATTTAGGTTAAAAACTACACTTGTATAGAAAGAGTACCCCAATTTGGTACCCAGCGATATGGGGGTGGAGCAGAGGAAGGCCAGCTCCTAGAAGTAGAGGAAGAATTAAGTAGATGGGGAGAGAGAAGGAGCGGGAACCTGAGAGACAGCCTGGGAAGAAGCTCTGGGGAATGAATGTAATAGCAACAGTCCCAGAAATATCAATGAATCTTTCCAAATCCTTAACATTAGTGGTGCTATTCATGGAAGTAGGCTCCCTTGAAATGCAGTATCCCATGCTATTAGATCTTCCTGTAGCAGCCGCAGACACCAGCCAGATCACTTCTATTCTCCATTACCACCATGATGATTAACACTGAGTGTCAGTTTGATTGGCTTGAAGGATGTGAAGTACTGTTCCCGGGTGTGTCTCTGAGGTTGTTGCCAAAGGAGATTAACATTTGAGCCGGTAGACTGGCTGTCCCCAGGCATACACCAGGCATCCCCAAGCACCCCTTCCCACCTCATGGCGCCCCTTGGCACAGTGGAGGGACCAAGCACAACTCAGCTGGGGGATGTGCTCCTGCTGTGAGCCTCCATTGGAGAGGTCTCCAGGGCTGCAGGGCTCCAGGGCTCTGATTCACTAGGGCCACGACAGCTCCCTGGGTTTTCCAGTCCTGGGGGCCAACTAAACTGTTATCCCCTCAGAGAGGAGGGCCCAGGCAGAGAGAACATGGCCACGGTGGCCTAGCTGGCCAGTAGTCAGGCTGGCCCTGTGAGATGGCTTCCCAGGTGCTACCCTGATTCCCTCCCCCAGCACGAGTCCCTTGAGGGCAGGGCTAAGCTCCCATCCTGGGCACTTCCCTCTGCCAGAGTCAAGCTCAGGGCTCCACATTTAGGGCGCAATGGGGAAATCTTACTGAAACCTGGCCAGCCATGACTAAGGACCATTTTTCCTTCTCAAACTAGGGTTCTGGATAAAAGAGCTCTTGGCTGCAATCAGAACCAAAAAAAAGGAGCAACTAAGACCAACTTCTGGTGAAGGGCACACTGAGAAAGCAAATCACACATAAATGCAAACCCTCCTGTAGGCTCCCTCACACTGCTGGGCAGACTCTGGAGACCTGAACAGGGTGGTGGCTGCCGGAAGCCACCTGTTCTCATTTCTCAGGGTGTAACCAGGCAGCACCGGGGACAGAAGGGGTGGCCCAGGGACGCCACTGTGCGTCCACAGAGGGCCAGGACCAAGCCACAAGCCTGCCTTACGGTCCAGCTGCCATGGCCCTGAGGGACCCTAAGGGGACTCACACCTACTCCTCAGCTGGTGACAGAGCCAGGGTCCCACCTTCCCAATGGAGGCAAGTGTGGACGGTGGAGCAGATGTGACTGATACCTGCACCGAGGCCACGGACACTCCCCACTCTCAACCCGCAGCCCAGTGTTCATTCTAAAACAAGGCACAGTCCAATCAGAAGGAAAGGCTCAGCCGGTTCAATCTGCTCCTGTATTATACAGATGAGGAAACTGAGGCCCAGGAGGCTCAATCCCAAGGGAATTTGCTCAGGCCAGAGGAAGGTGGCACTCACACCCAGACAGTCAACCCTGACCCAGGTCTGGCTGCCCCCACAGCCAAGAGCCTCAGGCTTGGATGCCCACCCTGGAGTGACCGGTACATCTGAATGCTTCCAGCAGGTGCTCCCCCATGTACCAGCAGACAGTTTAGAAGTCAGGAAACTGAGTCAGGCTGCATAGTTTCAACCTTCTTTCCACTTCATATGCTCTGGAAGCCACCAAAGAGCCATTCTCAGTGCACTGACCATCAAGCAGGCGATGGCGGGGGTGGATCCAGGCTCCAGACACACCAGTTCAGTCTTCCCCACTGGGCCCTGCATAGCTGATGTGGACCAGTGACAACTGTCCCGGGTGGCTGCAGGCCTCGGTGCCCATGAGAGCTCTGTTGGTGCCTAAGAAGAGAAGGGAGCAGACTTTTAAGCAACCCCAACCTCACCAAGGGTGACTATGACCGTCCAGCAGCCAGGTCCCTAGAGGGGCTGGCCTGCACCATACCAGAGCCCACCTTCTCCTTCCCTCCACGTCAAGAAGAGGCCCACCAAGGCTGACGGTCCAGGTCACCCACAAGCATGACCGTCAGCCAGTGCTTGGCCCAAGGTGTCGGGCACCAACCCCGCTAGAAGGAGGATGCAGCCCCGTGGAGCCTGAGGGCAGACAGTGCGGCAGGCACTGCCTCCTCTGCATCTCCACACTCAGGCTGTGGAGGAAACGTCCTGTGAGGGCCAGGCAGTCCACAGGGGTGAGTGTGGCGTACATCCAGCCTGAGAGAGAGACAGGAGTGGCTGGCACCCGACCTATCGCCCATGAATGGGCTTCTCATGGCTCCAGATCAGGGAGTGGCGGAGACCAGCACAGGCCTTCCCTGGCCCAGCACAGGCCTTCCCTGGCCCAGCCCAGGCTCCAGCTCCTGCCCGCCCATGCCTTGGTGCCCTGTCCACCTCTGCAGCTTCAGTAGCAGCCTGGGGCCTCCCTGGGAGAAGCTCTCTGGCCCTGGCACCACCCCAGCCCCCATAGAAGGGGACTGGGGGAGAGGTTGCATCCGAGGCAGTACAGACTACTCAGTCCAGCCCTGAACCAGACAGGGAAACGGAGGCCCAGAGCTCAGGAGACTCGCTCAGGCCACATGAGGGCAGTCCTCAGAGAGAGGAAGCCCCAGCCTGTGTCCAGCTACCCGGCCGCCCAACCACACTCATGGTCAGAAGACAAGGCCAGGGCAGCTGCATCGCCCCCAGAGCTTGGACTGGACCCCAGGTTATCCTCAGAGATGGAGCCTGGGCCAGATCCTGGGAAACCTACAGCTGTTTCCTAAATAGCTGTGACTGTGAGGAAGCTGATGGAGGGAGGAGGGACCCAGAGATTACAGAAGATTCCGAAGCTTATAAATCATTAAAATGTGAGGGCCTCAGTTTGATACTTATTTAAAACGGAAAAAAACAAAAAACAAAAAACAAAATACCTTATAAAACAATTCAAAAATCTGAACACAAGTTAGCTATTCGATGATACTAGGGACTTGCTGTTAATTGTTCATTGTTTGAGGTGTGAGAACAGTATCGCAGCTATGTTACTTTAGAAGGAACGGAAGCCCTTCAGAAAGAGTGGAATATTTAATGAAACAGCGGGATGTCTGGGATTTGTTCTAACGTCATCTAGGGGCACACAGCGGCTCACAACGGGCTTTCCCCCTCAGTACAGACTCAAAATGTCCCCTAATATTGCCTTAATTAGCAGCTAGCGCCCTCCTCCCTCACTGGCTCTGATGCCATAGCTGCTGTCCCCACACAAGGCTCTCTGAGCTGGCTCTCCAGCCACGGGCTCAGTCACAGTGAGCCCAGCCAGGCTGTGAAGGGGGCTGCCTTGCTGTGCAGCTGCAAGGTGGCCTCAGTGGTAAGGAGTGCCCATGCTGACCAGACAACACAAGCCCCATTGCTGGCCCCTCTGCAGGGACTGGGCTGGGGTGGCGTTAAGATCTGGACAAGGGAGCAGGCGTGCCAGGGATGCCAAGAGACCCCACGGTGGGGACACAACATGAGGGACAGGGCAGTAACCTTGATAAGGGCCGGCAAGCCCTAGGACAGGATCCCCAAAGCTGCCTGCACTCACCTGAGGGAATGCAAAGGGCCTGGCCCTGCTTGATGATGCACTTGTAGCATTTGTGGACCTAGTCGGCAAAGAACATCTTAGCTGTGGTTAAAGGCAGATACCAGAGCTCATCCAGGGAGATGTTGTTCTGAGGTCAGCCTGATGAGATAGAAGGTCTTCTGCCCCTGTCAAGAGAGCCTCTTGGCAGAGCTGCCCATGCCAGGACACGGGGGTGGGGGGTACAAGTGTTAGGTCTTAATGTGAGAAGTATCCCGTCCAGTTCCACAAATCCTGCCTGCAACACTGAGGGCACAGGTGCTTTCCAATCCAGAAGTGTGCATGTTAGGAAGGTTCTGGGTATCTGGGCCCCCAGCACAGTCAAGAGCTAAAGCCCATAATCCCACATTACATTGTTTTGAGGCACTACAAATGGTGTGGGTGCCCAGGTTGCAAAAAAGCTGTAACTGGCTGTCAAAAGCATTCCAGGTAGCTCCACTCTTGAGAGCCACTTGAATCCCAGACTGGATGAAATGACGCCACTGTGTCCCAGGCGTCTTATGTCAGGCCCCGGGAGGGGTTCTTCACTGGGAGCAGCGAGACCCGTCCTACTGCAGTGAAGCCAAGACAAGCTCCAAGGATGCCCCAGTGACTTGAGACGTAAACAAACAGTGACAGAAACAAAGGAAACCCTAAGTTGTGGGCTCCCCCAGCTGCTCACCGAGCTTCTCTAGATCTGCTGGAGCTGGAGCTGGGGGCAGGTGAAAGTGCTGATCCCACCTCTGGGAGGCCTTGAGATGTGGTTTCCCCATTTTGCTCGGAGTGGTCTCGAACTTCTGGCTTCAAGTGATCTATATATTTTTGATAGATACCCTTTATTGGTTTAAGCATGTTGGCTTCCCAAAGTGCTGGGATTACAGGTGTGAGCCAATGCACCCAGCCTCAGTGGCTGTATTTCTTACATTATTGTTACAAGGTACAGGTTTTCATAATATTGAAAACAATAAAATGTAAAACTAAAATACTCCCCATTTCTTTGGTTCTTTTAAAATATTTTCTTATTTTAGTGTATGTATTTAAAGTGTGGAAGACAATGTTTTAATATAGAGAGTGAAATGGTGTTTGGGGTCTTACATGTGAAGTAATCATACTTCTGTGTGGCTATTTTCTTATTTTTTCCAAAGGTAGAAAATACTTTGATATTCTCACAGGGAAAGCACCTAAGATAAATGTCAAATTTTGCATGAATGTGAGAAATCTTCAGTTACAAGAGGGGAAAGGATGCTTTGGGGTGGAACAAACATCATACGGGCGGAGTCAAGGCCGTTTCAGAAACTGTGACGTCCTTAAAATTACTCTCTGCCATGTTCCTTTCTACCTTCCAAGGTTTAGGAGGCATTTCTGCCCATTAGAACAGGTCAGAGATTTACAAAGTGCCAAGTTTTCTAAAGGAGAGATTCTACAGAAACTGAGAAACCGGTTAATTTACATAATGCATTTTTGGGTATCCCGAATTACTTTCATTAAACGTACTGGTAAGATTCTTAGGATGAGGAATTATGCGTCACACTTTTAAAAATGTTCTCAAAAGAAGTTGCTAAGGGCTTGACAAACACTTGCTAAGTTAACTTACAAAACACTGTTGGCATCACCTCAGCATTTTAATCATGACGAATCTCAGGACTGACAAACTGCATGTTGATGTCCTTGTTTTCTACTGAATGAAAATATTTACTTTTTGGAATGAATTAAAAGTCACCCTGGATTTACTGAATACCAACCTTGCCTAAGATGACAGATCATTCTCAAGAGCAGCACTGTGTCTCCAGAACCCCAGAGCAGGGCCAGGCTCTCTGGATTTTAGCTGTAAGTGTCCTGCCATTTATCTGTCTTACCAGGTAAATCAAATCTTTATTAAAATCCAAAAGTGTAATACCGTTTATTCTTAGAAGCTACCATTTACAGAGGAGAATAATGCCCTGAACTATAGATAAACTGAATTCTCATGACCTGTTCGCTTTGTAGTTGTCACCCAAGGTAAGCATTTCTGTCTGTAGGTCACCAAAGTGCTTAATAAAGCCAGAAAAGCCATCACTGATGATTTTCTGATTCACTCATCTTTGAATTCATCTGCCTTGCTTAGAGTGGAAAGGAAAATGTCTCTCCATTAGTGCATTCTCGCACTGTTATAAAGAAATACCTGAGACTGAGCAATTTATAGAGAAAAGAGGTTTAACTGGCTCATGGTTCTGCAGGCTGTACAGGAAGTACAGTGGCTGTGGCTTCTGCGAAGGCCTCAGGAAGCTTCCAATCATGGCGGAAGGCAAAGTGGAAAGCAAGGCCTCTTACACGGCAGGAGCAGAAGAAAGAGAAAGGGAGGGGAGGTGCTGCACAGTTTTAAACAACCGTATTTCTCGAGAATTCACTTATTATTGCAATGACATTACCGCGGGGACTATCTGCCCCCATGATCCCATAACCTCTCAGCAGGCCTCACCTAGAAAACTGGCGATTAAAATTTGCCATGAGATTTGGAGGGGACACAGATCCAAACCGTATTGGTCTCTTTAAATTTGTGTGTCCAAAAGGGAACATTCTTGGATACTTTATTAAATTCCATTAATTTGGTAAATGATCATTTAAACCCAAGGAAGAAGCTTCTTGAACTAAATAATTATAAAAACATGGATCTTGATACTCTACTAGGTTAAAATAAGGTGTTGTTGTTGTTGTTGTTGCAGCAAATCTCTTATTAAGCAACTTTAGCGTTATAGCCTCAGTAAAACATAGTGAGTCAATCCCAGCATGCACGCTTTTGGTAAAGTGACTGTAAAAATGGAGTAAGAAAGTTGTGATTGCTTTCTTAGAGGACAGTTTCAAATAATTTTCACCTGTCTTCTGTTTTTTTCTACCACGAAGCAGGGGGCATCCCTATACTTCTCGATTGAATGTAACACAACTTCCTTTACCATCTTCAACTTCCTGTCTATGCATTCCTTTCCTAATCTTTACAAATTATGATACTGGTCATCTTACAGATTGCTTTCATTCACCTTAGAGTTATTATAATTCCTTTTGCACAAATTTTAAGGACAGAAGTTTTGACCCCAATGAACCCATGTAAAGTATTGGGTTTTCCCTCCAAGGAGGCTTCAGAAAACTGAGTCCTAGCTAATAATCAGGCTTTTGTTACCAAGTATCCAAAAGATGAATATATGTGCCTTAAATAAGCTTATTGGGTATTTTATTTTACTAAGAGTCAGAAGTACACAATGTATTTGTGTTTTATCACATATTAGGGATCTAAAAGTGATATACTCTGTTACGGTTATAAAGGAAAAAAGAAGGAGTTCATATTCAATGGAAGAGTTTCTTTTTTATTGAGAAAATAATTTGAAGACAAAGGTAATGAGGAACCCAGTGGAAATTGCTAGTGGACTCTCAAAGGTGTCAGTACTGAGTGATTCTTTTCTTTTCTTGAGACAGTCTCACTCTGTCACTCTGTCGTCCAGGCTGGAGTGCAGTGGCACAGTCTTAACTCACTGCAACCTCTGCCTCCTGGGTTCAAGCAAATCTCATGCCTCAGCCCCCTGAATAACTGGGATTAAAAGCACGCACCACCATGCCCAGCTAATCATTTATTTACTTATGTATTCATTTATTTATTTTTATTATATTTGAGGCAGAGTCTCACTCTGTCACCTGGGCTGGAGTGCAATGGAGCTATCTCAGCTCATTGCAACCTCCGCCTCCCAGATTCAAGCGATTGTCCTGCGTCAGCCTTCAGAGTAGCTGGGATTACAGGTATGCGCCACCGCCCCAGCTAGTTTTTGTATTTTTAGTAGAGATGGTTTCACCATGTTGGCCAAGCTGCTCTTGAACTCCTGACCTCAAATGATCTGTCCCTCCCAGAGTGCTGGGATTACAGGCCTGAGTCACCACGCCCAGCCCAATGTTTGTATTTTTTTTTAAACAGAGATGGGGTTTCACCACATTGACCAGGCTAGTCTCAAATTCCTAACCCCAAGTGATCCACCCACCTCAGCCTCCCAAAGTGCTGGGATTACAGGCATGAGCCAATGCACCCAGCCCTGAATGATTGTTTTGTCTGTACATTTCTCGTGTCTAATATGGCATTGTAAAGGCAATCAGATCTTTTCATTCATGTGGTTTTGGACCTTCTCAATAATGGTATTATTCTTTGTACTTAGAAGCTTGGCAGGCACTAGAACCCATCTCTCAAACGAAACAGGCTGAAGACATTAGGACATATAGTAGCTGCAACTTGAAGGAGGTTGCATGAAATATTAATCCTGCTTCTCTCAGAACAGAGGCCTGCAACGGAGCCAGTGAAGCAATCACTAGCTCCACAAATAAGACACTGCAAAAATTAAAAAATACCTGAGATGTTTTGTAGTCTGTGACAACAACTATGCATGGTAGAAAGGCTAGTGAAAAACAGATACATACACCAATGGAACAGAATAGAGAGCCCAGAAATTAACCCATCATATATGGTCAACTAAATTTCAATAAGGGTACCAAGAATACACAGTGGGAAAATGACCATCTCTTCAATAAATGATGTTGGGAAAACTGGATATCCACGCACAAAAGAATGAAATTGGACCCCTGCTGTACACCATACCCAAAAATCAACTCAAAATGGATTAAAAACATAAATGTAAGAATTGACACCATAAAACTCTTAGAAGGGAACATAGGGGGAAAGATCCTGGATATTGGATACAATGCAAGTGGGACTGTATCAAACTAAAATGCTTCTGCACAGTAAACAATCAATAAAATGAAAAGATAACCTATAGAATGGGAGAAAACATTTGCAAACCATATTATCTGGTAAGAGTTTAATATCCAAAATACCTAAGAGACTCATACAACTGAATAGCAGAAAAACCCACAAATAACCTGATTGAAAAAATGGGCAAAGGATGTAAATAGACATTTCTCCAAAGGAGACATACAAATGACTGACAGATATAGGAAAACACGCTTACCATCACTAATCATCAGGGAAATGCAAATCAAATCCACAATGAGGATGGCTCCTAATTTTTAAAAAAAGATAACTGCTGGTGATGATGTGGAAAAAAGGAAAACCTTGTATATTACTGGTGGGAATATAAATTGTTACAGCCATTATAGAAAATAGTATTCAGGTTTCTCAAAAAAATTAAACATAAAACTGCCATATGGTCCAGCAATCCCACTGTTGGGTATATATCCAAAGGAACTGAAATCAGTATGCTGAAGAGATATTTGTACTCTCATGCTTATGGCAGCATTCTCAACAGTCAACATATGGAAACAACCTACATGTTGATTGATGAATGAATGAAGAAATTGTGGTGTATACACACAATGGAATATTATTCGGCCCCCCAAAAATGGAAATCCTCTCATATGTGACAACATGGATGAACCCAGAGGACATTATGTTAAGTGAAATAAGCCAGATACAGGTAGACAAACTCTGTGTGATTTTACTTATATGTGAAATCTAAAATAGTGAAGCAGAGAGTAGTGTGGTGGTTGCCAGGTGCTGGGGGAAGGGGGAGACTGGGAAGTGATGGTTACAGGGTACAGTTTCATCATAGTGCCGATAGCTGACAATACTGTACTGTGTACCTAAAATTGCTAAGAGGGTAGATCTTCTGTTAAGGCCTCTTACCAAAACAACAACAATCATAATAAAGGGGGGTGGCAGGAAACTTTGAGATGTGACAGCTGTGTTTATAACCTTGGTGGTGATGGTTTCAGGGATGTTTGTTTATCCCCAAATTGATCAAGATATATACATCAAATATGTGCCACTATTTATATATCAATCATACATCAATTAAGTGGTTTAAGAAAAACAATAACAACAACAAAAGGTTTGTGGAATACACTAATCAGACGATATAAACATCATCAGGGAGTTGAAGAGGCAGCATACCTGATTACTCGGCCTGATTTGGGGCCAGACATGGGGAAGCCAACTTTAGGAACAACCAAATGAGAATTCATTACGACTCACAGCACAAAGCTACCTCAAAGGAATCTGGTAGATATGCCGAAATTACACATTACATGAAAAAAAAAGAAAAAGAAAAAACTAATTGCAATTCCAAAGAAAACTTCTGAAGTCCTCAGATTGTGTGTATGTGCCCATTTGTGTGCATCTTTTACTTTTTCAGATATTTTCTTGCAAAATTAACAAACTTTTCCTTTCATATTTTCCCATCATTCCACAGTTGCATTTCTTTTACCAAGTCCTAAGTAGCCTTTACTCCCCTGTCCACCAGTAAACATTGGTTTGGCAAAGCCAAGAGTTTATCTAATTTTCATCCTAAAAGGATGGTGACCCTTTGCTGGTGATTTGCATTTTCGGCCGAGAAATCTTCACAATTTTTCTTTGTTTTCAAGGTTAAAAAATTTAACCAGAACATAGCTTACAGTTAATGTTTCTCTATGAATCTATCACTAATTATCTATAATGTTGTTATATCTTTTGGCTATTCTATCTTTAACAGGTTTTTTCATTGGTGGGTTCTCTACTTCAGGAACATCAATTGTCTCTACGTTGATCACTTTTTGACTGTCCTTCATTATTGATTACGTTGTCTCTTATTACTTTGTCTTTTATTCTCTGCACTCATCATGATTAAATGAAGCCTTTACATCAGAATTTTAGTTTAGCTAAGTATTTCCATCATTGCTATTGTAATGTATCTGTCAGTTCCATGGGGGTGGTGTTTTAGCTCTCAGTTTCTTTCTTTCGCTTTGCAGTCTTTCTTCTCATTTCATTGTTTAATAATCTTTGATTTCCTTTAAAAATATATATGTTATTTCATTCCTTAGCAACATGGTGCAGCTGCATAAAATTGTCTTCTTTCCTTGCCTTCTGTTTTCTTAAGTTATGATTAAGTTCCTCACTTGTCATTTTTGTGTTCAGTTTTATTCATTCAATATTGATTTATTGAGTGCCTACTATGTGTCAGGCACTATTCTTAATACTAAGGAAAGGCCTGTTAGGGAAACCACATTCCTGCCCTCATGGATATTACATTTCAGACACGGAAGCCAGACAACAAATAATTGATCTATAATAAAACATCAAGATAGTCTGTACTGGGGGATTGTGAGCTCCTGACTTAACTCTCAATTCCTCAATTGCCACTATCATGCAAAAGCAGCCATAGACAATAGGTAAACTAGTATGTGTTACTGTGTTCCAATAAAACTTTGCTGACACCTGCTTTCAGGCAGCTATTTGCATTTATCAATGTTATTCTCATCCTCTTTCTGGTATTGTTTTCTGAGGTCATTCCACTTACTGATATTATGATAATCAGGTATAAGGTCCTGGGTGGGCCAGTAGAGAAAAAAGACGATGACGGCCATCCCCAAGGACATGTGTTGAGCCCTTTCCTTCACTTACAATTACTTCAAGACAAAGGAGAAGGGGTCACTTTGTTCTCTTCTGGCTGCTACCCATTTCTGGTTGTCTTTATGAAAGAACAGAAAGGTTGGAATCTGATACTGGCTTCATCCTGCAACTCTCCAGGCCTGCTAATGGGGTGACTACCAATTAATGGGGCACCCAGAGACTGAGAAAACATGGACATCCACCAATGAAGTTCCCTAAAGGAGTAAGAGGTCAAGTTGTAATGGCACCTGCTGACTTAGTATTTTCTTCTACTGCCTGATTTCTTTTATGCCCGTGGTAGACTTAAACATTTAAGTGTCAGCTTATTTTTCTAGGACACTAAAATACTTTAAAACACATTTTAATTCTTATTACCAGCCTCAGCATCATAGTGAGATCTTGTCTCTACTAAAAGTAAAAACAAATGAACAAATACAAGCTAGCCAGGCATGGTGTTGCATGCGTGTAGTCCCAGCTACTTAAAGCAGAGGTGGGAGGCTCATTGGAGCCCAGGAGTTTAGTTTACAGTGAGCTATGATTGTGCCACTGCACTCCAACCTGGACAACAGAATGAGACTCTTTCTTAAAAAAAAAAAAAACCCTCTAATTTAAAACAAAACAAAACAGTTTTTATTCATCGCAAATAGGCAAATGCAAATAGGCAAAGAGAATAAATATGATCCTGAATCCCCTCTCCCAATATGACGAATGTTAACATTTCTAGACATATCTTCCAAATATAAACCTATATAAAACTAACATATGTGAACGCATTATATACTAAAACATTAAACTCATATTGAATACGTAGCACTTTGCAGCCTTCCATAAGTAACACATGACAGCAATAACAAACATAACAGAATATAAAATACTCTCAAATTGGCCTGATTTATAACCTGCTTTTTCATTTAATATCATGAAACCTTTTCTAAGTCTCTAAATTATTTTGGGTTTTTTTTTGGCAATGGTTGTATAGTATTCCACTGCACAGATGTACCATAGCTCATTTAAATAATCTCTCCTTGTTTGGGAATTTAATTTGCTTTGATTTTTTCAATATTATGACCAACACTTAAATGAATATCCTTTTACCTAAATATAGGCATATATTCTTTTTTTCCAGTACTTGTTATTTTTGTTTTTGTTTTGAAGATGGTTTCTCTCTGCTGCTCGGGCTGGAGTGTACTGGTGTGATCAGCTCACTGTAACCTCAAACTCCTGTGCCCAAGGATCCTCCTGTCTCAGCCTCCCGAGGAGCTGAGACTACAGGCATGCACCACCGCATCTGGCTAATTTTTTTTAAATTTTTCATCTTGTAGAGATGGGGTCTCACTTTGTTGCCCAGGCTGCACTTTGTAATAGAATTCTTACTTATAAATATACTTTACCTCCTCTGGGCACTGGTCTCATTTTTATGTTTAAAACTTGGCTGCAACACTTCAGTAATGCTAGTTCTCTTTGCTAGTTTTGGTGGGGCGGGAGGAGAGGTAGACAGCTGTGGGTTACGGTTAGAATACTGACGCTCTGTGAGGCAGGACCCACGAGATGATGAGGCCCATGGAACTCCTTGAAGAGGTTAAAGGATTCAGTAGAGGGTAACTGTGAGTCAGAAATCCCATTGTGACCACTACTACCTATACCAGGAGAGTGACATTCAACCATGAAATACTAAAGTGGGCATGAAAAAATTCCAAAGGGTATCACCAACTGACAAAGAGCAGAAATGTATACTCTAGGTTGACATTTAGCCCTTAACACACCATGACAGCGTGAGGCTCCATGGGGTGTGTCAGCATGGGGGATCTGATGAAACCCTCCCCTCTCTTGCAGTCTGTGGCTCTGCCTCATGTAATATTATCACACAAACCTCTGCGTGAACACCATAAAATGCATACTTTTTGACATCTGAAACCTCAGCTGGTCAAGTCCATCTGGGAAATACATCCTGAGACGGGTGGAACTTTCACATCTTATTCAAATTTATACTTTCTTCTTTTCTTTTCTTCTCTCTCTCTCTCTCCCCCGCCTCCTTTTCCCCTCCACTCCCCTCCCCTCCCCTCACCTCACCTCACCTCTTCTTTCCTTTCCTTTCTTTCCCCCTTGTTATTTGCCTGGGAGTCTAGGATACAGCAGGCTCTGGGTAAACGTGTATTGTAAAGTTGGCAGGTAGAAGGGGCTTTTGGCTGTTGTTTTTCAAACAGGTTATGAATATGCTGACATTATTAAAAACACATGCACATGTACATCACCATTGCCCCAGAAACCTCTCCAGCTGACTAGTGTCAAGCTAGTGATTTATAAGATTGTCTGCACATATTATATTTTAAAATACATATTGCTTTTGTGAAATGTGTATTTATTACACATTTTGGAATTGATAATATATGCCAAAAAGCAGCCTCTGCCTTGCTGGATCTGAGACAGTCTGTCATGTAAACACATTTCTGGAAGGGACTTCATACAAATGCTTTAGATGGGGCCAACCAGCTTCCATGGTCTCTCTCTCTCTCACACACACACACACCCCTTCTTCTCCCCCGACCATGTCACACCCATACAAATAAATAATAAAACAGTAATGGAACGATAGCCCCAGAGGAAAGCTCTGTTAGGAATAAGTCTTATTTTCAAAGCTGCACAAAACCCATCCAGAGAAGTAACCTTGTGAAAAGCAACAAAGCAACACTTTCTAACTCTACAGATTGGGCTGCCCCAAACTAGCGAGATGGCTCTGTGAGCCCCACCCCGTGTGTTCTTCAAATACCCTGAGCTGTCACTCCAAGTGCGAGAGTTGACGGGAAATCCAATTTGCGGTCAGTCTATAGCAAGAGTGTTCCAGACTCTGATTGCCTTGGTACAGCCATGTGGGTCAGTGTATGGCTGTGTGGGTGTGTGGGGCTGTGTAGGTATGTGAGTCTGTGTGCAGCTCTGTGGGTTAGTGTGTGGGTGTATGACTCTGTGGGTGTGTTGCTGCATGGCTGTGTGGGTCAGTGTGTGACTGTGTGGGTGGGTTGGTGTGTGGATGTATGACTGTGTGCATGTGTGGCTACACAGGTGTGTGGGTCAGTGTGTGGCTGTGTGGGTCGGTATGTTGTCATGTGGGTCAGTGTGTGGCCATGTGGGTCAGTGTGTGGCCGTGTGGGTCAGTGTGTGGCCGTGTGGGTCGGTGTGTAGCTCTGTGGGTTGGTGTGTAGCTCTGTGGGTTGGTGTGTGGGTGTATGACTGTGTGGGTTGTGGCTGCACGGCTGTGTGGGTCAGTGTGTGACTGTGTGGGTTGGTGTGTGGCTGTGTGGGTCGGTGTGTTGTTGTGTGGGTCTGTGTGTTGCTGTGTGGGTTGGTGTGTTGCTGTGTGGGCTGGTGTGTGGCTGTGTGGGTGTGTGTGTGGTCACCCTGTGTAATGTGCATTCACACCCCACTCTGGCAGCTTAATCTTTTCCTCCCCAGCATCCACTGGCATAATCAACTGGGGGCCTGCACAGAACCTGCATGTGGGTCAGTGTGTGGCCGTGTGGGTCAGTGTGTGGCCGTGTGGGTCGGTGTGTTGTTGTGTGGGTCGGTGTGTGGCCGTGTGGGTTGGTGTGTGGCCGTGTGGGTCGGTGTGTTGCTGTCTAGGTCGGTGTGTGACTGTGTGGGTCGGTGTGTAGCTCTGTGGGTTGGTGTGTAGCTCTGTGGGTTGGTGTGTGGGTGTATGACTGTGTGGGTTGTGGCTGCACGGCTGTGTGGGTCAGTGTGTGACTGTGTGGGTTGGTGTGTGGCTGTGTGGGTCGGTGTGTTGTTGTGTGGGTCTGTGTGTTGCTGTGTGGGTTGGTGTGTTGCTGTGTGGGCTGGTGTGTGGCTGTGTGGGTGTGTGTGTGGTCACCCTGTGTAATGTGCATTCACACCCCACTCTGGCAGCTTAATCTTTTCCTCCCCAGCATCCACTGGCATAATCAACTGGGGGCCTGCACAGAACCTGCCAAGCTTGTATTAATGTTGGCTCAGGGAGAGATTTATTCCTTCCTAGCACAGCACAGGCTATACCTGGCTCAGCTAGGATTCTCCCACCTTTACACCCCTCACTACACTACAAATACACACAAACATGCATGCACACATACAGGTGTGCGCACATGCGCACGAACACACACACACACACACACATGAGTGCCAGGTGGAACTAGTTCTGGTCAGTGTTTGGAAGGGGAACCTCCTTGGCCTCTGCCAAATATAGTCAATCACCCTGAGATTTTCAGAGCTTCTGCCTCATTGTTTGATCTGGAAACCCCTTTCCTACTCTACAGGGGCCACAAGCACATTATAAATGCAATCTCACTTGGAGGCTTAAGTGCCAACCTGGGCTCAAACAGCCGTGTCATCTGAATGAGTAATTTACCTCTCTGCTCATCAGTTTGCTCATTCATAAAATGGGGATGATATTAGCAGGGTGACATTGTGAGGTCCCTCATTAAGGTATCATTTTAAAATGAACCACAGTCCTTGTCCAGTGGGAGAGGCATCAGACAGAATGTCTACTCCCGCCTCAGTCCAGGATGGGATAAATCTCAGCCTGTTAGCCCTGCTGAGTCCAATCACACAAACTCTGCAGGGAGAAAGAGGAGAGCATCTGCCATACAGTCAGGCTGCCACCCTGTTCACTTGCTTCTGTCCTTGACCCTGTCCCTGAGCTCCAGACACACAGAACTCTTCATTGATCCCAGGACACACCCCCATTGCACATGCTGTGTCCTCTGCCTGGATTTCCCTTCCACCTATTCTCCGCCTAGAAAACTTATATTCATCCTTCAAAGCTCAGATCTAAAACCACCATTTATTGCAGCCTTCCGTGCTCCCTCCTCTTCTTCCTCAGCCTCAAGCAGAGATAATTCCCTGGGTCATCATGGAATCTCATGAAAAGTTCTATTTGAACACTTCCCATACTTGCAACACCAGGACGTGATGTGGCTCTTCCACCAGATTGTGAACCCCTTGAAGAGAAGAGTTATATTTATCTTTGATTCCCTAATACTCAACCCAGTGTCAAGCATGTAGTAGTAAACTTAATCCATGTTTGAATGAATTATTCTTTGTGTCCTCAAAGTTTAACTCCAAGACTGGGGCATACTAATTACCTAACGAATGTTTGTGGAAATGACCAATTAATTGTTATGAATCTATCTCTGCAGTCCCACAGCCTAGTAGAGTTGTTTGAAAGAGTGAACTGTGCCTCATTCTGGCTACTCACTATGTTTCCTGGACTGTAGTAGGTGCCAAAAAAAGGTTTGCATGAATGTTCATTCCCCCAGCACCTGTTATAGAGTTTATCTAACTGTTGCAATTGACAACCCTCATGTTTCTCCTCAACTCAATCAGTGTAGGTTTACCTTACCTGATGACGAAATGCAGGTTCAGGGCAGCAGAGGATGGGGGAGGGAAGGAGGGCTCTGCTCCACTGGTTCATTCAAGAACCCAGGCTCCTGATGGCTCTGCCAGTTTCAACAAGTGACCTTCCAGGGTCATCCTTGGTGTTGAAACCTAGCTGGAAGGTTGTGGAAAAAACAGAAACAGTTTATGGCCAGGCCAGGAACTACCCCACCTCACTTCTGCTCACATTCCTTTAACTAGAATTCAGTCACTTGGTCACACCTCACTGCAGGGAAGGCTGGAAAATGTAGCTTAAACTGTGTGCTCAAGTAAAAGTGGAAATGGGTTTGATGAGCAGTAATAAGTCCAAAAAACTTGTCAATCATCCACAAATATTTGACGAACAATATGAATAATGAGTTTTTCTATACCTGGAAGCTATGTATAGGTACGTTTGCACATAGCATACGCTCAATGAGTAGCTGAAATAATTCATCTCTGTATCCTCAAAAGCCTTACATATTGTCTCATGTGGAGATGGTACTCAGTAAATAAACAGATGAAAAGGAGGGAGGGAGGGAAGGAGGAGGAAGGAAGGAAGGAAGGAAGGAAGGAAGGAAGGAAGGAAGGAAGGAAGGAAGGGAGGATTGATTTAATAACAAAGGGTAGATAATGTATAGATGAATGGATGGATGGATGAAAGAAATCAAGGATGGGTGGGAGAAAAGAAGGAAGCAAAGATTTAGTAACAGATGAGTGAATGATGTATAGATGAATGGATGGGTAAAAGAAATCAAGGATGCATGGGAGGAAAGAAGGAAGAAAGGAAGGAAGGAATGAACAAATGAAAGAAGGAGAAAAGGAAGGAAAATAGTAAGAAAATATTTAATAATGGATGGATGATGGATAGATTAATGGATGAAAGAAAGGATGAGCAGGAGAAAAGGAGATGGGAGGGAGGAAGGTGTATATATGTACATACATACACACACATATATACATATACATAGTCTTATTAATATGTAACAAGAATTAGGAGTTTTATATATATGCATATATGTACACCCACCCACCCACACACACACACACACACACACACACACACACACACACATATGTATATGCTTGGGAAATTAAGTACTTGGGAAATTGTTACCATCATAAACTAGGGCAATGGGTCACCCCTGAGGTGTTCCTGTTAGCCCCAACTGCTCAGTCCCTACTTGGTCCTGATCCCTTGCCCCACACCTCATTACACCCTACACAGGGACTTGACCACCTTCTAGCTTCCAAATAGGAATGAGCTTAACTCCAGGTTTCCTGAGTGTGGTGGCTACAGCTTCAAGTGGGAGCCATGGAAAATGGGTGGGAAGACAGAGCAAGATTTTAGATTCAAGGTCTACACTCTGCTTGAGTGATCAACATCATTTCCACACTATAATTACACTGCCCAATTCTCCAGATTGTACTGCTATCTTGTAGGCTGTCCTGGTTGGAAGTAATCTGAAACTATGAGACGTTAGATTCTGTGAAACAATCACTTCCCAAAGAAATATGGTCCTAGACAGTAATTGACAGATCCCGTTAAGCCTCTTATTTCCTATTTGGTCTCTTCTGAGATGACACTGTTGATTTGTGTAATGCAAACTGTGTCCCCCGTATTGCCAAAGGAGAAAGATTTGCCCAGCTTTGGAGGATAAGGGCTCAGGGAGTCTAAGCCAGGGAGCAGAAGGAGGATGGCGTTGAGTTATGATAGGTGGCTAGACCAGATATATCTTGACGGATTTTTCTCCATGGTCTGCATGATTATTCTGCTCCAGAGAATTCCTACAAGGACAGCTTGCAACTACTGTGGTTTAAGTCAGAGGCCACAGGATCTGTTCTTGTGAAACTTGGTTAGCATAAAAGGAAAAGGGACACATTTGGCTCAGAGCTCAGAGGTGCTCCACAAGGGATGCCCCAGAACTCTGCAGATGGTCCAGGAGGAGCACATATCTTTGCAAAGCACCCCTGACTCTCCAATCCTGATATCCTCATTCCCCTGCTTCTGTACTCTAAACCCAGAACTTTGCTGAGTTAGAGTGTGTTAAAATAATTGCGTTTATCTTGTGCTCTTGTAAAATTTAGGACTTGTGTGCTTAGACATCCCCCAACCCAGCCAATTTCTTCCTTACCCTGTCTTTTCTGGGTCCAGGGATGAGAGACTAAAGACTTTTGTTAAAGAGGAAAGCAAGCTGAAGTGAAAAGGAAAGAGCACTAACCTAGGAGTCAGGCAATGAAATTACAATCCCTATCTTGTGGCAAAGTTGCTGAACTGCTTTGAGAAAGTTTCGTCCCCTTTCTGGCCTGGCCTGCAACTCCCAATCTTAAGATAAGGGATTAGTCTAGAACATTTTAAAATTAGCTGCCAATATTTAAAATCAAGAGATCCCACATAAAAGAGGTTTTTTAGCTCCTCCCATAAATTCTGATTGGAAACACCAGTCTCACACTCCCACTTGGCCTCAAACAGCTGAAACTGAGTGGTGGCTTCTTGCTTTAGGTGGGATTTGCACCTTCAGGTTAACCACAATCCCCACTACTCCTTATTGCCTTAAACCTTGCTTCACTTGCTTATGTCATCAACTAGCCCTCATAAGCTTATGTTTGTAATTTCTAGATATCTATTCCCACTCCAGCTTCATTAATCCAAAATAAACTCACTCTCACACAGAAGCCAAGTGTAAGAACCATCACCTGTGACTGCTATTTGTCAACACTAATTAGGCCTGCATGGTCCCAATTCAGCACCCTGGACAAATTATTGAGTGCTATTAGAGGAAAGTGAGTCCTCCCATATCCCACCAAGTCCTGTCTAATGGGCAGCCACACCCTCGCACAGACTGAGAATATGCTGATACCTGGTAGACTAAAACTTCATCTTGTTATTAGTACCAAAGCCTTGAATCTCTATTAAATCTGCCCTGTGTTTGATTTCTTTGTAATTCTGCCATTCCTTGGAATGAGGATGGGGATGTAGGGGGATGAGGGTGAGATGGGTAATTCTTCTCTGTCAAGACATGTCCAAACTGCCTATCTTTTAGGTGCAACTGCTGCTTCCCAAAGGCCATCATTCTTGTTGCTGTAAAGAATGATGGATCTGATACCATATATTACCACTGTGCACTTTCATTTTCAGGGTCTGATTTTCCTCCCCCAAATTGCTGAGTGATCGAGAGGCTAGGGTTGCTTTTATGAGATGTGTCATAAGGCCTTCTTTATGAACAACGTGGCCAGGCAACATGGATCAGAGATAAGGGAAAACTGTCAGGTACCTCCGAGTTGTTTCTTGCTGGTATTTCTTTGCAGGTTCCCTCCAAGGCGTCTCTCCAGGAGTCCATGGCTGTCAGGAGGATATCAGGTGGTTAATCTGCTTTCAATTCCTTACAATTACTGAGCCCACCAGTCAAAACCCACCACAATCTGAAACCCACTGAGGGCCCACTCTGTGGCAGGCACTGTGCTGAGGTCTAGGAGGTGAGAGATAAAAAGTGTATCTCTGCTCTTGTGAAGCTTCTATTCCAGTGAGCAAGACAGACAATTAAAACAAAGCTATGGTGTGGTGCAGTGGGTCACACCTGTAATCCAGCACTTTTGGAGGCTGAGGCAGATGGACCACTTGAGGTCAGGAGCTCAAGACCAACCTGGTCAACATAGAGAAACCCCACCTCTACTAAAAATACAAAAGTTAGGCCAAATAGGAACAGTTCCAGTCTACAGCTCCCAGCGTGAGCGATGCAGAAGACAGGTGATTTCTGTGTTTCCAACTGAGGTACCGGGTTCATCTCACTGGGGCTTGTTGGACAGTGGGTGCAGCCCCCGGAGTGTGAGCCAAAGCAGGGCAGGGCATCACCTCACCCGGGAAGGGCAAGGGTTTGGGAAATTCCCTTTCCTAGCCAAGGGAAACCGTGACAGACAGTACCTGGAAATTCGGGACACTCCCACCCTAATACTGAGCTTTTCCAATATCTTAGCAAACGGCACACCAGGAGATTATATCCCACACCTGGCTCTGAGGGCCCCATGCCCATGGAGCCTCACTCACTGCTAGCACAGCAGCTTGAGATGGAACTGCAAGGTGACAGCGAGGCTGGGGGAGGGGTGTCCACCATTGCTGAAGCTTGAGTAGGTAAACAAAGCAGCTGGGAAGCTCAAACATGGTGGAGCCCACTGCAGCTCAAGGAGGCCTGCCAGCCTCTGTAGACTCCATCTCTGGGGACAGGGCATAGCTGAACAAAAGGCAGCAGAAACATCTGCAGACTTAAACGTCCCTGACAGCTTTGAAGAGAGTAGTGGTTCTCCCAGCATGGAGTTTGAGATCTGAGAATGGACAGACTGCTTCCTCAAGTGGGTTCCTGACTCCCGAGTAGCCTAACTGGGAGACACCTCCCAGTAGGGGCCGACTGACACCTCATACAGCCGGGTGCCCCTCAGAGACGAAGCTTCCAGATGAAGGATCAGGCAGCAACATTAGTCATTCTGCCATATTTGCTGTTTTGCAGCCTCCACTGGTGAAACCCAGGCAAACAGGGTCTGGAGTAGACCTCCAGCAAACTCAAACAGACCTGCAGCTGAGGGTCCTGACTGTTAGAAGGAAAACTAACAAATAGAAAGGACATCCACACGAAAACCCCATCTGTACGTCACTATCATCAAAGACCAAGGGTAGATAAAACCACAAAGATGGGGAGAAACCAGAGCAGAAAAGCTGAAAATTCTAAAAATCAGAGCACCTCTTCTCCTCCAAAGGAATGCAGCTCCTCACCAGTGATGGAACAAAGCTGGACAGAGAATGACTTCGACACATTCAAAGTTCCCTTTGACAAGGGAAGCCCATCAGACTAACAGCAACTCTCTCGGCAGAAACTCTACAAGCCAGAAGAGAGGGTGGCCCAGTATTCAACATTCTTAGGAGAAGAATTTTCAACCCGGAATTTCATTTCCAGCCAAACTAAGCTTCATAAGTGAAGGAGAAATAAAATCCTTTATAGACAAGCAAATACTGAGAGATTTTGTCACTACCAGGCCTGCCTTACAAGAGCTCTTGAAGGAAGCACTAAACATGGAAAGGAACAACTGGTACCAGCCAGTGCAAAAACATGCCAAATTGTAAAGACCATCGATGCTAGGAAGAAACCGCATCAACTGACATGCAAAATAACCAGCTAACATCATAATTACAGGATCAAATTCGCACATAACAATATTAACCTTAAATGTTAATGGGCTAAATGCTCCAGTTAAAAGACCCAGACTGGCAAACTGGATAAAGAGTCAAGACCCATCAGTGTGCTGTGTTCAGGAGACCCATCTCACATGCAGAGACATACATAGGCTCAAAATAAAGGGATGGAGGAAGATATACGAAACAAATGGAAGCAAAAAAAAGCAGGGGTTGCAATGCTAGACTCTGATACAACAGATTTTAAAAGAACAAAGATCAAAAGAGAAAAAGAAGGCCATTACATAATGGCAAAGGGATCAATTCAACAAGAAGAGCTAACTATCCTAAATACATACGCACCCAACACAGGAGCACCCTGATCCATAAAGCAAGTCCTTAGAGACCTACAAAGAGACTTAAACTCCCACACAATAATAATAGGAGATTTTAACACCCCACTGTCAACATTAGACAGATCAACGAGACAGAAAGTTAACAAGGATATTCAGCACTTGAACTCAGTTCTGCACCTAGCAGACCTAATAGACATCTACAGAACTCTCCACCCCAAATCAACATTCGTCTCAGCACCACATCGCACTTATTCCAAAATTGACCACATAGTTGGAAGTAAAGCACTCCTCAGCAAATGAAAAAGAACAGAAATTATAACAAACTGTCTCTTAGACCACAGTGCAATCAAATTAGAACTCAGGATTAAGAAACACACTCAAAACTGCTCAACTACATGGAAACTGAACAACCTGCTCCTGAATGACTACTGGGTAAATAACAAAATGAAGGCAGAAATAAAGATGTTCTTTGAAAGCAATGAGAACAAAGACACAATATACCAAAATCTCTGGGACAAATTTAAAGCAGTGTATAGAGGGAAATTCATAGCATTAAATGCCCACAAGAGAAAGCAGGAAAGATCTAAAACTGACACCCTAACATCACAATTAAAAGAACTAGAGAAGCAAGAGCAAACACATTCAAAAGCTAGTAGAAGCCAAGAAATAACTAAGATCAGAGCAGAACTGAAGGAGATAGACACACAAAAAACCCTTCAAAAAAATCAATGAATCCAGTAGCTGGATTTTTGAAAAGATCAACAAAATTGATAGACTGCTATCAAGACTAATAATGAAGAAAAGAGAGAAGAATCAAATGGATACAATAAAAAAATGATAAAGGGGATATAACCACTGATCCCACAGAAATACAAACTACCATCACAGAATACTATAAACATCTCTACACAAATAAACTAGAAAATCTAGAAGAAATGAATAAATTCCTGGTCACATACACCCTCCCAAGACGAAACCAGGAAGAAGCTGAATCCCTGACTAGACCAATAACAGGCTCTCAAATTTTGAGGCAATAATTAATAGCCTACCAACCAAAAAAAGTCCAGGACCAGAGAGATTCACAGCTGAATTCTACCAGAGGTACAAGGAGGAGCTGGTATCATTCCTTCTGAAACGATTCCAATCAACAGAAAAAGAGGGAATCCTCCCTAACTCATTTGATGAGGCCAGCATCATCCTGATACCAAAGCCTGGTGGAGACACAACAAAAAAAGAGAATGTTAGACCAATACCCCTGATGAACATTGATGCAAAAATCCTCAATAAAATTCTGGCAAACCAAATCCAGCTGCACATCAAAAAGCTTATCCACTACAATCAAGTTGGCTTCATCCCTGGGATGCAAGGCTGATTCAACATATGCAAATCAATAAAGGTAATCCATCATAAACAGAACCAAAAACAAAACTACATGATTATCTCAATAGATGCAGAAAAGGCCTTTGACAAAATTCAACAGCACTTCTTGCTAAAAACTCTCNTCACATACACCCTCCCAAGACGAAACCAGGAAGAAGCTGAATCCCTGACTAGACCAATAACAGGCTCTCAAATTTTGAGGCAATAATTAATAGCCTACCAACCAAAAAAAGTCCAGGACCAGAGAGATTCACAGCTGAATTCTACCAGAGGTACAAGGAGGAGCTGGTATCATTCCTTCTGAAACGATTCCAATCAACAGAAAAGAGGGAATCCTCCCTAACTCATTTGATGAGGCCAGCATCATCCTGATACCAAAGCCTGGTGGAGACACAACAAAAAAAGAGAATGTTAGACCAATACCCCTGATGAACATTGATGCAAAATCCTCAATAAAATTCTGGCAAACCAAATCCAGCTGCACATCAAAAGCTTATCCACTACAATCAAGTTGGCTTCATCCCTGGGATGCAAGGCTGATTCAACATATGCAAATCAATAAAGGTAATCCATCATAAACAGAACCAAAACAAAACTACATGATTATCTCAATAGATGCAGAAAAGGCCTTTGACAAAATTCAACAGCACTTCTTGCTAAAAACTCTCAATTAACTAGGTATTGATGGAATGTATCTCAAAACAATAAGAGCTATTTATGACAAACCCACAGCCAATATCATACTGAATGGGCAAAAACTGGAAGCATTCCCTTTGAAAACTGGCACAAGACAGGGATTCCCTCTCTCACCACTCCTATTGCAACACAGTGTTCAAAGTTTTGGCCAGTGCAATCAGGCAAGAGTATA
>NW_016818995.1:0-2351 GCF_001698545.2 Rhinopithecus bieti
TTTATTCATTTTTTGAACTCCTTATTCGTCTGTTCAGGGATTCAGTTTCTTCCTGGTTCATTCTTTGGTGGTTGTGTGTGTTCAGGAATTTTTCAATTTCTTCGAAATTTTCCAGTTTGTGTTCATAGTAGTCTTTGATGATTTTTTTTTTTTATTTCTGTTGGGTCAGGGTTTACATCACCATTGTCATTTCAAATTGTGTTTATTTGGATTTTATTTTCTTTATTAGTCCAGCTAGTGGTCTATCGTATTAATTTTTCCAAACACCAATCTTCTGCATTCATTTATATTTTGTATGTTTTTTTAATGTCTGAATTTCCTTTGGTTCAGCTCTGATTTTGCTTATTACTTGTCTTCTATCTTTGGGGTTGATTTGCTCTTGTATCTCTAGTTCTTCCAGTTGTGATGTCAGGTTATTCATTTGAGATTTTTCCAACTTTTTGATGTGGGCATTCAGTGCTATAAACTTCCCTCTCAACACTGCCTAAGCTGTATCCCAGAAATTCTACTATGTTGTATTTTTGTTCTTATTAATTTCTAAAAAATTCTTGACTTTTTGCTTTAATTTCATTGTTTACTCAGGAGCAGGTTGCTTAATTTCTATGTAATTGTATGATTTTGAAAAATGTTCTTAGTATTGATTTCTATTCTTTTGCACTGTAGTATAAGCGTGTGGTTGATATGATTTTGGATTTTTGGAATTTGCTGAGGATTGTTTTATGTTCAATTGTGTGGTCAAGTTTGGAGTATATACTGTGTGGTGATGAGATAAATGCATATCTCATTTTGGGGTAAAGAGTTCTGTACATGTTTGTTAGGTTCATTTGGTCAATTGTTTAGTTCAGGTTGTGAACATATTTGTTAATTTTCTGCCTTGATGATCTGTCTAATACTTTAAGTAGGGTGTTGAAATGTCCCACTATTATTTTTGGGGAATCTAAATCTCTTTGTAGGTCTCTAAAAACTTGCTTTATAAATCTGCATGCTCTAGTGTTGGGTGCATACATATTTAGGATAGTTAGGTTTCCATCTTGAATTGAACCCTCTACCATTATATCATGCCTTTATCTTTTATTATTATTATTATACTTTAAGTTCTGGGATGCTTCTGCAAAACATGCAGGTTTGTTACATAGGTATACACGTGCAATGGTGGTTTGCTGCACCCATCATCTATGTTATCTGACACCATCAACCTGTCATCTATGTTAGGCATTTCTCCTAATGCTATCCCTCCCTTAGCCCTCCACACCCCGAAAGGCCCCAGTATGTGATGTTCCCCTCCCTGTGTCCTGTGTTCTCATTTTTCAACTCCCACTTATGAGTGAGAACGTGGGCAATGTTTTCTTTTCTGTTCCTGTGTTAGTTTGTTGACCATGATGGTTTCCAGCTCCATCTATGTACCTGCAAAGGATATGAAATCATTCTTTTTTTAATGACTGCATAGTATTCCATGGTGTATATGTGTCACATTTTCTTTATCCAGTCTATTGTTGATGGGCATTTGGGTTGGTTCCAAGTCTTTGCTATTGTGTACAGTGCTGCAATAAATATATGAGTGCATGTGTCTTTATAGTAGAAGAATTTATAGTCTTTTGGGTATGTACACAGTAATGGGATTGCTGGGTCAAATGGTATTTCTTGTTCTAGATCCTTGAGGAATCACCACACTGTCTTGCACAATGGTTAAACTAATTTACACTCCCACCAAGTATAAAAGCGTTCCTATTACTCCACATCCTCTCCAGCATCTGTTGTTTCCTGACTTTTTAATGATAGCCATTCTAACTGGCATGAGATGGTATCTCATTGTGGTTTTGATTTGCACTTCTCTAATGACCAGTGATGATGAGCTTTTTTTTTTGTTAATGTTTGTTGGCTGCGTAAATGTCTTCTTTTGAGAAGTGTCTGTTCATATCCTTTGCTCACTTTCTGATGGGGTTGTTTTTTTCTTGTAAATTTGTTTAAGTTCCTTCCTGGATATTAGCCCTTTGTCAGATGGATAGACTGACAAAATTTTCTACCATTCTGTAGGTTCCCTGTTCACTGTGATGATTGTTTCTTTTGCTGTGCAGAAGCTCTTTAATTTGATTAGATCCCATTTGTCAATTTTGGCTTTTGTTGCCATTGCTTTTGGTGTTTTAGTCCTGAAGTCTTTGCCCATGCCTGTGTCATGAATGGTATTACCTAGATTTTCTTCTATGGTTTTTCTTTTATGGTTTTAGGTCTTGCATTTAAGTCTTTAATACATCTTGAGTTGATTTTTGTATAAGGTGTAAGGAAGGGGTCCAGTTTCAGTTTTCTGCATATGGCTAGCCAGTTTTCCCAACACCATTTATTAAATAGGGAAT
>NW_016818995.1:3773-8141 GCF_001698545.2 Rhinopithecus bieti
TTGCTGCTTTCATAATTCTTTATTATTTTATAATTTTGTTATATCCCCTGGGGTAATCGTTTTTGGTTTCATCTTGTTTGAGGACCACTGAGCTTCATGAATATTATCCATATTCCTCCAAATATTTGAGAGGCTTTCAGCCATTGTTTCCTTCAATAAAATTTCTTCCACTTTCTCCTATCATTTTCTTTGGCAGCTATAATATTTGTATTGATTCGTTTGATGGTTTCTCATAGGTCCCACATGGTTTTTTAAAATTTGTTATCATTCTTCTTTTCCTTTTTGTTCCTCTAGCTGGCTGATTTCAAATGACCTGTCCTTGAGTTTACTAATTCTTGCTTTTGTATCATTGAGTCTTCTATTGAAGCTCTCTATTGAACTTTCATTTCTATCATTGTACACTTCAGATCTAAGATTTATGTTTGGTTGTTTTTTACAGTTTATATTTCTTAATTAAACTTCTGAATGTATTCAAGCATTTTTCTGATTTCTTTAGTTGTCTGTGTTACCTTGCATCTCATTGAGCTTCTTTAGGGTGATCATTTGTATTTTGTTAGGTAGTTTACAGATCTCAATTTCTTGGGGATTAATTACTGGAGATTTATTAGTTTCCTTTGATGGTGACCTGTTTGTCTGATTCTTCATGATCCATGTAACTTTTAATTTGTCTCTGTACATCTGAAGAAGCAAACACTGCTTCCAGTCTTTACAAACTGGTTTCAGCAGGCATAGTCTTTCTCTTGTTGAATCCCTGGGCTGGTGAAATTTTATCTGGAATTGCAGTTTAATGGGGTTGGAGCTAGGTCATGTGGAGGCTGCTGGCTCTGCTTTATATACTGGGTAAGTCTGTTATTATGGGACCAGGTGAGTATTGATTCTACTTGATTCCTGGGTAGATCAGACTTCCTCTAATACCTTAGTCCATAGGACTGGTGCTGTAACAAATGTGTGTTTTAATGTCTGCAGTTGGATTTGTAGATGGTGTACCTGTTACCAGTTGCACTGACAGGTTGCCTCACAATGTGTCCCTGAGAGAACTCCTGCTGGGTAACTGAGTGGATCCTTGAGTGGGAAACATTGGCCCTGTACCACAGCTGAGAGGGGCAAGAACCAAGTCACAGGACTGCTTCAAGGTTAACAGCTTAGACCAGTATCTCCATGCCTGCCTCTGAGGATATAGATATCCAGCCTTCCTAGTGGGTTGCTGTGTGGTCAAGACTGTCCCCAGAATGCAGCTTAGAGGGACTGAAGCCAGATTAAAATTCTGCTTTAAAGTTTGTAGTCACACCACAGACATGAGGCCTATTATCTGAGGCATGAATAAACATGGCACCTTCCAGTTCCCTTGGCAGATCCTGCTATTAGCAACGCCAAGGCTTAATAAGCCTGTAGTCAAGTTCACAGAGAAATGGGGCTGTATTTCCTGTGCCACAGTTGGTTATCCTGCCACCTGAGCATGGGTCTGACTTCTCAAAATGGTCCTCCTTAGTTAAGCTCTATTGGGGTTTTTGCAGCATTATACCTATATCCCCCAAATCCCATAAAGGCACTTTTGACTGTGGATGGCTGCCAAATTTTTGTTACCATGGTGGGACATCAATGGGAGACTTCTATTCTGCCACCTTACGAACATCACTCCCAGATAATTTTTAATCTGAGCAAGCTGATTCTAAGGTTTATAAGGTTTATGTTCTAGTTTGTGGGATAACCAGGAAAATTATTAAAATCAAATAGCAATTTGGAGTCTAGCTCTACCAAATGCTAAAATATTTTATAAAGTCATTTCTATCTTGTCAGCTTTCAATAATCTTTAATTTACCATAATATCTCATAAATTACTACTATACCACTGAAGCTGCTCTTGTTAAAGTCAGTGATAATATCCAAGTCTTTAACACGAATGAATGACTCATTTAGTCTTTATATAGCTCGGCCTCTAAGCATCATTGGACACTGGTGACAATTTCTTCCTACCTGCAAGCCTTTATGCCAGTGTTTTCATGATCCTATTCTCTTTTTAGTTTTCCCCAGCCTCTCAGGCCTGCATTTCAGGGTCTTTAACCTGTTTCTCTTATTTCCCAAACACTTCAAATGCTGGCATTTTTTAATGCTCTGTCCTAAGCCTCTTTTCTTCTCATTGGTGCATTATCACTAGGTTGTATGATACATTCTAAAAGTTTCAATTACTAGCTAAGATTTAATGTGTGGGTAATAAATGAGTAGATTAAAAGGGGAAGGAGAGAGCATTCCAGAAAGAGAGAGCATTCCTTGCTGAAGACAGCAAGGCCTGTTTGAGGATATACATTAATTAAAACAATAGCTCTCATTTATTGAGTACTTAGTATATACTAGGCTCAAATCTAAATGTTTTCAATATATTTAATTTCTTACTCCTAAACCACATGAGATAGTTCTCCATTTACAGATGACTAAAATGGGGCACAAAGAAATTACACAATTTGCCTAAATTATGCTGCTAGTAAACAGGGAAACCAGGACTCCAACCTAGGTAGCAAGACTCCCAAACCTGGATTGTAATCACAATCCTATGGTTCACTGAAGCTTTAGCACTGAAGTGAGGGAACACTACTAGGAAGAGAGGTTGGATGGGTGAGGACTACAAACACCATTACAAATATTTATGCCTCGTATCTCTTTCTCTTCTCCATGGGCCTTCCAGTCTTCTGCTACATTCTGCTAGCTCCTACTCATTCTGCAGATCTAGGTTTGAATTTGTCTTTTTTCAAGGAATCCCTCCTTCACCACCTCAGGCTTGATTAACTTTCTACTGCTATACATTTGTAAAGCTTTTCATGCCATTTATCTTCCTAGTTAATTTCACTTATCATCTGAAACTCAATACAAACATCATCTATAGACTCTTTCCCTGACCACCTCCCCAGTAGATTACATTTTACTGCAACAACCTTCATCCCACTTAAACCTAGTTTTTCAGTTTCTGTTTTCCACTCAATCGTAATTTTCTTGAGGCAGGGACATAGCATGGTTCATCCACAATGGTATCACTAGCAACTAGAACAAGACATAGAGCAGACATTCAATAAGTTCTTCAATGAATTAAGATTAACTAAAATACCACTAGTAAAACTACATGGCTGCAACCATTAATGAGCGCTTAATTTGTGCCAAGTACTAACCAGATTATTTTTATACAGTCTTACTAACTTCCCTAGCCACCCAACGAGGTGGCCTTATGATTTCTTTTTTAAAGGAGAATAAAATGAAGCCCAGAGAAAGTAAATGATTGCCTATAATAATAATAGTTTACAGTCATTTAATGCTTATTTTCCATGCCCCAACCTAGGTATAATTTTCATAATTTACCTATGACAAAGAAGTTGTTGTTGTAGTATAGATGGAAACACTGAGGCTCAGAAGTAAGGCACCTGATTAGTATCATGCATTTGTGAATGTATGTGTAAGAACCAAGAAGTGAACCCAGGGCTTTCTGAACCTGAAACCTGGACTCTTTCCACTATATCACTGTTGTTACCTTTCCATCAGTGAAGGATACGTAAAAAGCTACTTCATGCTGATAAGGAGTATTTACTGGCAGTTATCTAGGTCTTTTATTAATTTTCCTTTTTTCTCCTCTAATCAAGACACAATAAATTTATATAATTTAGTAAAGTATTTAAAAATATGGATGTGCCTGGCAAAAGTAACAAAATAGGTTTTGCTTTATTTTCTGAAAAGAAGAGACTTAGTAACTATTTAAGTAGGAGACCAGTTTTTAACTGGGCACCTGAAATTTGCCATTTAGCATGTGATGTATAATTCCAGGTCTTCCAACCAGTTTTTATTTATTTATCTATTTATTTTGAGACAGAGCATCACTCTGTCACTCAGGCTGGAGTGCAGTGACACAATCACAGCTTACTGCAACCTCAAATTTCTGGGCTTAAACAATCATCCCACCCTAGTGTTTGAGGAGCTGGGACTACAGAAGCACACCACAACTCCTGGCTAAGGTTTTTATTGATTTATTTTTTTATTTTTGGCGACAGGATCTTGCTATATTGCCCAGACTGATCTCCAACTACTGGTCTCAATCAATTTTCCTCCTACGCCTCTAAAAGCACTGGGATTAGGGATGTGACCCACTGCACCTGGCCCTAGCTCACCTTTAATGATAATATTTAGTAGGAATTATTTATTTGCCATATATACTGTCAGGCTACATCATTTTTTTCATGAAATGTTCTCTGTAGAAAATAGTGTAGTAAAGGGGACTATCACAGAATGTAGAATGAGTGTGTTGCTCCTTACATATCTATCAAAATGTTGATGAAAATGTTATGATTAAAAGTTTTAATCACATCTCACATAGATGATTACCTAATTATA
>NW_016818996.1:0-2936 GCF_001698545.2 Rhinopithecus bieti
CACAAAATGGGGAGTATTAAATTATTTTGCATATATTACTCACACTTGTTCATGCATTGAAAGGTAGTAATGGCCGGGCACGGTGGCTCAAGCCTGTAATCCCAGCACTTTGGGAGGCCGAGACGGGTGGATCATGAGGTCAGGAGATCAAGACCATCCTGGCTAACACGGTGAAACCCCGTCTCTACTAAAAAATACAAAAAACTAGCCAGGCAAGGTGGCGGGCGCCTGTAGTCCCAGCTACTTGGGAGGCTGAGGCAGGAGAATGGCGTAAACCCGGGAGGCAGAGCTTGTAGTGAGCTAAGATCCAGCCACTGCACTCCAGCCTGGGCCACAGAGCGAGGCTCCGTCTCAAAAAAAAAAAAAAAAAAAAAAAAAAAAAAAAAAAAAAGAAAGGTAGTAATAAAACAAATATATGACATTGATTTACCCTAATTCTTAAATACAATGACAGCTGATGTCAAATGAGTGGTAGAAAATGTTATACCATATCACATCCCCCTTGAATGCTAGAGCCTTCAAAGTCATGTCCTCAGTATCTTAACATTGAGACCAATGAACCCCACTCTATTCCCACCAAAGCTTAGCCTGACGAACTTAGATAACTTTACTTTATTCTCAATCATTGGTGCAGCTATACACCATGTGAAGATTGCAGACTTGCAAAAATCAATGAGGTCATTTGTTCTTATGAGTCCTGACAGAGAAAATCCTATGGAATCAATATACAGGATTTTTTGAAATTACATATATATGTACACATACACACACACACACACAAACACATATATATATATACACACACATATATAATCATTTCTGCTTTCCAAGCAGCATTCTCACTCCCTAAAGAAAAATCTTGTTTCCATAAGGAACTCACTCAGATTCCAACTTCTGCTTTCGACTGCAGGCACACTTGTCATTCCAGATTAGTAATGACTCCTGAAATAAAGACCTCCAGATAGTCTCCAACTCTTTCATGACTCAGGGAAAGCTTTTGCCTATTTAGAAAGTGTGTCTTCACTATGGGTAATAGCTGTATTCTTTGATAATCGAATCCACATATATATTAGTTTTATTCTAAATGCTTACAGGAAATTCAAAATGCATGTTTAAAATATAAATATTTTTGCCATGCCAAACAACAACAATAATCATAATACTCCTATACTTGTGCTTATCTAGCACACCAAGACTTGTAAAAATTACCATCAGATTAATAATGGCTGTTGGGAAGAAAAAAGAGACTACCATATTGATTGTATATAATTATATCAGAAACATCAAAATATGAGAGAGGAATATGCCTTAGTATTGAGGCAATGCCCTAATTCATTTGGAATTTACTAAAATAAGGAGATACCTGCCAACATTTGTAAATATAAAGAAAGCAGGTGCCACACAAAAGTTATGAAAATATCCATTGCACTGGTCCAGATATGCAGACACATTAAGATGAACCAAATGATAATTAGAGAGATATTCCTTAAGAAATATGTGTGGGGGCGGAGCAAGATGGCCGAATAGGAACAGCTCCAGTCTCCAGCTCCCAGCGCGAGCGGCACAGAACACAGGTGATTTCTGCATTTTCAACTGAGGTACTGGGGTCATCTCACTAGGGAGTGCCGGACAATCGATGCTGGTCAGCTGCTGAAGCCCGAGCAGCCAGAGCTGAAGCAGGGCAAGGCATCGCCTCACCTGGGAAGCGCAAGGGGGAAGGGAATCCCTTTTCCTAGCCAGTGGAACTGAGACACACAACACCTGGAAAATCGGGTAACTCAGACCACAATACTGCGCTTTACCAAGGGTCTTAGCAAAGGGGCACACCATGAGATTATAGCCCACACCTGGCCAGGAGGGTCCCACGCCCACAGAGCCTCCCTCATTGCTAGCACAGCAGTTTGCAATCTAACGGCAAGGCAGCAGCGAAGCTGGGGGAGGGGCACCCACCATTGATGAGGTTTAAGTAGGTAAACAAAGGCACTGGGAAGCTTGAACTGGGTGGAACTCACAGTAGCTCAAGGAGGCCTGCCTGTCTCTGTAGACTCCACCTCTGGAGACAGGGCACAGCTAAACAACAACAACAACAAAGCAGCAGCAAAAACCTCTGCAGACACAAACGACTCTGTCTGACAGCTTTGAAGAGAGCAGTGGATCTCCCAACACGGAGGCTGAGATCTGAGAACAGACAGACTGCCTGCTCAAGTGGGTCCCTGACCCCTGAGGAGCCTAACTGGGAGACATCCCCCACTAGGGGCAGACCAATACCCCACACCTCACACGGTGGAGTACACCCCTGAGAGGAAGCTTCAAAAGCAAGAATCAGACAGACACACTCGCTGTTCAGCAATATTCTATCTTCTGCAGCCTCTGCTGCTCATACCCAGGCAAACAGGATCTGGAGTGGACCTCAAGCAATCTCCAACAGACCTACAGCTGAGGGTCCTGACTGTTAGAAGGAAAACTAATAAACAGGAAGGACACCCACACCAAAACCCCATCAGTATGTCACCATCATCAAAGACCAGAGGCAGATAAAACCACAAAGATGGGGAAAAAGAAGTGCAGAAAAGCTGGAAATTCAAAAAATAAGAGCGCATCTCCCCCTCCAAAGGAACGCAGCTCATCATCAGCAACGGATCAAAGCTGGACGGAGAATGACTTTGCCTAGATGAGAGAAGAAGGCTTCAGTCCATCAAACTTCTCAGAGCTAAAGGAGGAATTACGTACCCAGCACAAAGAAACTAAAAATCTTGAAAAAAGAGTGGAAGAATTGATAACTAGAATAATTAATGCAGAGAAGGCCATAAACGAACTGACAGAGATGAAAACCATGACACGAGAAATACGTGACAAATGCACAAGCTTCAGTAACTGACTCGATCAACTGGAAGAAAGAGTATCAGTGATTGAGGATCAAATGAATGAAATGAANC
>NW_016818996.1:6515-9542 GCF_001698545.2 Rhinopithecus bieti
CAGCACTATTCACAATAGCAAAGACTTGGAATCAACCCAAATGTCCATCTGTGACAGACTGGATTAAGAAAATGTGGCACATATACACCATGGAATATTATGCAGCCATAAAAAAGGATGAGTTTGTGTCCTTTGTAGGGACATGGATGCAGCTGGAAACCATTATTCTCAGCAAACTATCGCAAGAACAGAAAACCAAACACCGCATGTTCTCACTCATAGGTGGGAACTGAACAATGAGATCACTTGGACTCGGGAAGGGGAACATCACACATCGGGGCCTATCATGGGGAGGGGGGAGGGATTGCATTGGGAGTTATACCTGATGTAAATGATGAGTTGATGGGTGCTGACGAGTTGATGGGTGCAGCACACCAACATGGCACAAGTATACATATGTAACAAACCTACACGTTATGCACATGTACCCTAGAACTTAAAGTATAATAAGAAGAAAAAAAAGAAAAAAGAAATATGTGTATATGAGTGTTTATATTTCCTTAGGTTTCATGACAGTTTGTACAATCTATGTTTGTGAAGGGATAGAGAAGTCTCTAAAGAAAGAATACTGTACGCAATTTCTTTGGCTGGGTACACACAGCACATTTGGGTTTTATTTATCTTAACAGTTTCAGAGTAGTAAGACCAACACACCTGAAGTTCTTATAGGTAAATCAGAGCAGACCAGATTTTACATTGAGACGCATGTGGCTACACTTGAATCAACAGTCTAGGGTCAGCTGACTTGGTGTAGCAGTGGATGAATTAAGGGTGATGAGAATATTGAGGGTTGCTGTTGAATAGAGTAATGACTGATACCGTATCTACAGACCCATTAAATAGCTTAGAAAATTCATTTTTAACTCTTTTAACCAACTTCCTTAAGGGAAAGGATAAATAATTGCATTCTGAAGCATTGATAATCTTTTGCTTGGGTAAATTGAGTAAGGCGCTAATTTGTCTCTTACCTGTCCTTATTGATATATTAGTTTCCTATTACTGCTATAAAGAATTACCACAAGTTTAGTGGCTTAAAACAACACAATTTTATGATCTTACAGTTTTGGGGATCAGAAGTCAGAAACTGGTCTGATTGAACTAAAAATAAAGGGTTGGCAGGGCTGCATTCCTCTTGGAGACTCTAGGAAATATCCATTTTCTTTGCCTTTTGCAGTGTCTGGATGACACCTCCGTATCTTGGATCATTGCCCCTACCTTACATCACTCAACCTCTGTATCCATTGTCACATCTCCTTCTCCTTATCTGCTTCTATCATCACACCTCCTTCCTGTCTCTGACTCTCCTGCCTCTCTCCTTTCCTTATAAGAACTTGTATGATTGCATTAGGCCAACCCAGATAATCCATGTTGATCTCCCCATCTCGAAGTCCTTAATTTTATCACATCTGCAAGTCCCTATTGCCATGTAAGCTAATATATTTATAGGTTTCAGGGATTAGGAAATGGACAATTTTGAGGGCCATTATTCTGTATACTGTATTTTCTTCCTGTCTTCCTTTTTTATTTATTTTAAAATTAGAGCTCTCAAGTGATGTTCTGTGGCCCACTAGCAAACTGCAAGATTCTCTGATCTCTAGCAGATCTTCTGCTACATTACATTTGTAGTACGGTGAAGTCTTGACCAGTGACCTTCAGTGTGGAAAAGCATATCAGCACCACCTAGAACTTGTTAGAAATGCTAATTCTTGGGTCCCACTTAGAACTTCTGAATCAGAAATTCCAGGGATATGGCTCAGAAATTTGTGGTCCTTCAGGTGATTTATGCTTAAATTTGGGAAACACTGATCTAGACTTATATTTCTGATATGTGTTATTTATCTTAGTCTTCGCTACTTTAAATCATTGCTAGTTGCATATTCTCATTAGTTCTAAGTGAGTTTCACCACTATAACAAAGATGCAAGTATCGGGTAGAGTGAGTATGTCTTGAGCTCTTCTCCTGGGTAAACATAATCAGAAGACAACAAAATGTTCTAGAAAAGCCATTTCATATTGCATCCAATAATGTCAATATGATGCTCCCTGTTTTATAAATGAAGAGACTGAGGCTTAGAGACACAGATTTCACATCAGTTTATTTACCCCCATATACCTTGCTAAGCACAGTGTGAATATTTCTGAATGAAGCAAAAGAGGAAGAAAGGGAGAAAGGGAGACACCTAAGGTCACAAAAGTACTAAGAGGAAGAGACCGGATTCAAAACCATATCCATCTGATTTCAAACCCAACTTCATTCTGTTACGTAACACTGCCTCCAGGGTGTGCATGTGTATGGGTGTATGTGTGTGTTTGTGTCTGCATGTATGTATACCCATACCATATGTATATCATGCCACATACTCTTAATAGATGATTACTATAAATAATGACTAACAAACTAAAAATCATGGATAACTGGTTATTATCAGTTTTTAGTTTGGGTCATGACAATATATTCAACTGAGTTAGCAGGGAATATTTAAACACATAGACAAATACAAACCCAATACAATAACAATATCAATCATGTATCAGTGGTTATTAATACATATTTATGTTTCCTGTTTATTTTGTATGTGACACATAGAAAAACTAAATGTGTTCAAGGAGAAATGTGGTAAATTTTCCTTTTCTCACAAGAATCTATGAAAATCATTCATTCATTAGTCATATTCTCATTTACCTATGTTAAAAAATGTATATTTCACAACACAAATTACCAACAATATTGCTGACACTTTTAGAAAAACGAATTCCACTATAATAAGATTTTTATCACAAACACATGGAAATTTTTTCATGGAATGTGTGCATATAGTAACAAGAGTTGTTTATCAATTATGATTTACTCATTCTATAAGGCTTTCATGCCCTTAGCCCAAAGGTTCATAACTCGGAGATCATGGACTAGGAGTACCATAGACAGAATTCAAGGCATTCAAGAAGTTGATACCTCCTAATTCTATGCATTTTATTTTATACATCTAAAACCATCATTCTGAGAAGGAGGCCACAGATTTCATCAGAC
>NW_016818996.1:12080-35269 GCF_001698545.2 Rhinopithecus bieti
CCAAAAAAAAAAAAAAAAAAAAAAAAAATCATTAACACTAACCATTTGCTAATAGAATTGCACCTCCAGCTTTTTCTATAAGTGTTTAGCAGGGTTGTACAACTAGTCAAAATTTGATTATGTCTGAGATTATGTCTGATACTTCAGGCATTAGTCTTGCTGGAAGCATTGCTCAAAAGTCACAACCAACAGCCACAGTGATGGTGATATGCTACAGAACACAATGGATGTCTGAATTTAGAAACTCTTAATTTTTTAAGTAATTAAATAACAAGAGTTTCAAGATTTAGAATCATTTCACTGTAATTACGGTCTTGATATAAGCCATAAATTTCCATTTGATGAATGTAATAAGTGTATATTTATATATATACACATGTAAATTTTCCTATTCATTCAGTCAAGGATCATATATATAATATTTGAATAAATATACTTAAGTATTTACGGAGTAAATGTATTGAACATCAACACTCTTTCACTGTTAAGCACTGCAGAGAATATACAATAATTACTAGATAACTCATAATTTTTCAATGAACTTAATATTCACACAAGCAGACACACAATTAAACACAACTCAAGTGCCAAGATGATTAGTTCAGTCCACAAAATTTATTTGGAGCTCAGAGAACAAAAAGATCACTGTGGTTTGGGAAGCCTAGAGAAAGGTTTGGTGGAAGAGCAAGTACTCAGCTAGGCCTTGGAGATCATTACAATATGAGTATCATTTTCTCTTTTCATATCTATGATCAGAAATGGAATATCAATCAAGATGAATAAGATGTTGGAAGAGGTAAAAATGGGGTATAAGAGAGCTTTTCTTTCATTTGGCCTGCAATATAAACAAGTTTTCGTATGGCTTTCTTTTAGATTCCAAGAATATGATTCTGAAGTTCAATAGCAAGGGTATTTCAAGTCTGTTGTGAATCTTTAATTTGTAATGCACATTTATGTAGTAGAATAATAGCTTTATGAAAGCTTTAAAAAAGATGTAAAGAACTATATAAAAATGACTACTAAAGAAATACAAAGTATTATCACAATAATGAGTATTAAAGAAGAAAACTATGTAAGTTCCTTGAATTATAACTCAGAAGCAATGTATGATCTGAGTCTATGGGAAGGGAGAGAAGCCAGGAGCAGTCAGGATATAGGCAACGGGGCTAAGGAAATGACTAATGGCCTTTGTGGAGACCTTTGGACATATTAATGATCAGTGTTCCAGGACTTACAACAGACAGACTCAAAACAGAGGTGGGCTGACACATATACAGAAGTCGAGGTACTGGAAGGTAGAGAAAGCAACCTAGGGTCCTCTTCTCAAGCATTCTTTAAGAAGAGGACCCCAGGTAATGGGTATGGTTTGAGTATATGATATAGGAAGCAGGATGCAAATCCTAGTGTAGGAAACTCAATAAACTAGGCATGATAGTGTTTATTCACTCATTTAACAAATATTTATTTAGCATATGCTATGAGAGTATAGAGCAGTAATTAATACCACGTCCTTGCCCTCGTGAAGCTTATATTCTAGTCATTCCATAGTTGAATTTTTAAAATTCAATTTCAAAAATAATATTCAAGACTCGCACCTTTGGATTCTAATCCAGCTGATTTGCAGCCAAACACAGACACAGGCATCTTTTCAAAGCTCCTTTTGGTGAGTCCAGTGTGCAACTGAGGCTGAGAGCCAGTCAAGTTAGTTTATGTTCTTCCACGGGAACAAATCACACTCACATCTCAATGGCTTAAAAACAAACATTTATTTCTCATTCACGCTACATATACATTGCAGGGCTACTGGACTGGTGTGATCGTAACACTCATGCTGATGGAGCAACTGTCACTGCAGATGTTGCTGGTCACTATCCAGGAAGAAAAGAGAGCCTTGGAGGCTCTTACCCCTGGGACTAAATGTTCCAGTCTCAAAGTGACACACATCACTTATAGTCACAATGCTTTGCCATAACTAATCAAGTGAGACCACCCATCTCTAAGGGGCCAGGAAGCGCCCTCCTACCATGTGACCAGAAAATAAAGAAATCCATAAATAGTTGTTGATCAGCATTAAAGATGACCATTAAGTATAGACATTATTGACCAGTATTGATAACCTTCATTCACCCCCATTAAAGACAACCATTTTTGACCAGCACTTAGGCTAACAATAAGAATAAGCATTATATTGACCAGCATTAGGGATAACCACTGCTGACTTGCTTATTAAGGATAAGCATTACTCTTACTATCCTTATTAAGGATAAGCATTATCCTTATTATTCCTATTAAGGATAAGCCTTATGATAACCAGCATTAGGATAACCATTGTGATCCAGTATTAAGGATAAGCATTATGCTGAGCAACCCCAGGATAATCATTGTGAACTGGTATTAATGATAACCATTAAGGATAAGCATTAATTTGACCAGCATTAGGATAGCAATTGTCGGCCAGCATTTAATAAAGAGCAACTAAGGATAACCACACAGGATCTATCCTTCAGGCCAGAGAACTCAGATGTTGGATTTGTGGTGTCCATGTAGCCCATCCTAGCCAGTTCACTTCCTTATCTTTGCTATATTTCAAATGTACAAATGTTCCTGGCCCACGCTTACCATCTGAAAGGCACGGGGTAACTCTCTTTTGTATTTCCATAGCATCATGAGTTCAGTTCCACCACAGCATGTACCACAATGATTAGAAATAATCTATTTACATTGCTGAGGACAGGCACTCTGATTTATCTTGGAATCCCCAGTGCCTAGCATAAGATCTGACATATGATATATGCTCAAGAAATGTTTGTTGAATTGATCTGAATTAGTACAGCTCCTAAAATGAGCCCCAAGGTCCACATAGCAACTCCTAACAGCCAGCTTTCAAACTCCATCTTCCCTGAACTCATTCTTTCAACAGGTGAAGTTTCTCTGCCCTGCACATAGTGGATCCGAATACCCGGGCCAATGAACTGTTTCCACTTAATTCCCTTGATTCGATGTTCAACAGAGGTAAACAAAGTGGTGCCTGTACCAACATGTAGGTATGGATTTACTCATTGAATTAAGCCTCTGCTGTCAGCACTAGGGAGACTAACTCCAAACAGCAAAAGAAGCACCCAGCTTACCATGAAATACAATCTTGGAAATTTGTTCATCATAAATACTAATGATTCACCACCTTACACAGTCTGATAATATTTTCTTACAAATTATAGGACAGCAAAACCCTGGAGATATACTACAGAGGATTCACAGTATTTTCAGATTCTGCTTCTCTTTTGTGTTCTCTTTCCTTGCTTCTCTCTCTCTGACTCTCTACATGTCTCTCCTTGCCTCTCTGTCTCTGTGTGTCTCTGTACTGAGTGTCCCTCTTTGTATGTGTCTCTCTTCCCCACCCTTCCCCCTTCTGTGTGTGTGTCTCTCCACAACCCCTTCCCTTAATGCCTCATTAACTGGACAACTGTATGAATACTGCTTTAAGGATATATTATATCTTTCATCTCTACCTAGATAACAGAGTAAAAACCAGGGAAATTGCTCTCAATGGGAACAAAACTCATTTATCACCAATAAACACCAGCTGCTGATGCTTGATAACAATGCTGTCCCTCTGCACATTGCAATATTCATGCAAGACTATGTTAATATTAGAGCATGTTACACTAAAAATTCTTGATAAACAGAAGCAGAGACATAGGTTGAAAGTGATGTTAAATGAGCAAAGACAGCATCTCTTTAAACCAAAGAAATAAATGCAGGTATCTCACCTCTGAGATACTAGAGGGAAGAGCCCTCTACTTGGATTAAACAGTTATTAAGCATCTGTAGCCTAACAAAGAAAACTCAGGCTAAGAGAATAAATTTAGGTAATCTAAATGGTCCAGTTCCCCTCTAGCTGTATATTTCCTACATTGAAAATCCCTTTTGTATTTAACAAGGAAATCCATGCATAAGGATCCAATAGACTAAATTAATGAAAACTGAATTCATGTTTGTATGTACCCCAACAGGGTGTCCATTTGAGATTTTTTTCCCAAATAATATACAATTTCTTCTTTCATATGCATATACTTTCTGTGATCAGAAACTGGCACCTGCAGACCCACTCATAGTAAGGATGCAATCTTAACTAGGTTCTCTATGTAGGGCACTGACAAGTTCTATAAGGATTGAACACGTAACTCTCACCATGACAACCCCATTCTCCAACCAAGTGGGTTTGGTTTCTTTTTAGTCTCATCAGCATATCTACCTTCTTCCAGCAATATCATAGCCCTTCTTCTTTTAGAAACTGCTTCTTCCTTTACTTCAAATGTAGCTCTTGTAAGGCCACCATGTTTTTATATCACCCTGTCCCCAAGGCTAGATTGGTTCAAAAGTGAGCACTGTATTCAAGTCAGGCCAATACAAGTTCTTCTTTCCTCATGACTTTCCTAACTGGCACTGAGTACAAAGCTCCCAATTTGGTGGTGAAACCTGCAGGATGTGATACTTAAGAGTAATTGACAACCATGTTCCCTGGCTCATGGAGGAAGCTGGTATGTTGGGGAAAAGGTAAAGATGACAGGCAGAGAAAAAGTAAAAAATAATTTAAATAGTGTTTGTCATGGACACTCTCAGCATCCCACCATAAGCCCTCTGATAATCCCTTTAATCATCCTGTGTACTCATTCCCCAGCTTCTGTGTGCTTTGTCTCTAATGGTCCATACCTGTGATTCTTTTAGGATGTCATCTTTGGGGCTACTGGAGCTCTTTGCCCTGATAGGTGGAGTGAGAAGTGCCTGGGGGTTATGTTTCCCCAGGTGAGAGTGGGGTTTAACCGACTGGTGCAGGTGTATGAAAACCAAACTCCCTTGCCTCCGGTTGGAGCAAACTCTGAGTTATAATTTACACTTCAGAACTCCCTAGGATTTGGTTGAGGCTGAGACTTGGCTTGGAATAGCCTCTGGCTTGGCTTCATACCCTTTTCTGTCCTGCTTCTCATGCTCCCTTGTTTCTCTAAGGAGCACTAAAAACACAAACTTAGATGCTCTTCAAGCAAGTCACTGTCCTCAAAAATCCCTGGGACCCTTCAGTACACCTCAGAAGTTTGGTTACTAAGATTTCCAGTGCCATTTCTTTTATTGTAATTTTGAATTGTAAACTGACAAATTATAGTTGTATATATTTACGGGGTACAAAATGATATTATGATTTCTGAATACAATGTGGAATTTTTAAATCAAACTAATTAATGTATTCATCACCTCAAATATGAATCATTTTTGTGGTAAGCGCATATGAAATGTACTCTCATTTCAATCCCGTTTCCTCTTCATAAACAAGTTCAAGTAAGGGTTCTGTCATTTGCAACCAAAAGAGATCTGACTAATGCAATAACTGAAACACCAAGTTCAATGGAATATGATGTGATTCAAAATGGTTGTTTGGCTAGATATGTTAATATTAACAGAACATTTGTAGGATCGACTAAATAAATGGTTTGGTTGGTCTTTATTTTTGAGAGTTGACTAGTCAACTCTATGAAAATGATCAAATCAATTTGTACATCTAGACATAGACACATTTACCTCTTAACTGCCTTTGAGACAGCACGGTACAGAAAAGTTGGCTCTATTGATCCATGCAGTTTTACAAAAACTAGTGTAGCAAAATACTGAGCAGGATATTAATAACATTTCCAATCTTGTGATTATAGACAACATGTGATTTGCAATGAATTTCAAAGGCCCAAGAGAAGTTTACTGATGTTAATTATAAGAAACATTTTGACAGCCACCATCTGGAGCAACGCTTAAGTGAATATAAGCTGCTAAAAATGAATTTAATATGATAACCAGTTTATTGGGCAGGTTACAGAAATATCTCTTTACAAATTATTCAACAGGGATTGAGATCACTTGCTCAAACTTTTCTAATATTTCCCTCCCAGGTTGAAAGGAGAAAGCACAACCACCAAAGACACAGCCTAAATGAGTTACAGAGTTGGGACTAATTGGTGCCTGATTAAAGCTATTCAGCCATGACCATGTTGTAAAGTAGAAGCAAAAATGGGACCCTGGCAGAAAAGCCCATAATTACTACGACAAAGAAACAGCAATCTCAGTGCTAAATTAAAGATGGAATTGTTTTACATTTTCTTGAGAAAGGAGGTTCCATAAGACTGCCTTTTACTCATAAATAATACGAAAGTTATTAATTATTAAATTTAATATTGGAAAAAGAGGCTTGTGGATCATTCACACATAATCATTCACCATTAATTAATCCACTAACTTCAAAATAATGAAGTGACAGCATAGATACAATGCCAATTCACAAACTCAAGCTACACATTACTGACTTTCAGGCATGCAGACTCTACTTTCCATACTATTTATAACAAGAATGGGGGAGGGAGGTGAGTGTGGTCATCTTCCTAATGTGTTTGACTCAGAAATAGCCCTCCTAGTAAAGCAGATTTAAGTTATTAAGCCAATGCCGTATACATGTTTCATTTGCAAATGAAGTACCTTCATGTAAAGATTTCTTTCAGTTCTTCATGTTGTTTTTCACAAAGATTTCACAAGGAAGGAAAGCACATTCAATGGCGTTAATGCATTTCAACTATTTGAACTGTGCTTCTATTTATGATCTGAGCTGCTACTTATTCATTCATTCCCTAAATCAACATTTAGTCATCCATAGTTTGCAGGCACTGGCGATGCCATAATCACTAAGACAGGGCTCCCCTCATGAAGTTCACAGGCCAGCAATGGAGATAGACAGTACATAACAATCACCAATATGATGTGGTCAATGCTAAAATAGAAATATATGTCTAATCTTAGAACACCTTGGTTGGAGAAAAGGGGGGAAGAGATGGTAGGTGAAACAAAAGGCATCTAGGAGGGGAAAGCTTAACAGACTGAGAAACTGTAAGTAGGTGTTTACTGGAGACTGATAAATATACAGACCCTGTGCATCTGGCTAGTCAGCACAAGGAGAGGAGAACAGGACCAGCACATTTGCAAGGTAAATTAAATTTGTTTTTGTGCTCCCATGATGCATCCCAGTAGAAGAGCTTATTAATTAGGAAAGTTCTCCTGACCCAGTGGAGAACGTGGAATACATTCAGGGAAACAGAGAAGCTCCATTCTAATGCTGGTTGGCAGTATAGTGGCGGGGCGGGGAAGAGATAATTTGCATACCTTTGTGATACTGGGCATTTGGGCTACACTCCATATATATTATATAAAGGCATAAAGGTAGTCTTAGTCTGGACTGATTAAGTAGCTAGACAGAGCAGACGTCAGAATTTTCAGAATCTGTAAATGGATGGGACAAGGAAAGGAAAGACAGGCACATCTCAACATATCCAAAAGAATGAAATTCTTTTGAAGAGTTGTAAAATCAAGACAGAAATAATTACCCTCAGAAGTTCAAAAGTGCTACCTACTCTTCCATGTTTATATTATAAATTCCTTATGTCTAACTTCAAATTTCATCTAAGAGTTATTAGGGGTCTCCTATATGAACTTACTGGCAAACTTTTCAATTATAGCCTTGGTTTTCAGAAGAGCATGCTAGAACATACTGGAAGCCATAAGACAAAACTGGTATAGTCTCTTAAAAATGTCCAATTTCACGTTATGAAAAATCCTCCTAAGAATATTTTATAATAAAACTGGTAGTGAATATAATGTGGGATTGGATGTAGAATTCATTTAAACTTATGGTGAAACAAAAGTCTTCAAAAAAATTGAACTTTCCTATAGTACACTTTACACTTTCTCTGCCATTTGGGAACATTAATGAAGAAATTTGAAAGGCATTTCCTTATTTAATTCTAAACAAATGGTGTCAATGCTCCCTACTTTACACTTGAGGAGGTTAGGCTTACAGAAGTTATTAATTTGTCCCAAATTATACAGTTCCTTAATTAGAAATTTCCATGGATGTTTAAAATTTCAATCAGCTTGAACCAGACAAGCAAGATAAGGGCCAATCTTAACTTCTCAGGGTATATTATTATATATTACACTGACATTTCAAACTGTCATTTATCCCACTGTTTTTGTCTAAAACAATAAAAAATCTTTAAAATCTAAGTGTTTCCATATGTACTAAGAACCGGAAACTTTTCAAAGCCTCCTTATATCAAACGATTTAATGTGTTTAAAGATTCTTCTTACCCTTTGAGTTGTTTTGGAAAAGCAGTGCTTAACGGCTGCCAAAGGGATACCAACTTTTTCATGCATCGATTTTACTTCCTCAGGAAGGTTAAGTGGTGATCCTAGGCACGCCACTACTGGGCGTGAGTCCATCTAATTTAAGAAAGGCTTAGGGAGTGATTGGCATAACAAGGCAAACCCCAGGAGCTATAGGACACAAGATGGAGCCTGAAGATATTAAAGTATTAGCTATAAAAAGAACTTCCATTTCAAGACCCAAGTCTTTTTCATCTTTGTAATCCAGACACAAGGCAACACCATTGATGTGAAACATTATTCTTTTTCAGCAACAGCTCTACAGTTGCTCAGGAACGTATGCAGGATACTGTCTTTTGGCATTCAGTATCTGTATCCACCCACAGTACCTAAAAGACTGGAAATCTAAAAACTACATTTACCAAACTCCCTTAACACTACAATTTCAGATGTGATATAGGTTCTGCCAACTACATACACTCACAGACGATATGAAAAGCAGGAAGGAGATAGAGGCCATTGTCTTCTGTGGTCCTTTGGGCATAAAAGTATGGCCCAACAGGATGCTGCTGCATGGATTTCACAATCCCTGTAGTAGTTGCATGATCTCTGCATGACAGTCAAATTGGTAGATGACCTTGAAGTCAGCCTAAAGGGGGGGCTCCTATTTTGATATCTCTAACCTTTCCAATAGTTTGGTAAATAGCTAATTATCTGTGTTACATTTCTTTCTGCTTGAAATACCTAGAGAGATTTATTCCAGGGAACCTGATGGAAATCAGGTCTATAGTACCATCGTGAGTTATTGCTAGTAAAAATGATGCTTAGAAGGCCAAACATAGGAATCTGAAACTTGTGGGAATAGATGGGTATTTCCTTCTCATTTTTTGTTGTTTTTTTTTTAGCTAAGGATTGCATGTTAATGTCTGCAGGACTTGTAGTAGGATGGTTGTAAAATGGCTTAGAATGCTGCTCTCTTCAAGGTCTTAGCTGACCTTGGCATCCTGTGAACCCTGAGCAAAATTTAGTCATCTTCAGTAGGAAATCCTGTGACCAGAAGTGACATTATTTGCTAATGAGCTTCTCTTTCCAGTGTTGGATTTTTCCCATTGTCACAATATAAGAATCCGTTTGTTTTCTAGAGGTGATTACTTACAACAGCGATTTTATTCAGTTGTATCTCAAATCAAATTCTCAACTCCGATGGTACATTAGTATCACTCAGGGTTCTTTAAAAAAAATGATATGCAGGGCCTTACCTCCAGAGGTATAATATAATTGGTTTTGGTGGAATCCAGGCATCAGCATTTTTTAAACTTTTCCAAAAATGTAACCAGGACTGAGAACAACTGAACTGGGCCAAACTATAACACTGAAGGTGAGCATAACTCACAGAAAACTTGCATAGTAAATAGATAAAGCCAATATAAAGGCATGTGAAATGCTCTAGTAATAACTTAAATACCCATAAAAGTTTAAAGAAGGACTGCAATGAGGCCTGAAGTTGTCCAGAAAGGGGTGATCAGGAAGGAGTAGCTCAAGCTGAACTCTGAACTGTGAATGAAATTTGCACAAGTGAAAAAGAGTGAAGGGGGTAATCCAGGTAGCAGAAACTGCAAGGATAAAGGAACAAGCAGGTGTGAGCATGTCATGCAATGTGGACAGCTGAGAGTCAACCGGGCAAGAGGAGGAAGGTGAGAAAGTACAAATTTGGACAAGGTAAAGTGGAGTCAGACTACGGAAGACCTCAGAAGCCAGGCAAAGGAGCCTATGCTGGTAACATTAGGCAATTGGAGGGTCAGTGAAAGGGATGTCCTTGGTTTTCTGTCATGACAGATGGTGCCATCTTTGGCAAAGCAAGACTGCTGAAATCAAAAAGTATTTGAGCTTGATAGTGATAGCTTATCTCTGAACATAGCAAGTTTCTTAGAATGGGGAAAGATGTTAATGTAACTTGGAGTTTAAGCAGCATTAAAATAGTATATCAGCTGTTACTTAGCTGACATTTATTCCTTCAAAATCCTCTATAACTTTATTGTTACCTTTTACTTGTGGAAGGAAACCAGGGAACAGTAAAAATATGTTGGGGAAGCTTAGTCTTTCCTCATCATAAAACCTCACATTAGTCTAGTTGACATGTGTTGAGGACACTCTCAGTGCTCCACCCAGACACCCTCTAATCCCTTTTGCCATTTCAGTGGATACTTTCTCTGGTTTCTATGTGCCTTTGTTTCTAACACCTGTACCTCTGACTCTCTTTAGAGGATGCCCCACAGGCAACTGGATTTGCATCCCCACAGGCAACTGTGAAGAGCCAGAAGCATCTAGGATTGATATTACCCACCAACCGCCCTGCTTCCTGACAGGCCTGAAAAATGATTGATAGGATGCTGGAGTATGAAAGCCTACCTCCTTTCCTCCAAGTTGAGGCAAAATCTGGAACATAATTTACACTCCAGGGCTCCCCTGCAGGATCAGACTGAAGCTAACTTTCAGGAAGTTTAGTTGAGATTGCAAGCTTGTGTAGCATCCTCTCCTCCCCTTCCTTTCTTCCCCCATTTCCCTGTTAATCACCCCTAGAGGCACTTCCTTTTATCATGTGTACAGGAATCCATGTTTCAGGGTCTCTTCCAGAGAACGCAAACTAGAACAGCTCACTCTGATGAACAAATTGCTCTTACATGCACCACGTTTACTGTCACTCATGGATTTTTATTGTTCACTCTCCCATGGAATTTTTTTTTTTTTGAGACAGTTTCACTCTGTTGCCCAGACTGGAGCACAGTGGCATAATCATAGCTCACTGCAGCCTCAACCTCGCAGGCTCAAGTGATCCTCCCACCTCAGCCTCCTGAGTAGCTGGGGCCACAGGCATGTGCTACCATGCTCAGATAATTTAAAAAAAATTTTTTTTGGTAGAGATGGGGTCTCCCTGTGTTGCCCAGGATGAGATTTTTTTTAACATATGTCTTTTTTATAGCAAGTACCAGGATGAAGCTGAAAATCTGACTTGGGAGTTTTTCCAGCAAGTCAAGACAATTACTTTCCATTTATACCAAATCTGAAGTTATTAAAGATCTCACCAAGTTCAAGCCCTACATCTGATGTTATTAGATCAGAAAGGATTATTTTTTAAGAATTACTGTTTAGCAAATACTTCTCCATTCACACCATTCCTGGCTTTAGTACAAATGATTTGTCTTATGATTCAGAACCAAAATGCATTCTATAAAAGCTTATAATTTTGACCACAGTTGTCTATTGGTAGAACAATCTTTTTTTTTTGGCAGATTCAAGTAATCCATCACCCAGTTTTTTTCTTCACTTTCTTATTGTGGTAAAATATGCATAACAAAATTTATCATCTTAATCATTTTCAAGTGTACAGTTCATTGGTATTATGTATATTCATACTGTTATACAACCATCACCAGCCATCCATCTGCAGAACTTTTTTATCTTGCAAAACTGAAACTCTATACCCACTAAACAATAACTTCCCATTACCCACTTCCCACCAGCCTCTGGCAACCACCATTCTACCTTCTGTCTCTATGATTTTGACTTCTCTAAGGACCCCATATAAATGGAATCATACAGTATTTGTCTTTTTGGAACTTGCTTCTTTAATCTAGCATAATGACTTCAAAGTTCACCCATGTTGTAGCATACATCAGAATTTCCTTCCTTGATAAGGCTAATGGATAAGGAGGAACTTACTTCTGCCATTTTGCTATTTGATTTCTATATGTCTTATAGTTTTTTTTATTTCCCACTTCCTGCATTACTGTCTTTCCTGTTTAGTTAATTTTTGAGTTTAAATATTTCAATAGCTTTCTCATTTCCTTTTGTATATTTTCTATTTTCTTTGTAGCTTTCATAAAGATTACATTTAAAATCCTTAAGTTATACACTGTAATTTGAATTTATACCAGTTTAACTTCAATAACACAAAAAAATGCTGCTTCTTTACCTCTCCATCCCCACTCCTTTCAGTTATTGACTGAAATTCACAAAATTACATATTTATACATTGTGTGTCCAAAACATAAACTAATACTTTTTTTAATGCATTGGCCTTTTAAATTATATAGAAAACAAAATATGGAGTTATCAACCAAAGTTATAATTATTCTATCTTTTAAATTAATTATTGCTTCTGAATGTATTACTCCCTTAAATCATGTAGGAAACAATAAGCAGGGTTACAAACCATTTTTACAATAATCTAGCTTTCATAATTGCCCATGTATTTACCTTTACTGAGATCATTATTTCTTCAGATAGCTTCAAGTTGCTGTCTGGTGTTCTTTCATTTCAACCTGACGGACACCCTTTAGCATTTTTCCAGGGAAAGTCTAGTGGTAACAAACTCCCTCAGCTTTTGTTTATCTGGGAATATCTTAATTTCTCTTTTAATCTTGAAGGACAGTTTTGTTGCATATAGAATTCTTAGTTGGAAGGTTTTTCTTTTCACACTTTGAATATATCATCTGGTTGCTTTCTAGCCTCCAAAGTTTCTGATGAGAAATCTGCTGATAATTGTATTGAGGATCATTTGTATATGATGAGTCACTTCTCTCTTGCTATTTTCAAGATTCTTTCTTTGTATTTGGTTTTTGACAGTTTGATTATAATGTGTTTTGGTGTGGGTCTCTGAATTCATTCTATTTGGAGTTTGTTGAGCTTCTTGGATGTTTATGTTAATATTTTTCATCAAATTTAAGGAGTTTTCAGACAATAATTATTTAAATATTCTCTTCTCTCTGCCTCTTTCTCTCTTCTTTTGAAACTGAAAATATGCATGTTGGTCCACTTGATAGTGTACCACAGGTCACTTACACTCTGTTCACTTTGCTTCAATCATTTTTCTTTCTGTTCCTGAGACTCGATAATTTCTATTGTTCTATCTTCAAGTTCATTTATTCTTTCTTCTGCCTGCTCAAATCTGCCATTGAATCCCACTAGTGAATTTTTAATTTCAGCTATTATATTGTTCAGCTCTAAAATGTTTTCCGTTCATTTTAGATTTTTTTGTCTTTGTATTTATATTTACATTTTGTTAATACATTTTTTTCTTCACTTTCTCCATGTCTTCCTTCAGTTCTTTGAGTATATTTAAGACAGTTGTTTTTAAAATCTTTGTCTAGTAGGTCTGCCATTAGGTCTTTTTCAGGGACAGCTTCTGTTGGTTTGGGTTGTTTTTTCTTTTGAATGATGACCCATACTTTCTTGTTTCTTTGTATGGTTTGTAACTTTTTGTTGAAAACTGTACATTGTAATCTAATATTATGATAACTATGCATATCAGATTCTTCTTCTATCCCAGGGTTTGATTTGTTGTTTCTTTTGTTTTGTTTTTATTGTTATAGGCTGCCCCTGTGCCAAGGATCAGCCTGAGATATAAACTTAAGGTCTTCTCAGGTCTTTTTTCGAAGTTGTGCCTTTCCCTGTGTACGTACAGTGACTTTCTAATTCTCCCTGTACACGTGATTGCTTTTGAATGTCCTCGTCTTTAATGTCTGGCTACCAAAAGGGGAAGAAAGAAAAATAAAGGGAGAAAGGGTACTGGCCCTTTAAATCACCTGGAAGTCATTTCAGCCAGAGTGGGAGGGACTTGCAGCAATGGAGAGAGGTGCAACAACCATGGACAGCACTTCTTTGTCTGCACCTCTGTGATCAGAAGAAACAATCAGCAGTCAGATCACAGGTTACAGATATTTGGAAGACAGGATCCTTTTTGCCCACTCTGTCTCCTGAAAACTGTAAACTGCTCTAGGAAGTGCAAGTACAGTTGCTTCTCATGGAGCTGGGGGTGGGGGTATCTGCTGCTGTGCTAAGGGCTGAAATTGACTGAAATTAACCATAAATTACAATCCAAGCCTTCCTCTGTAAGTTGCAAGCTTTCAATAGCCTTCAGAGTTAAAAAATGGTACATTAGACATATTCTGCCAGTACAATTGTTGTCTTGGTGGGGAAACAGATTCCTCGTACTTTTTACTCAGACATCTTCCCAGAATCCTCTGATCATCCAGTTTTATATGCCATTTTAAAAGTCTCTCCCCTGTTCTTTACTCAAAATCATTGCACCTCTTCTGCCCTGGTGGAATGTGAGGAAGAGGAAGTAGGGGAACTGAAATGAAAGAGTAAGAATGTGTGTCTTGACCCCTCTGCTATGGATTGAATCCTTGTAGTGGAGAGGTCTGTTACATGGTCTGAGACAGAAGTTGAAATATGAGTGGTATCAAAGTGCACTCCTAATTGGTAACTTCTGAGATGGCAGGCAAGTGGGGAGAAGCATACTTGGTAGAGAAGTCCTGATGTGATATTCTTGGGTAACACCTAACTTCCCATATGTGGAATGGATCTGAAAGTTTTCACATGTCCCAAAGGGTGATGAGAATGAAGCTTGAGAATCTACTGGGTAGCTTGCCAAGGAGGGTCTCTGTGGAAGAATAAGTAGCCTAATCTCTGAGGAATACAAGAAAGGTCATTCAGGAAATGGTTGGTCAGAAGAGTGGGTCAAACCTTGGAGGCTGCACAAAGCCAGAGAGAATTAAGGTGCGACCCAGGAAGCAAGGAGAGATGGCTAATTGTAATGAGAAAACAAACTATAAGATCTATAAGCCATGGACTACAGCAGTGAATACCAGAGAGCAGCCAGAACCAGGACCATACCAAGTATACCTCAGAGGATAACAGACAAACCCCATCCAGACAAGACCAACCCAACAATGGAAATAGTCTGGGTCATCTACCACTCACTGCTAACACTAAAAGGAACACAAGCTTCCCCATCCAACAAAAATTAGGAAAGAAGGATAAGAGGAAAAACAAAAGCTTCAATGAGGAGTTAAAATTTGGATTCAGTGAATATTAGAGAATATGGATTGAATCACATAAAAAAGATTATTTAAACCAGAAGAGAGAGAAAATCTGTTAATTTTTTTCTTGTGCTAGCTATCTATGGTCATGCATAATTTTCTACTGATCCTATAATAAATTATTATAAACAGTAGTTTAAACAATGCAGATTTATTATCTCACAGTTCTGGAAGTCAGAAGTCTGACACAGTCTCATCGGGCTAAAATCAAAATGTCACCAGGGCTGTACTCCTTTCTGAAGGTTCTAGGGAAGAATCAATTCCCTTGCCTTTTTTAGATTCTGGAGGTCACCCATATTCCTTGGTTATTGGCATCGTTCATCTCCAAAGCCAACATCTCTGACGATCTTCCATATCACATCTCCCTTCCCCTCATTCCAGCTGGGAAAAGTTCTCTACTTTTAAGGACTCGCATGATTAAATTGATCCCACCCAGATAATTCAGAATAATATCCTCATCTCAAGATTTTTAACATAATCACATTTGCAAAATCTCCTTTGTCATGTAAGGTAAATATAATTGCCAGTAATTAGGGTGTTGACATCTTTAGGTAACCATTATTCCATCTGCCACAGGCCATAATAAGGCTGCATAACCAGCAGTCACCAAACCTCAGTAGCATACAACAAGAAGTTTATTGCTCATGAGTATGAGTCAGTTAAGGGCTGGCCAACCAGCTTCATTTGCTGGCCTTGTCTGCGAATATTCACATATCTGGAGGCTAATTGACTGTTGGGCCTGACAGCTGAAGCTGCTCAGCTCTGCTCTGCTCTATGTGCCTCTCATCCTCCAGCAGATAAGCCCAAGCATATTCCAATGCAACAGCAGAGCTGTCAGAAGTATAAATACTCAAGACTCCTTAAGGCTCAGGCTCAGAAGGATCACACGGCCACTTTCACTTCATTTTATTGGTCTGTCCCAAAGTTAGAATGGAGGCACCACAGATTTGCATGGCAAAAGGCATGCATCCAGAGAAGGGAGAATTGGAGCCATTCTGCACCCTACCATATCTCCCATCCCCACTCATACCAACGCCTGCTACTGAGCCAATGATAGGTGCTAGAGCCAACTGAGACCACTCTATGCTTGTATATCAGTAAGTTTAAGCTATGTTATCAGGTACAGGAACACAATAAATGTTCATTACATGGAATTGATTTTAATTCTATAGTGAACAGCATGGTTATTATATGAGCATATCAAAACTGAAGAAAAGTATGAAGTAAATGAGAATAAAATAGCTGTATCATCTTTATTTGAGTACTTTTGTTAAAGCGATCATGTTTTCTGCTTTAAGTATCTTCACAACTTTGTGATTTCCAGCCAGATTTTCCCCACTTGTAAATGTAGCATTTCCTACATATCTAATAATTCAAAAATAATAGAATTTGGCTGGGCAAATCCTAGACTTGGGAGGAAAAAGCAAAACAGAATACAAACAAAGAAATACATATAAATATCTGAAAAAATAGTTAAAATCCAAACTTTTCAAAACTATATATTTTAAATCATATTTTGATCAAATTTTTAGTGTCTTAATGACATTGCATCTTTTAACCCTAGATGGGATGCCCCACTTCTGGATGCAGCCTCCTGGGGTCAGCTCCACTAGCCAGTCCGCATGCACTCTGTCTCCTGGCCTTATACCTTCACGCTACACGCATGTGTTCCCAGTAGCTCTTTTTTTTTTTTTTTTTTTTTTCTGGGCAGTGCTGCTCAAAAAGGGGCTAAGGAAGGCAATCCCAGAACCATGAGCCATTAAAAAAAACCGATTCACAGCAGAGCTACTTTGCATAAGCAAAGTTTGTTCATTTGTGAAGAGAAAACCTTTAAACATTAAGGTTTATGTAAACAAAGAGACTCTTTAAGGTTGTATTAATTTTTTCCTAAAATATACTCATTTTGAACAGTGAGCCCAAATGATTTCATTCTAAAAGATCAAAGCAAGGCCAAAACTGACATAATGTGAGTCTACTTGAAAGCGAATTTTGAATCTTTAACTATAATGAGTAAATCCACGCAAACACAATGCCTCTGATTGATCACTTTTCTAATGCAATTCATTATTTTGGCTGTTTTTGCAGATGATCACCTGATAATGCATTTTTCTCAGCCCTTTCCTGTTCCTGTATTTGTCATGTCTTTTTACTGTATTCACTGCTGAGAACCACCTACACCCCCCAGCGTTACTTCTGGTCTTGAGCCACTCATGCCTTGGGCATCCTCCATTTCTACTAATTCTAGGGAGAGTGGAGTTAGGTCAAGATGCCAAACTCTTGTATAGCAGGGCTGAGCCCAGGCATGTAGTAAGCCCTCCAAGCTTGTTACCCACCTTTCTCATGCCAAGTCATCTGTGGTGGTTAATTTCATATGTCAACTTGACTGGGCCATGGGGTGCCTAGATATCTGGTCTAATGTTATTCTGTGTTTGTGGTGAAGGTGTTTTGGGATGAGATTAACATTTGAATTGGTAGACTGAGTAAAGCAGATTGCCCTCTCTAACATAGGTCACACTCATCCAGTCAGTTGAAAGCCTGACTAGAACAAAAAGGCTGACCGCTTCTTAAATACAAGGGAACTCCTCCTGCCTGAGTACTTGAGCTAGGACATTGTGTTTTGTTTTGTTTTTTTCCTGCCTTCAGACTCCCACCAAAACATTGGTTCTTCCTGGGTCTTGAGCCTGCCAACTTCTGAACTGGAATTTATACCATCAGCTCTCCCAGTTCTTAGGCCTTCAGACTCAGACTGGAATTACATTATCAGCTCTCCTGGGTCACCAGTCTGCTGACTACAGTTCTTGGCACTTCTCAGCCTCTGTAATAGCTGAGAAGTCATAATAGTCAATTTTTTATTACATATAAATCTCCTCTTGGTTCTGTTTCTATGGAGAATCCCCTGGCAACTGGGTACATAAACTAAAACTCCTGATTAAATCACTCCACTGCTCAACAACCTCCAATGGGTTTTCATTATAAATAGAATAAATCTCAAACTTTTTACAATGACCAATAGCTGCTACAAAATTTGATCCCCTATATGCCTCTCCAAAGTCATCTCCTTTGACTCTCCCTTCACTCTTTTCCATCTGCACTGAAATTTCTATCTCAGGACTTTTGTATTTGCTATTCCCTCTGCCTGAAACAACCCTTATTAATTCAGTCCACAAATATTTCTTATATGTTTCAGACACTATCCTAGTTCATATGAACTATACACACGAAAATGTTTTCCCTGGTAAAGCATACATTCTCTTCCTTAAGATCTTTCATGGCTGCTTTCTGGGCCTTATCTGACTTTCCTAGACAAAGAAATTCCTACCCTTAGTCACCCTATCCCATAATCCCCTTTTGCTTTCTTCATTCTTACCATGTGTGAAATTATTTATTTATTGCCGGTCTCACCATTTTAGACTGTGATCTGCATATCTGTCTTGTTCTTTTCCAGTGTCAAGAACTGTACCAGGCAGTTGGAGAGAAAAGAGGTGCACAGCATTGTTCACTAAACCCTATAATCTGGTGCATCCGCACTCAACTCATTTGCGTGATTTTGCACAGGAAATGTGGCTATTTGAATAAATAATCAGTCATTATAATTGCCCATTGAAATTCTGTTTAGCAATAATAGAACTATATACTTAAAGAAAGCCCCAGAGTTGATTTTAGAGATGGCTATTCTAAAACTTGTTTACTTCCAAACATAATAAAGTGATTGTGGATATGAGAAAAAAAGATTTTAGAAAACATTTTTTGAGCTGTGATTTTCTACTGCCGAGACATTGTATATTAAAATATCCAATCATCTCAATTAGGAACGACCAATGCTTATGACCCCAGAAGTTTGGAGTAGGTTAGGGTCAAGGTTAGGGACAAGTCATTGAGGCTCAAAAAGGCAGAAGATGGTGGGTTTGTGGGGTTATCAGTTAGTTTCTTCTAGCCTCATGGAGGGAAGGCACAGTGAATTCCACCCTAGCACTTCCTCTCTCTCTGTCCTTTCTCACTTCACTGGTGGGGATAGTACAGTTATAGAATTCAGCTCAACCAGGAAGCAGCATGAAAGTCAGGAGTAACACTTCTTGAACACGGATAAGCTATGCCCTTCTTCAAGGTTGTAAGGAAGGCTGATTCCATTTCCAGTGCATGGCTAATATTGAAATGCCTTCAGATCTAGACATATCTGTGTGGGGGTGAAGAATGGAGACTTCCTTCTTCCTCATTGTACCTAAAGAAGCTTCCAGTTCTGTAGTGTGAGCTTGGTCTTGTCTTCACAACACAGGAGGACTGCATCAGACTGTTTGCCTATCAGCAATACCATGAGACAACAACAGCAGCAATGGAAGAGTCTTGGGCGAACATAACAATAAAAACACAATATTTCCAGGGTTTTGCTCAAGGTAATAATAGTCAGAACTTAGACCCTTGGAACAAATGACCAACACTAAAGTTCTTAGAATCATAGTCAAGCGAGGACTGTAGGAATGGAAGGAAGACATTCTTATAAATAGGAGGCATCACAGCTGGGAGTAAGTTAGCACAAATAAAGAAGTCATGACAAATTATTTTGTATCACAACATGACAAAACAGAACATATCAGTTTCATAAATATTTAAAGCACAATTTTGAAATGAACATCTATTTCCCTTGAAGTAGGATTGTTTGTATTTCTATAAAAGACACTCTTAGAAACAGTTCACTGTATCAAGTGTCAGTTAATTTCTTTAGAATTGAGTCTGAAAATCCCATTGACATTGAAAAATTACCAGTTAATTTGCTTTGATTCTGTAAGAGATTGAAACTTCTCTTCTTACACAAGTCTGAAGGTTAAACATATACACATATACTATATGTATACTATGTATGTATATACTATAGTATATACCTATATAGTGTGTGTATGTATATGTATGTGCTATATACATAAAAGATTATATAGCATAAAGGGTATTTATAGATAAAGGGTCACAGGGACTTGGAAACATCTGAGTCCATGGGAATGGTAAGTGCCAAAGGGGATGGGCAGCTTACCAATGGTGATGTTATAGTGACTCATCAAAAATACTCCAAAATGATAAAGTTTATAAAACTGACATCTCAGGTTATATCAGCTATGGATAAAGCTTAGGTAACTTGTCTGGTATTAAATCACAAACTTTCTAAAACACAGGACCTATCTTTTTTTTTGTTGGTTGCTTCAGAGATTATCTCATTGTGTTTTGTGTCCTGGAATTTCACAATGGTATGTCTAGGTGTACTTTTAGTTGTTTTTTTGTTTTTGTTTTTGTTTTGTTTTGTTTTGTTTTGCAACAGTCTCACTCTGTCACCCAGGCTGGAGTGCAGTGGCACGATCTCTGCTCATTGCAACCTCTGCCTCCCGGGTTCAAGCAATTCTCCTGCCTCAGCCTCCTGAGTAGCTGGGATTACAGGTGCACGCCACCATGCCTGGCTAATTTTGTATTTTTAGTAGAGATGGAGTTTCACCATGTTGGTCAGGCTGGTCTCAAACTTCTGACCTCGTGATCTGCCCACCTCAGCCTCCCAATGTGCTTTTAGTTTTCTTAATCCTCTTTATGTATTTGTGCTTCTAGAATCTGGGGATTAGTTCCTTCATCAGTTATAGAAAAACATCTCAACTATTCTTGCCAAAGAATTGACTCACATTTCCTCTTTCTAGAACTCCAATTAGATGTGTGTTGGTTCTTCTCACTCTCTTAATGATAACTAATTCTCTTAATGTGTGTTGGTTCTTCTCATTCTCTTAATTTTCTCTTAATTATCTTCATGTTTCTATATCTCTAACTCTGTTTCATTCTGAAGCTATTTTCTAGTGCATGCTAGTTCTCTTTGCTGTAAAACTAGGAATTGGGTTAATTGTCTTGGCTATATTGTTCCTTTCAGAAATCCATTTGTTTTTCAAATTTACCCATTTTTTACAGTTGTCTTTCATTTATCTCTTTATGTCTTTAATTATTTCAAACATACTTATTTTACCATCTTAATCAAATGGTTCTATTATCTAAAGTTCTTGAGGGTATAGTTCTGCTTTTATGACTGGTGATTCTCAGTTATGGGGTATTGCTATCCTGTGAGTTTCCTAATTTTGGATTATGGGCTCAAGTTCAATGGCATTGTATGGGTAAGAATCTGTGTGCCCAGTACTGAGTATACATCCATTCAAAGAGGATTTCTATGTGCTTTTTCCAAGTACACCAAGAGTTTCACTAGTTTGTGGTTACTTTAATGTTAAATCTTTGACTTTGTGGCTCCTGGACCATGTGCTTGAGGTGTAGGCCCATTATGACAAATTTTCACAGGAGATTTTTACCCCAGTGACAGCTTAAGCCAAGCAAGACATACAAGCTTCTTTTGATGTCTACCTGCTCCATTTAGGAATGTTTTTTCCTAGATACCCTTTAACTAAGTCTATCAGTCAGGATTCAGTCTAAGTATTTCTTGTAAGAATACTGTAAAGAAGTACTCATGTAAATCATCATAGGTTTTGGAAATATGAAGTTTAAAGAGAATTGCCACAGCTCTGTTTCACCACTCGGTTTCAGGAGCATAAGAACTTAGTGCACCATCCAAGTCAATTACTTCAGAAAACACCTCAGAGGATCATAACTTCTGCACAATCTTGGAGGGTGGTTCATAGTATTACACCAAGAAGCAACAGCAAAACTTAGTATCTGCAGCTTACGTATCTGAGCTTGACCACCAGGGGGAGAACAATGACTTCAGCTTCTCTTCCACCCTCAGATCTGTCATAATTCTATATCGTTGGCCAAATCTAAGACAGAATACTATGTACAGAGGATTTGGAGGAATTATGTTATTAGACATCTAGCTACTACAATACTGAACAGAGCATATGAATTGAGAAAGGTGCGCTTCATGCCAACAAACAATTCAGTAAATTAAGGATATAACCTTTCAAATTCCTGGGTTTATCCAGAAGACACGGTTCAAACCTTTCTCATTTGAAATCAAAGTGAATGGAAACATTTCCTGTTTCCATATATTAAAATCTAATCTTTGGTGACATTAAGACTGATAACCCCATTACGTGCACTCCAGGGAAGTTGTAACTTCACGTCATCAATTTGTTTCATGTTTACTATGACCTCTTTGTTTTTTGCCTGCATTCTTTTTTGCCAACTACACATTTAAAGTAAAGCTTGTTATAGTTTGTCCAGCATTTCTAGGAATTTTATAACAGGAGAGTGTTCCTATTAGGAAGCTCACCAATATTGCTACAACAACAATTATGTATAATTTTTTTGCTGTGAGTTTATCTTTTTGGGATGCCATGAAGTAGGGGAGAGTTCTTTGTTACTCTGGATTTTGGAACAGATTTTTTTTTCTCCCACTGGAACTTGGTTTTCATTCATCTCACTTACACTTTTTGTTTTAACTTTTCAGCTTGAGGATTCTGGGCCATACAGGTTATATCAATTCAGAACTCATTCTACATGATGTTTTTATTCTCACAGACAACTCTTTTATTCACACCACATACCAGGGCAGATAGCAATATTCTTTGTATTTTACACTAGGAGAGGAAGTTATCCACTTTGCATTATTGGGCAGCCTTTTGAGGCTTTGTAGCTTTATTTATGGGACACGATTCTAGCTTCTTTAAATGTGCCGGCTAAAGCACAAATGTCCTATTCCTGTCTGGGCATCAAAACCCAGTCTCCAACCCCCAGGACCTGATACTCTCATGGGCTTCCATCGCATCAGTTTCTGCCTAGTACTTTGGTGTTCAGTTTCCTCTTCACTTGTGGTATCCGGGGATTTTCTTTATTTTCTTTCAAGTTCAGCTGTGTTGAAAATGATTACTACATTTTGTCCAGTACCTCTGCCTAAGCCTTTCCTTATCAGCTCTGCCTGCCATATTACTGGAAGCTTTGGGCACTTTCCATTTTATCTAATATTATCTGAAAAGGGCAAGGGGCTATAGTCTTTCAAGTGTTCTCTATAGCATATACTTGTAAACATAAAACTAAAAGACGATGAAAAAGATAAAAAACATAAAAGAGGTATATGGCATTAAAAATATTGGAATGGTTTTGAAAAGCTGTCTCAGTTTTACATTTTTTAGTTTATTAAAGAAAATA
>NW_016818996.1:37861-69468 GCF_001698545.2 Rhinopithecus bieti
TTTTTTTTTTTTTTTGCCTTGTTTTGTTTTATGTGTGTTGTTTTTGCTTTGTTTCATGAAAAATAGTCCATTGTATGAATATACTATAATTTGCTTATTCCCATTCTGATATTAAAAGTACAAAATGGAAACTCCAAGTTGGGAGGTGAGAACATTTCAGCATATCAAGATGGTGTAAATAAAAGTTGGAATTAAGGAAGCCAGAAGGACATTTTCTTTGGAGGGTCCTGTGGTGTTTTCCCTCTTTCCTCCCACAACTGGGCAAAGGGAGAGAAATGTTCCCCAGCTCACCTGAAGCCCAGCCTGGAGAATATAAACAGGAGATTACAACCTTAAGACTTATTTGAGATCTTTCCTACCCCCAGCTCCACCCCTTATGCCAGAGGGTTCCAAAACTAAGGCTAGCCGACTAAGTGGGGATATGGAGCTGATGAAGAAAGAAGCCTGAAGTCTCCCAAGCCATACACTCTTCCCTTCTAGCCCAGCACACTCCCCAGCTTTTAGACCTGAAGTAGGCCAGATCTGAGAGGGGAAATAGTACAGTTTGGAGTGGAAATATTAATCACTAAAATGAGACAATTAATATGAGTGGATGGCTTTTATCAATATAAGAGTAACTGGAATTAATATGAGTGGATGGCTTTTATCCATATGAGAGTAACTGGAAACATGTTAAGAACTGAGATTTTCTTCCAGAGCAAAAATCACTGAGCAGTTGGAGAAAAGAATAAAGTTGTTTTGCACTAATATCCAATTGAGCTCCGTGGGTATTCCATGAAACAGTCATAATCTGATATTAAAATATTTGATAATGGAAATACTGCCTATATTTTTCTAAGGCTTATAGTTAATGCTTTGAATAAACCATACAAACCAAAGCTACAGCTAATATTAAAAGGTGTACAGGTTCCATCATCAGAATGCCAACTCAATTGGGTTAGGATAGACTCACAGTGTCAACAAATAGGAACTTCAGATACTTTCCCATTTAAAGAAAGGTGAACTTTTTGCCCGGAAAGTTTTTGTTAAAATTTTCACTACCCATTATACTATTCTAGACTAAAATGTTCATATAAAAAATGGAAATATAGCACTTACATATTTCTAAAATTCGGGTTTGTGGAAGAGTAATTCAAAACTGTAAAATTTAGAGCACAAACTTTTTTTTTTTTTGCTTTGAGACAGGGTCACACTCTGTCACCCAGGCTGCAGTGCAGTGGTCCAGGCTGGAGTGCAGTGGCATGATCACAGCTCACATCAGCCTCAACCTCCAGGGCTCAAGTGATCCTCCCACCTCAGGCTCCTGAGTAGCCAGAACTAAAGGTGCATGCTTAGAGCACAAATTTTCAAAGTGATTTTTTTCATCCATTTTTTACTAGTGGCCATACAATCAATTGGGTTATACTACAAATACTATTTAAATACCTTGATAACCAAAAATGCTAGGTTGATCATTGATCATTGATCTACCTTATCATTTTGTCATAGCCAGAATAAGAATTGCATTTACAAAAATACCAAATCTCTGCTCATGAAACGTGACAAGGTGATGGCAGACAGATGGATGGTTAACTAGGGAAATTTCGCTGCTAAGTTATCCACCATAACTGTTTAGAAATGTCTTTCTCATCAGTGAAAATGGAGAATTCTGCTTGCCACCTGATTCTTCATGAAAACATACTCCTCAAACTAAAAGAGATACGTTGCATCTCTAGCATGACTTTCAGAGAAAAAAATATATATATTTAAAAAACATTAAAAAGATATATTGTAACTGCAAAGCACTGTGAGAGTAATTGAACCTTTCTAGCAATGCTGGAGCTTCAGTGACACAGTCGTTTAAGCTCTGCTTCCAGTAGAAGAAGAAGGAAACATAGAGGGAAGTAAAAAATATGCTTTGAAAAAATAATAAATTTAGTGATAAGATCCTTGAAATTAAAAAATTGGATGTCAAATTTCACGGCTTATGCATTCTACTACAATATTATCCCTTTTATTCATGATAAATGCATTTAGTAAGCAATTACCATATGTCAGAATTATATCCTTAGAAACTCAAAAGAAGAGTATGTCTCATTCAGGAAGTAGGACTTGTGTACATGAAATAAATAACAGTACCATATTGGACTTTAGGAAAATCTGCAAGTAGGCAGTGGAGTCCTGAAACACTTTCTTGTGTTCCTAAATTCTCAAACCAACTTGCTCTGACAGGAAAACTTAGTTCCCATAGAACTACCCATCTTGGTAACCTATGACCTGACTACTAATAATTATGACCTTCCTGGGAATGCCCTATGATATTTGATTCATCAGAAACCCAGGGTACCCTCCAAGCCAAAGACTTCTTGGCCCTTTAGTACATCCAGCTTTTAGTACCAATGGTGATCATCCTTTGGAAACTAGGAATTTCAGGTCGTATCTTGGGTGGATAACAATGATTTCTTTGCTCCTTATTCACCTTCCACATATTGAGTGCTAAATACTTTTCCCACTCATTTCTAAAACTCCAAATACATTTCTCTAACATTCACATTGGATCAGTCCAAATAGGAACAATTTTGACAGTGAAACAGGGTGTGCTATGAATATCCTGGAAGAATAGATGTAAACTGTTCTAGGTAAGTCGTGATATATGGTCATGCTACCTGTAAGACATACATGTAAAACAAAAAGAAAAGACTGAAAAAATACTAGGAGCAAAGAAAATGTAAGTCACTCTTCTTGTAATTTACTAAGCCAACCACAGAATTCCTTGGCATTGAGTTGAGGTTGGGTGATGTATAGAAGGTGCCTTTCAACAAAACAATGAGATTTAATGTTCAAGTCTTTTTACACAACTTGAAAACAAAATTAGTTCAAACTAACAGATTTGTTTGGGTTTAAGAAATATCATAGATGCCTTTTAACTCAGAAATTCCATTTCTAAGACATTTGCCCAGTGAAATAGTTATAGATATGTGCAAATATTTATCTATAAACTAGCTCATTCAGCGGTACTTAAAGAAAGGTGAAAAAGGATCCCTCATTTCCAAATATAATGAATTGGATTATATACATTGTTATACCCCTACAACAAAATTCTATACAGTCATTAAAAATAACACTATGGATAAATATTGAATAGCATGGGAACAAGTCCTCACTGTATAAATATTTTTGAAGCAAGTTATGATATACTATGTTTGGATCCTGTTTTTATTTATTTTTATTTTTTGAACTATTTATTGAGGTACATCTTATNAATTGGATTATATACATTGTTATACCCCTACAACAAAATTCTATACAGTCATTAAAAATAACACTATGGATAAATATTGAATAGCATGGGAACAAGTCCTCACTGTATAAATATTTTTGAAGCAAGTTATGATATACTATGTTTGGATCCTGTTTTTATTTATTTTTATTTTTTGAACTATTTATTGAGGTACATCTTATTTCTAGTTAAAGTAAATGTGTGTCTCTTCATGGTGAAAAAATAGGAATGATGATTAATAAAATGTCAACGAGAGGCTGGAGTTATGACTGATTTAAAAGTTCTTCCGTTGGCTTATTCATATTTTATAAGAATATTTTATCAATATATAATAACTATTTTAACATTATGTAGAGTGAATTACAAATGACAGCAAACCCATGGACACATTCTGCCTTTTGATCAGATAGCAGACTGGCAGTTGAGCAGAGTAGACAAGCCCCACCTCCATCTTTATAACAGTCATTCATGAAGTTGGCATCATCCTCAAAAAGGCTGATGCAATTCAATAAACTGTCTGGATGCTTATTCTGACACTCAAGCAATCTTCTGAAGTCAAGGGGCTGACATGTGTCATCCTAAATGACCAAGTCATAAAACGGTCCATAAATTATTGAACCACTGAAAAATTTAAATCTTCCTAATGTTTCAGGAAAGCAGTCCCCAAGGTTCACTCTGAGGACATCCCTCTAATACATAGGACTCAGAAAGAGAAAAGGATATAGGCAATTAATGACATCCTTTCAGAAGGGGATGTTAAATGATGTCACATACACACTTTCTTTCATAGTTTAATTATACTTGCAGATTGGTTTTAAGAAATAAAGAGGTAGGTCCTTGGCCACTGTAGTGATTTCACCATATTGTGCAGTCTATTGAAAAACTGAATTATCATATCATTAAATTCTTAAATAGGCTGCAGAACTGTTGTAAAGATAAAGAATACAAAATACAATAGCCTGTTGTCATGAACTAGAAGATCCATTTTTGGGTAGGGCTCATGACTAAGGAAGCTAACGACAGCGTTTTGCTCATGAATGACGGTGATCATTTGTAGGCAAGGATGAGTTCACTTCACACTGAATTTAGTCAATATTTCCCTTCTCTACACCTCACTCCCTACTCTGTTTGTGCCTTTTATAAGAAAGAGAAAGGCAGATAGGTCAATATAGAACACTGAAGCAAACTTGAGATTTGCTAAGTTTGGGTTCAAATCAGAACCTTTTCTTTCTAAAGACCTGTCTACATTTAAAATAAGATTTAATCTACACGCATGCAATTACTCATCATTTTTCGGACATACTTCTAATGTATAAAGCAAACACGCTCACAAGTTAATATCCTCCCCAATTACTAGGAACCCAGCAGAGAAACAGCAAAAGCCAACTTTTGATCAAGTCTTCTCCCTTCCTCTAGTTCTAGGTAAGAAGAAACACCCGTGAAGATATATATGCTGGCTTCACTGCAGGGAAACATCTACTTTAGAGGGCACCAATACTCTGTTCATTTTTTAGTTAATTTGTTGTAATCAAGATTTACAAGGTCCACTCGTTTCATTTGATTATGACTCTTAAGTCTCTATAATTCTATTACTGTGCTTCCTCCTTTTTCTTAATTCTCATGCTATGGATTTATCGGATAAACTTGGTTATTTGTCCTGAAGAATATAGCGTAATTTAGATTTTGATGATTACTTCCTCATAGTATCATTTAATGTGTTCCTCTCTTCCATAAACTGTTTATTTTTCATAAATTGGTAGATTGATTTTGAGGTTTGGTTCAATTCAGGACCAACTGGATTATATGATGATGCACCCAGTGTCTGATTGTTCAATTTTAATGATGTGAAAATGATCACAGGGTTCACAGGCTATCAGCCTAATCCTTCCCTTAAGATGTTATAAATACAGCATAATACTGGCATAAAAACAGACACATGGACCAATGAAACAGGATAGAGAACCCAGAAACAAATACACACACCTACAGTGAACTGATTTTCAGCCAAGGTTCCAAGAACATACACTGGAGAAAAAGACAGTCTCTTCAATAAATGGTGCTGGGAAAACTGAATATCCACATGCAGAAGAATGAAACTAGACCTATATCTCTTGCCATACACAAAAATCAAATCAAAATGGATTAAAGACTTAAATCTAAGGCTTCAAACTATAGTACTACTACAAGAAAGCAATGGGGAAAATCTCCAGGACATCGGAGTTGGCAAAGATTTCTTGAGTAATACCCCACAAACACAGGCAACCAAAGCAAAATGGACAAATAGGATAATGTCAAATTAAAAAGTTTTTGCACAGCAACGGATACAATCAAGAAAGTGAAGAGACAATCCATAGAATGGAAGGAAATATTTGCAAACTACCCACCTGACAAGGGATTAATAACCAGGATATATAAGGAGCTCAAACAACCCTACAGGAAAAAATCTAAGAATCTGATCAAAAAATGGGCGAAAATTTTGAATAGACATTTCTCAAAAGATATACAAATGACAAACAGGCATAAGAAAGGGTGGTCAACATTATTAATCAGACAAATGCAAATCAAAGTTACAATGAAATATTATGTCACCCCAGTTAAAATGGCTGATATCCAAAAGACAGGCAATAACAAATGCTGGTGAGGACGCAGAGAAAAGGGAACCCTCATACATTGTTGGTGGGAATGTAAATTAGTACAACCACTATGGAGAATAGTTTGGAGGTTACTGAAAACCCAAAAAATTGAGCTACCATATGATCCCCAGCAATGATAGCATGTATCCAAAAGAAAATAAATCAGTATATTGAAGAGCTATCTGCACTCCCATATTTGTTGCAGCACTATTCACAGTAGCTAAGATTTGGAAGCAACCTAAGTGTCCATCAGCAATGAATGAATAAAGAAAATGTGGTGCTTATACATAATGGAGTACTATGGCTGGTCTTGAACTCCTGACCTCAAATGATTCACCCGTCTCGGCCTCTCAAAGTGCAGGGATTACAGGCATGAGCCACCGTGCCTGGCCTATACTGTGCTTTAAAGTCACTTGAGGTTATTATTTTTCTTTATGGTTATTACATCATTTTGCTATATAATTAGATTTTTTTGTTTTGTTCCCAATTTCTTTTTAAATTTTAATTTTGTGAAACATTAACATAGTCCAAAACAGACTACCTAATAAAGTACATTTTCAAAATTCTTTCTTTACCTCTGTCTTCCTCATCTTGTTTCCTCCATTAATCTACAGGTAGCCATTTTAAAATGCTAATTACCCTGATTTGATCATGACACATGTCTGTATGTATCAACACATACATTGTACCCCATAAGTATGTCCAATTATCATGCGCCACTTAAAAACAAAATAGTTCCTTGTAATCAAGGCATTGTATTTCTACAACCTGGTCTGGGGCTCTGAAAATGCTCATTGCCTCTGGGTTATCATTAATTTAAATGGAACTTTAAAAGTAAAACAGAACTTTGTAAAAATAAAAAAATTTAGTCTAGTTTTCTATTTTTTTGAAAATATAAGCAAATGTATATACATACACATATCCTCATCTTTATTAGATAAAAATTAGAATACTATAATCTTCTTCTGTACCTTGCTGTTTTCACCATACAATATAGCCTGGACATCATTCCATTTCACTATGTAGAGCTTGTCCTCTTTCCTTTATATAGCTGCATACTATTCAACTATGTGTTCTTACCATGATTTATTCATTTGGTCTTCTCTTGATGGGTATTTGAGTTTTTTCTGGTCTTCTGTTATTAAAATAATGCTGTAATAATTATCCATGTACATATATTTTTGAATTTTTGTGTGAGGTCATTTAAATGAATGAATTAGCCAACTCCAAAGCCCATCTAATATATTGTATCTATTACTTAAATAACTAATGGAAATAGTTAATTTTATCATTATGTTTGAAATTCATAATAAAAATCATAATTACATTTAATTTCACAACTACACAAATTTGCACACACTTATTCACAATAGTGAATGCACACACAGCATTGTAATGAAAGTGAATATAACCTATCAATGAATGTTCTTACTTTAACATTCATAAAGCAGAAGATTGGCGTGATACCATTAGCTGCCCTAATAGGTTGAGTTCAAGCATGAACTTCATAGCAACACTCTTTGGATCATTATATAGGGCTCACACTTGGATAATGTACAGTTATTTCCTACATAACAGCAGAGGTGATCTCAGAGTATATCACTGGTCATCAAAATGACAGTAGCATCTTTGACAATTGAGAAAGTGGAGGTTTTATCACTGTAAAGTGGAAACAGTTTGATCTTGAGTTCATGAACCTCGGTTAAATCTTGGCTTTACCACTTTGAAGCTCTTAAATTTCGGTAGTAGAGGACGTGAAAGCCAAAGATATCTTTAGAATGGTATGACCCTCAGATTGGGTCTATGTCCCATTTGCCCTCTACCAGCTGTAGACTCTTGGACAAATATGGCAGGCAGGCTCTAAGATGGCCCCAGTGAACCCAACCTACTGGTATTCACACCCTTGTATAATCTCCCCTCAAGTAGGGCTGAACATAGTGACTTGCTTCTAAGAAATAAAATGCAGCAAAGTTGATAGCATGTCACTTACATGATTATGTTACCAGAGATTATGACTTCTGTCTTGTTATTTAACCATTTCTATTGCCTTCTCAGCTTGCCCGTTTTGAAGAAGCAAGCTGCCAAATTGGAGAGGATTATGTTTAAGGAAGTGAAGGCAGCTTCTTCCCAAAAGCCAGGAACTGAGTCCTTCAATCCAACAACATATGAGACAATAAATTCTGCCAACAGCCATGTGAGTTTGGACTGCATCATTCCCTAGTTGAACCTTAAGATAATATTAACCCAAGTGAAACTAGACCTCTATTTCTCTGTATATAAAAATAAAATCAAAAGGTATTAAAAACTCAAATATAAGACCTGAAACTATGAAATTACTGTAAGAAAACATTCGGGAAACTCTCTGGGATGTTGGTCTGGGCAAAGATTTCTTGACTAATACCTCAAAAGCACAAGCAACCAAAGCAAAAATGGATAAATGGGATTACAGAAAGTTAAAAAGCTTCTGCACAACAAAGGAAACAACCACCAAAGTGAAAAGATAACCCACAGAATGGGAGAAAATATTTGCAAACTACCCATCTGACAAGGGATTAATAACCACAATATATAAGGACCTCAAACAATTCAGGAAAATAATCTAATAATACCATTTTTTAAATGAGCATATGATCTGAATAGACGTTTCTCAAAAGAAGATATACAAATGTCCAACAGATACATGAAAATGCTCAGCATCACTAATCATCAGAGAAACGCAAATCAAAGCTACAATGCGATATCATCTTGCCCCAGTTAAAATGGCATTTATCCAAAAGACAGGAAATAATACATGCTGGCAAGGATGTGGACAAAAGGGAACCATTGTACACTCTTGGTGGGAATGGAAATTTGTTCAACCATTATGAAGAACAGTATGGAGGTTCCTCAGAAAACTAAAAACTACCATATAATCCAGACATCCCATACTAGGTATATACCCAAAAGAAAGGAAATCAGTATATCGAAGAGATATCTGCATTCCCATATTTATTGTGGCACTGTTTACAATAACCAAGATTTGGAAGCAAGGAAGCAAGTGTCCATCAACAGATGAGCTGATAAAGAAAATGCGGTACGTATACCCAATTGATTATATAAAAAAAATGAAATCCTGTCATTTACAACAACATGGGTGGAACCAGAGGACATTACGTTAAGTGAAATAAGTCAGGTACAGAAAGACAAATTTCACATGCTCTCATTCATATATGGGAACTATTAATAACTATGGGTGCAAAACCATAGTTAGATAGAATGAATAATATCTAGTATTTGATAGCACAACCACGTGACTACAGTCAAAAAAAAAAACAATCATTTATTATATATTTTAAATAACTAAAAGAGAATTGAAATGTTCATAACACAAAGAAATAAGAAATGCTTGAGATGATGGATACTTCAGTTACTCTGGTGTGATTATCACACATTGTATGCTTGTATCAAAACTTCATATGTACCCCATAAATATATACAGCTACAATATACCCATAAAAATTAAAAATTGTAAAAGATGATTACAACCTGGCCAATGCCTTAATTACAGGATGTGAAAGACTCTGAAGTAGAGGTTCCAGTTAAGTTGCATTCCTGACCCACAGAAACTGTGAGATAATAAATTTGTATTAAGTCATTAAATATTGGGTAAATTATTGATTACATGGCAATAGATAACTAATAAAGCAAGCAAGGCCAGTTCTCTGAACATACATCTTACAGTTTGTAAACTGGGCTCAAAAATGCCTTTCTTGTAGGATGGTTGTGAAGATTCATGAAATAGTGTTCATGAAAGTGCCTCAAATATATCAGACACTCCACATATGCTCATTTAGTCCCTCTGCCCTCATCCCCTAAAGTTTAGTTGAGATTCAATGCATTGAGGTCATGACTGTTTTGATTAGGACAGAAGAGGCTGAAAGGAAAGAATTCTGCATCAAGCACAATAGGAAATAGGAACTGTTGTTACCTGTTATTCCACAAAATAGAGAACTTATAGATATCCCAATTATCCTGATTTGATCTTTACACATTATATGAATGTATCAAATTATCCCATGTACCCTGAAAACAAGTATATCAATTATGTATCAATTTTTTAAATGGAAAGATAAAAAATAAAATAAAATAAATAGAACGAACTTAGGATAGCAGAAGGCTTCACAAGTCAAGGGAGAACCCAGGAAGGTTCAGGAAGAGAGGTTTGACAAGAAGCCAACAAGAAGCTATACCAACAGCAAAAATTTCTCTAGGAATGACCTCAAACCAGGAATAAGGGAGATTGTTCTTCTTTTTCCATTTTTCTCCTGTTCCACAGACTTCCTAATTGCTAGAATTATGCCATACTCTACACACAGTATGGGTTCAAGACACTTCTGTGCTTGGTTTGTCACATAGCCATAGATGACAAGATTGTAGTCCTGTTACAAGTACTCTGAGTTCCAAATAGCCAGTTTACCATTTTTTTAAAAAAGTTTTTAAATAAAAGCTTTAGTTTTATAGCTATTTCCAAAGTTAGGAGCTGGATCACTCAATGAGGAAAGACCATTGGAAAATATTGAAATTGAAACACAAAGTAGAAATATTAAACAGTCAAGTAGCTGGAGAGTGAAATTGCATTTGGAGAAAGGGAAAGGGAAAAGGATAGATGTACAAAGAAAAGGGTTTGGGAAAAAGGACAGAGGTAAACGGGAAGGGGGAGAAGAGCAAAATTCAGCACAGTAAGCAGCTGTTAAAAAAGAAAACCAGAGAGGGCTTTTCCCATTGTGAAACAAGTGTGCTGGAACTTACTCTTTCAGGAATAACAGGAAGATGGATAAAATAGAAGCAGAGGATATAGATACCTAAGCTTCATCCACTACCATGTGCAGGCTGGGAGCAAGGATGCAATCAGGCAGCTATAAAAATGGGAGGAGATGGGCCTTCCCTACACCATCTTCAAACCACTGCTGTCCCATCCAGTGCAACAGAAAATCAAGCAGTTGCTTATAGCCAGGCACTAGGTTATTACAAAGTGTAATAACTTTTCAGCAGACCCCAGTTTCCCCAGGAGATCTGTTGTGAAGGCTGAAGTCAGTACCAAGGATAAACCTCTTTCTTTTGAGTGTTAGAAGGCTCTCATCTTTATGCTTCAGTTATTTCTTGTAACTCACTTTCTCATACTTTCATCCTTATCTTGTAAAAATAGAAAGAAATAAATTTGGACCTAGTCTACCATTTCTCTTATTTACCATTACTGGAGTCTTCTCTGGCAGTTTTGATAAATTCAAAATGACGCAGAAGTAAGATATTCCTTACTTCTGTAAGATATGTAAGATGCTAGTTACATTTATAATGTCAAGATTCCAATTTTACATAGGAAATGTTGCTTTCCTTAAAATACAAAATCTTCATTTAAGCAGGCTTGTTAAAATATTTATTCTGAAAAGGAGGTGAATCAAGAATTTGTTTGCCTGTACATACGCAGAAGAGTTAGCATTAAGAAGAAAGGGGTCTCTGCAAAAGACACAGTAATATTCATTAATGACAGTCATGTGCTGCCCTTCCCCAGCAATTTTTTCCACTTGAGCCTTCAATTTCTGTATTAAATAACTTCCTTTCTGGCAATGAACAAGGCTGAGGGCCTGACATAGCATAACTACAGAGCAGGGGTTGGAAAACTACAGACCATGGGCAAAATCTGGCCCAATGCCTGAGTTTATAAATAAAGTTTTATTGATACTCTGCAATAGCAGAGGCATGTAGCTGCAACATGCGTGCCCCACAACAATAAAAAGTATTCACTCTCTGGCTCCTTAAGAAAAACTTTGCCAACCCCTGACAATGTACCAGGTCTGGAGACAGTGACCAGTGATAAAAGGAGACAAAAAAGGTTCAAATCATTCTTCATGGCAGTTGGACATGAATGTCATGGCCTTCATCCTTTGGGGAATGAGAGACTATCGTAACTGTTTAGTTACCTGACAATAAATGGCCAATGTCAGGCATGATGTTTTTCAGAATTATAAAATCCTAAACTTCGAAGGCATCTTGAAAGTCACCTAGATCAGTGAGAAATAGAGAAAAAGAAATAGTCTCTCAAGACCTTTGCATTATAATTATAACCAGTGAAGGGATTAAATTCAAACCAGCAAACACTTATCCTTTAGTAAAAGTAATCAAGTTAGTGAATTATCTTCTCTGTTAGAACATTAAGACCGTGGTTCTTTTTTGTCTACTGGTAAAGTAGATAGAAACATAAAGCAATTTTGGACTAGTAGCCGTTGAAATGAAAACAGCTTCCACTGAAATGTCTTTGCTCTTTTTCCTTGTAATCATAGCCTCCCAGCTAAGATATAGTGGGAGCTAAAGATATGAATGGGGTCTTATCACTTCTTTCGCTCCTCCCTCTCCTTTCCTCTTCTTCTTTCCTTTCTTCCTTCGACTAATATCTCTTGGCATCTTTTTTTTGTAAGATGTATCTATGGAATAGGAGATGTTTAAAGATACTAACACAAGGACTCAAAGTTTAAGGAACTTAAAGCCTAGGTGGAGAGACGAGATGTGTATAAAGCAAATATATGCAATCACATCATATATAATATACTAAATGCAACATCAGGGCTGTGTACCCTTGGGCAAGCTATTTAAGCTCTCAAGGGCTTTATTTTCCTCATCTATAAACTGGGTATAATATTGCCTGCCTCTTAGGTTCATTATGAAGGTTAAGATATACAAAACACCTATGCTAGGACATGGCAGGTAGTAAGTGCTTTATTTTTGTTTGCCTTGTGTTATTACGATTCTGGAATGCAATATAAGTTCAGAATAAGGATTTAGCTCTTCTGGTGAGATGTGCAGTCATGTTTCATGGAAGAGATTGCATTTGAACTAGGCTTTGAGATATGGATGTCATTTAGCAGTGAACAATAAGAAAAGTACTTTTAAGAGGAGGAAACTGGATCAACCAAGTCACAGAAGAAAAATGGGATGACATGAGATAAGGCAGAAGTCCTGCCACTCTAGGGAGGTATTATAAAATGCTTAGAATTCTAGACTGAAGGGACTTGACTTTATACAGTAGGCAGTGGAGTGCTCATGGAGTCATTTTAGCAAAAAGGGTGGTATGATCAGAGCTGTTTTTTGGGAATAATATTTGAGCTGTTTGTGGGCAAGATAGATTTAAGAGACTGGAGAAAATGTGATTCATTGAGGATCTCTTTTCCCCTCTAGGTCCATCTCTACCTTTCCCTTCCCAAAGCAAAGCATTTACTGGGCCAAATTTCCTGAATTTGTTGTACCATAAGAACCATCAACTCTCTCTTTCTGGCTCCATATGACTGCATGAGTAAATCTTACGAAATCAAAAGTCTCAGGATCCCCCACTAAAGGCCCAACATTCTCAATCTCATCTTTCTCTCTCTCCTTTACTTTCTCTCTCTCTCTCCTCCTTCAGCTCCACTTTCAGTTCTTCCTCCATTTTTTTACTCTCACACTTTAATATTCACCTCACCTTTACCAGCACCTGACTTTGCAGATTGTTATAAACAAGTACTCTGACTTCCTTTTGACATTCCTTGGTCAACTGGGGTGATACATAGTTATTGCAGGAGGGGAAGCAAGTTCCAGTACAAACCAGAGCAGTTACACGTTTGAGGCTTCAAGAGAAGATGCATAGAAGCTGAGATGCACTAAAGGGAAACCAGAAGAGACAACTATAAATTGATTACAGCCCTGGCATAGATGTTGGACCAACGGGAAGGTATCTCCTGGGCAGAATTACCCTACTCTGAAGGCATTTGCCTGAATAGTAGATGTTTCAGTCAATTCAGAACTTATTGACTTCATATCTCTCACTAGGGGGACCTTTTCCAAACAAAATATGGAGGAGTATGTTAGAAAACTAAGTATTTAGAGCTTAAGGCAAAAAGGAAACAAAGGGAAAAGGGTTATTATGACTAAGTAAATGTGTGTTGACTCACACATAGCAAAGGAGGAATAGGACCAACTTCAGCAAGAGGTTGAATAATTAAAAACAGTCATTGCCTGCTTAGAAGGTATATAGAAACAATCAAAATAAATAGAACAAAAAAGGAATAAATCATAGGGGGTGACTAGAAACAAGAAATATGTCTACTTGCATTGAAATGGCTTGTTACAAAAAAAGTATTTATTTTTAGCCATGCTTCTGTAGTGATTCTTATGCATATTAAAGTTGAGAACCACTGGTTTAGAGGAAGGTAGAATAGAGGAAGAAGAATGTCTGACTAGTGACATCAGATGCCAGTTCTCCACAGAAAGAAGATCAAAGTTACAGGTGAATGGTCATGATCAAAATGGAAAGCTGAAGAAAGAGCGCCAGGATCTGTGAGAGATCCCATGGGAAGAAGCTGGGGTACACAAAAGGAAAACAGCAAGAGTCTAGCAGAGGTCAACCCCTGAGGAGCTTGTAGCCATGCAGAAAGGACAGGTGAGGATGCTTCTCCGCCCCCCTCACCCCTGCAACAATCTGATGACCACCAAATTGTTGGGGAGCCCCTCTGCCCTTGTAACCCTGGGTAATGCTGTTGGTGGTGATTTGGGAAATTCTCTGGGACAGAGAACTGAATAGCCAGCTTGCACAAGGGTGCTTACACTCCCCTTAGGCCCAAACTGAAACAGCAGGCACCATACTGGTTGTGCACCCATTGTGGGCTACAGACCTGCCCAGGGAACCTCAGCCTTGAGTTTCCACAACAGTAGATCCCCCCACAAACACACTCCACAATTCTTTCCAACTTTAGCAACCACAAGGGACCAGCAGGTCCCTGGGGAGCTACAGGATTCCTGGAGACCTAGCTTTTGGCATGGGCTTCCCCTAGGGGATGGAGAGCATAACCAACTAAAGCGCCTCTTGGGACAAAGGAAATATGGGTACAGTGCTGATCTCTGAAGGGGTGGCACCAGCAGCTAGAAATGAACATGGAGAGGGGGGTCATCTCCCATTCCCCTGTCCACTGTTGTGGACACAGCACAGACTCTCTCAGCTGGGGTCCAGTGTGTACGCACTTGGAGAAAGCCTTTCCAGCACTTTTCACGCCTGCTGAACCCCTATTAAATGTAAGCCTGTGCCATAGGGCCTTCCACAAAGAGCAGGGCCCATCTCTCCCTCTCTACACAGAGTGACAGTATCCCAGGAGTGGAGGGCAGACAAGCCACAGAGTTGTCTGTTCTGAACTGGGGGAAGAGGCTCTACCTGAGCCCATTTTGGTGGTAGCTGCCAAAGGGGAGTTCCCACAGTCTGCAGCCACATTGCAGCCAGGAGTCTGAAGATCATGAGCCTTGCAACAGGGGCATGATAAGGAAGTGGATTACATTCCTGCCTGCACAGTATGAAAAGCTGGTGCAGCTTCCCCCATCATCCCTTTCCCTGAGACCTCAGCGCACACCAACACAATCTCCTTCAGCCACCCCTCATCAGAGTGGGTACCTCTACTCATTGGGGTACCCCAGGGTGAACAGCTCTTACTTTTAAGCACCACTTATTGAACTGGAGACTGAACTACTCTCATAAGGGCTTAGTGCTAGTGTACAAGATAAACTTCCTGAAACCTCCACATTCTCAGTCCCACAGGAGATAGTGTGTCAGCTCACTCATACATACAAAATACCACTACAACAAGCAGCATTTGAGAAAGCCACCGCACAAAAGTTCTCCACAACCAAGGAAACTATACAGAGCCTAGACCTCCTGAAAGCACCCAGTAACAAAGACAAATGATCATATTCAATATACACAAGTCATACCCTCAAGTAAATAAAGAATAAAAAAATTTAAAAGTCCCTTCAAATGATAGAAAATTCAAAAAAAAAGAAGTGACAGCTCCTTCATATAAGAAGGAATCAACCCAATAACTCTGGCAATATAAAAAGAGTATTTTGACACTTACAAAATATTGCACTTAGCTCCCTAGCAATGGATCCTAACCAAAGTGAAAATTCTGAAATGACAGATAAAGAACTCAAAATATGAATTTCAAGGAAGCTCAATGAGATCCAAGACAAAGTTGAAAATCAACACAAAGAAAATAGAAAAATGATTAAGGATAGGAAAGACAAAATAGCTATGTTTTGTAAAAAGCCAAATAGAACTTCGGGAATTGAAAATATCACTGAAGGAATTTCAAAATATAGCTGAAACTTTTAACAATAGACTAGACCAAGCAGAACAAAGAATTTCAGAGCCTGAAGACCAGTCTTCTGAACTAACCCAGTCAGGCAAAAATAAAGAAAAAAAGAATTTTAAAAAATGAACAAAACCTTCAAGAAAGACAGGATTATGTAAAGCAACCAAACATATGACTTATAGGCATTCTTGAAAGAAAAGAAGAAAAGGTAAGCAACTTGGAAAACATATTTGAGGGAATGATCCAGGAAAATTTCCCTAATCTTGCTAGAGAGGTAGACATCCAGATACAAGAATTTCGGAAAACATCTGCAACATAGTATACAAGATGAACGTCACTAAGGCATATACTCAAACTATCCAAGGTCAACACTAAATAAAACATCTTTTTTTTAAGCTTTACACAGTTAAAAATATTTCCTTTTTTTTTTTACTTTAAGTTCCAGGATACATGTGTAGAATGCGCAGGTTTGTTACATAGGTAAACATGTGCCATGGTGCTTTGCTGCACCTATCAACCCGTCACCTAGGTATTAAACCTCACATGCATTAGCTATTTGTCTTGATGCTCTCACTCCCCTCACCCCGCTGACAGGCCCCAGTGTGGGTTGTTCCCCTCCCTGTGTCCATGTATTTTCATTGTTCAGCTACCACTTATAAGTGATAACATGTAGTTTTGGTTCAAGAAAACATCTTAAAGGTGGCTAGACAAGAGGGTTAAATTACCTATAAAAGTAATACAATCAGACTAATAGCAGATTTCTCAGTAGAAATCTTATAAGCCAGAAGAGATTAGGGGCCTATTTTTAGCCTTCTTAAAGAAAAAACTGCCAGCCAAGCATTTTACATCCTGCTAAACTTAGCTTCATAAACAAGGGAGAAATAATGTCTTTCCCAGACAAGTAAACACTAAGAGAATTCATCATCACTAGACCAATAATACAAGAAATATTCAAAGGATTTCTAAACGTGGAAATGAAAGGATGATACTTGCTACTATAAAACTACACATCAGTACAAAGTTCACAGATACTATAAAGCAATTACACAATTGAAAATACAAAGCAACTAGCTAACAACACTATGACAAGAACAAAACCTCACATATCAATATTAACCTTTAATGTAAACTGACTAAATGCTCAAATAAAAACACATAGATCGGCAAATTTGATGGAAAAAAAAAACCGAGACTCAACCATTTGCTGCATTCAAGAAACCCATCTAGTGTGTAATAACACCACAGGCTTAAAGTAAAGGAGTGTAGAAAGACATATCATGCAAATGGAGAACAAATATGAGCAGGGGTTGCTATTCTCATATCAGATAAAACAGACTTTAAACCAACAATACTATAAAATGAAAAAGTACTTTATATAATGATAAAGGGTTCAATTCAACAAAAATATTTAACTATCCTAAATACATATGCACACAATACTAGAGCACCTATATTTATAAAACAAATACTACTAGACCTAAGAAAAGATAGATAGCCATACCATAAAAGTGGGGAGTTCAACACCCCACTGACAGCATGAGACAGATCGTTGAAGCAGAAAGCTAACAGAGAAACTCTGGATATAAATTGCACTCTAAGTCAAATGGACCTAATAGACATCTATGAAACATTCCAGGCAGTAACAGCAGAATATATGTTTTTCTCATTTGTGCACAGAAAATTCCCTAAAATTGACCATATGCTTGTTCATAAAGCAAATCTCAATAAATTCAAAAAACTGAAATCATATCAAGCATCTTCTCAGTCCAGAGTGGAATAAAACTAGAAATTAATGCCAAGGGGAACCCTCAAAACCACAAGTACATGGAAACTAAACAACTTGCTCCTGAATGATTTTTGAGCAAACGATGAAATTCAGATGGAAATTTTTAAAAAATGTTGAAACAAACGAAAATGAGACACAACATAGCAAAACCTATGGGATACAGCAAAAGCAGTGTTAACAGGAATGTTTATAGCACTAAATGCCTACATCAAAAAGATAGAAAGATCTTAAATTAACAACCGAACATCACACCTCAAGGAACTAGGAAAACGAGAACACACTAAACCCAAAACTAGCAGAAGAAAAGAAATAACAAAGATCAGAGCAGAACTAAATGAAATTGAGACCAAAAAATTATATATATATATATATACACACACACACACACACACACACACACACAAAGGACCAATGAAACAAGAAGTTGGATCTTTGAAAGGATAAACAAAATTAATTAGACTGCTATCTAGATTAGCCAATTAAAAAAAGAAAAAAATTCAAATAAGCACAATCAGAAATGATAAATGTGACATTACACTGATAAAACAAAAATACAAAAGATTCTCAGAGACTACTGTGAACTTTTTTTTATTCATTAAGCAATAATGAACTAATTTTTTTCCAAATTCTATTTTAAGTCGAGGGGTACATATGCAGGATGTGCAGGTTTGTTACATAGGTAAATGTGTGCCATGATGGTTTGCTGCACAGATCATCCCATCAGCCAAGTATTAAGCCCATCATCCATTAGCTATTCTTCCTGATCCTATATCCCTCTTCCCAACCCCTGCCCTCCAACAGGCCACAGTGTGTGTTGTTCCCCCTCATGTGTCCATGTGTTTTTGTCATTTAGCTCCCACTTATAAGTGAGAACATATGGTATTTGGTTCTCTGTTCCTTCATTAGTTTACTAAGGATAATGGCCTCTAGCTCCATCCATGTCCCTGCAAAGGACATGATCTCATTCCTTTGTATGGCTACATAGTATTCCATGGTGTATATGTACCATATTTTCTTTATCCAGCCTATCATTGACGGGCATTTAGGCTGACTCTATGTCTTTGCTATTGCGAATAGAGCTGCAATGAACATACGCATGCATGTGTCTTTATAATAGAATGATTTACATTCCTTTGTGTACATACCCAGTAATGAGATTGCTGGGTCAATGGTATTTTTACCTCTAGGTCTTTGAAAATTTGCCACACTGTCTTCCACAATGGTTAAACTAATTTACACTCTCACTAATGGTGCAAAGGCATTTCTTTTTATTCACAACATCACCAGCATCTGTTGTTTTTTGACTTTTTAATTAATAGCCATTCTGACTGGTGTGGTATGGTTTTCATTGTGGTTTTAATTTGCATTTCCCTAATGATCAGTGATATTGAGCTTTTTGGCAGATGTTTGCTGGCTGCATATATATCTTCTTTTGAGAAATGTCTGTTTATGTCCTTTGCCCACTTTTTAATGGGGTTGTTTTTCCCTTGCAAATTTATTTAAGTTCCTTATAGATGCTGGATATTAGACCTTTGTCAGATACACAGTTTGCAAAAATTTTCTCTCATTCCATAGGTTGTCTGTTCCCTCTGATGATAGCTTCTTTTGCTGTACAGGAGCTCTTTAGTTTAATTAGATTGCATTTGTCAATTTTTACTTTTCTTGCAATTGCTTTTGGTGTCTTCATCATGAAATCTTTGCCAGGGCCTATGTCCTGAATGGTATTGCCTAGGTTTTCTTCTAGAGTTTTTAACATTTTGGTTTACACTTAAGTCTTTAAACCATCTTAAGTAGATTCTTGCTTGTGATGTAAGGAAGGGGTCTAGATTCAATTGTCTGCATACAGATAGCCAGTTCTCCCAGAACCATTATTAGATAGGGAATCCTTTCCCCATTGCTTGTTTTTGTCAGGTTTGTTGAAGATCAAAGATGTAGATGTGTGGTCTTACTTCTGGGTTCTCTATTCTGCTCCATTAGTCTATGTGTCTGTTTTTGTACCAGTACCATGCTGGTTTGGTTACTGTAGCCTTGTAGTATGCTTTGAAGTTGGGTAGCATGATCCCTCCAGCTTTGTTCTTTTTGCTTAGGATTGCCTTGGCTATTTGGGCTCTTTTTTGGTTTCATACGAATTTTAAAATAGTTCTAATTCTGTGAAAAATGCCAATGGTAGTTTAATGGGAATAGCATTGAATCTATAAATTACTTTGGGCAGTATGGTCATTTTCATGATATTGATTCTTCCTATCCATGAGCATGGAATATTTTTCCATTTGTTTGTGTCCTGATTTCCTTGAGCTGTGGATTGTAGTTCTCCTTGAACAGGGCCTTTACTTCCCTTGCTAGCTGTATTCTTAGGTATTTTATTCTTTTTGCAGCAATTGTGAATGGGAGTTCATTCATGATTTGGCTCCTTGCTTGCCTGTCGCTGGTGTATAGGAATGCTAGCAATTTTTGTACATTAATTTTGTATCCTGAGACTTTGCTAAAATAGTTTATCACTAAAGGAGCTTNAGAAAAAAATTCAAATAAGCACAATCAGAAATTATAAATGTGGCATTACACTGATAAAACAAAATACAAAAGATTCTCAGAGACTACTGTGAACTTTTTTTTATTCATTAAGCAATAATGAACTAATTTTTTTCCAAATTCTATTTTAAGTCGAGGGGTACATATGCAGGATGTGCAGGTTTGTTACATAGGTAAATGTGTGCCATGATGGTTTGCTGCACAGATCATCCCATCAGCCAAGTATTAAGCCCATCATCCATTAGCTATTCTTCCTGATCCTATATCCCTCTTCCCAACCCCTGCCCTCCAACAGGCCACAGTGTGTGTTGTTCCCCTCATGTGTCCATGTGTTTTGTCATTTAGCTCCCACTTATAAGTGAGAACATATGGTATTTGGTTCTCTGTTCCTTCATTAGTTTACTAAGGATAATGGCCTCTAGCTCCATCCATGTCCCTGCAAAGGACATGATCTCATTCCTTTGTATGGCTACATAGTATTCCATGGTGTATATGTACCATATTTTCTTTATCCAGCCTATCATTGACGGGCATTTAGGCTGACTCTATGTCTTTGCTATTGCGAATAGAGCTGCAATGAACATACGCATGCATGTGTCTTTATAATAGAATGATTTACATTCCTTTGTGTACATACCCAGTAATGAGATTGCTGGGTCAATGGTATTTTACCTCTAGGTCTTTGAAAATTTGCCACACTGTCTTCCACAATGGTTAAACTAATTTACACTCTCACTAATGGTGCAAAGGCATTTCTTTTATTCACAACATCACCAGCATCTGTTGTTTTTTGACTTTTAATTAATAGCCATTCTGACTGGTGTGGTATGGTTTTCATTGTGGTTTTAATTTGCATTTCCCTAATGATCAGTGATATTGAGCTTTTGGCAGATGTTTGCTGGCTGCATATATATCTTCTTTTGAGAAATGTCTGTTTATGTCCTTTGCCCACTTTTAATGGGGTTGTTTTCCCTTGCAAATTTATTTAAGTTCCTTATAGATGCTGGATATTAGACCTTTGTCAGATACACAGTTTGCAAAATTTTCTCTCATTCCATAGGTTGTCTGTTCCCTCTGATGATAGCTTCTTTTGCTGTACAGGAGCTCTTTAGTTTAATTAGATTGCATTTGTCAATTTTACTTTTCTTGCAATTGCTTTTGGTGTCTTCATCATGAAATCTTTGCCAGGGCCTATGTCCTGAATGGTATTGCCTAGGTTTTCTTCTAGAGTTTTAACATTTTGGTTTACACTTAAGTCTTTAAACCATCTTAAGTAGATTCTTGCTTGTGATGTAAGGAAGGGGTCTAGATTCAATTGTCTGCATACAGATAGCCAGTTCTCCCAGAACCATTATTAGATAGGGAATCCTTTCCCCATTGCTTGTTTTGTCAGGTTTGTTGAAGATCAAAGATGTAGATGTGTGGTCTTACTTCTGGGTTCTCTATTCTGCTCCATTAGTCTATGTGTCTGTTTTGTACCAGTACCATGCTGGTTTGGTTACTGTAGCCTTGTAGTATGCTTTGAAGTTGGGTAGCATGATCCCTCCAGCTTTGTTCTTTTGCTTAGGATTGCCTTGGCTATTTGGGCTCTTTTTTGGTTTCATACGAATTTTAAAATAGTTCTAATTCTGTGAAAATGCCAATGGTAGTTTAATGGGAATAGCATTGAATCTATAAATTACTTTGGGCAGTATGGTCATTTTCATGATATTGATTCTTCCTATCCATGAGCATGGAATATTTTCCATTTGTTTGTGTCCTGATTTCCTTGAGCTGTGGATTGTAGTTCTCCTTGAACAGGGCCTTTACTTCCCTTGCTAGCTGTATTCTTAGGTATTTTATTCTTTTGCAGCAATTGTGAATGGGAGTTCATTCATGATTTGGCTCCTTGCTTGCCTGTCGCTGGTGTATAGGAATGCTAGCAATTTTTGTACATTAATTTTGTATCCTGAGACTTTGCTAAAATAGTTTATCACTAAAGGAGCTTTGGGGCCAATACTGTGGGGTTTTCTAGATACAGAATCATGTCATCTTCAAACAGGGATAATTTGACTTCACCTCTATTTGGATGTCCTTTATTTCTTTCTCTTCCCTGATTTCCCTGGCCAGAACTTCCAATACTATGTTGAATAGGAGTGGTGAGAGATGACATCCTTGTCTTGTGCCAGTTTTCAACGGGAATGCTTCCAGCTTTTGCCCATTCAGTATGATATTGGCTGTGGGTTTGTCATAAATGGCTCTTATTATTTTGAGGTATGTTCCATCAATACCTAGTTTGTTGAGAGTTTTTAACATGAAGGGATGTTGAATTTTATTGAATGCCTTTTCTACATCTATTGAGATAAACATGTGGTTTTTGTCTTTAGTTGTGTTTATGTGATGAATCACATTTATTGGTTTGTGTATGTTGAAACAGCCTTGCATCCCAGGAATGAAGCTGACTTGATCATAGTGAGTATGCTTTTTGATGTGCTACTGGATTTGGTTTGCCAGTATTTTATTGAGGATTTTTGAACTGATGTTCATCAAGGATATTGGCCTGAAGCTTTCTTTTTTTGTTGTTGTATCTCTGCCAGGTTTTGGTATCAGGATGATGCTGGCCTTATTGGATGAGTTAGGGAAGAGTCCTTCCTTTTTAATCTTTTGGAATCGTTTAAGTAGGAATGGTATCAGCTCTTCTTTGTACCTCTGATAGAATTCAGCTATGAATCTATCTGGACCTGGGCCTTTTGTTCGTTGGTAGGGTATTTTTTCTGCCTCATTTTCAGAACTCATTATTGGTCTATTCATGGATTCAGTTTCTTCCTGGTTCACTCTTAAGAAGGTGTATGTGTCCAGGAATGTAACCATTTCTTCGAGATTTTCTAGTTTATTTGCATAGAGGTGTTTATAGTATTCTCTAATGGTTGTTTCCATTTCTGTGGGGTCAGTGGTGATATCCCCCTTATCATTTCCGATTGTGTTTATTTGAATCTTCCCTCTCCTTTATTAGTCTAGCTAGCAGTCTATCTATTTTATTAATTTTTTCAAAACACGGTCTCCTGAATTCATTGATTTTTTGGAGGGATTTTCGTGTTTCTTTCTCCTTCAGTTCAGCTCTGAACTTTGTTATTTTTTGTCTTCTGCTGGCTTTGAAGTTTATTTGCTTTTGGTTCTCTAGTTCTTTTTGTTGTGATATTAGGTTGCTAACTTGCGGTCTTTCTAGCACTTCAATGTGGGCATTTAGTGCTATAAACTTGCCTCTTGACACTGCTTTAGCTGTAATCCCAGAAATTCTGGTGTGTTATATCTTCATTCTCATTAGTTGTAAAGAACTTCTTTATTTCTGCCTTAATTTCATTATTTACCCAGAAGTCATTCAGGAACAGGTTGTTCAATTTTCATGTAGTTGTGTGGTTGGGAGTGAATTTCTTTGAGTTCCAAGTTGTTTGTGCTGTAGTCTGAGAAACTGTTTGTTATAATTTCAGTTCTTTTGCATTTGCTGAGGAGTGTTTTACTTCCAATTATGTGATCGATTTTAAAGTGACATGTGGCACTGAGAAGAATGTATATTCTTTAATTTTGGGGTACAGAGTTCTTTAGATATGTATCAGATCCACTTGATCCAGAGCTGAGTTAAAGTCCTGAATATCTTTGTTAATTTTCTGTCTCAATGATCTGTCTAATACTGATAGTGGGGTGTTAAAGTTTCCCATTATTATTGTTTGGGAGTCTAAGTCTCTTTGTAGGTCTCTAAGAACTTGTTTTATGAATCTGGGTGCTCCTGTGTTGGGTGCATATATATATTTAGGACAGTTAGCTCTTGTTTAATTGAACCCTTTATCATTATGTAATACCCTTCTTCGTCTTTTTGTTAATCTCTGTTGGTTTAAAGTCTGTTTTATCAGAAACTAGGATTGCAACTTCTGCTTTTTTCTGCTTTCCATTTGCTTAGTAAATTGTCCTCCATCTCTTTAAGTCTATTTGTGTCTTTGCATGTGAGATGCATCTTGAAGATAGCATACTGATGGATCTTGGTTCTTATCCAGTTTGTCATTCTGTGTCTTTTAATTGGGGCATTTAGCCCATTTACATTTAAGGTTAATATTGTTATGTGAGGATTTGATCCTGTCATCATGACGCTAGCTGGTTATTTTGCAGACTTGTTTATGTGGTTACTTCATGGTGTCACTGGTCCATGTACTTCAGTGTGTTTTTGTAGTAGCTGGTAATGCTTTTCCCTTTCCACATTTAATGCTTCCTTTAGGAGCTCTTTTAAGGCAGGTCTGGTGATACCAAATTCCCTTGGCATTTGCTTGTCTGAAAAGGATTTTATTTCTCCTTCACTTATGAATCTTAGTTTGACCAGATATGAAATTCTGGGTTGGAAATTCTTTTCCTTAAGAATGTTATTGGCCCCCAATCTCTTCTGGCTTATAGAGTTTCTGCTGAGAGGTCCACTGTTAGTCTGAGGGGCTTCTCTTTGTGGGTGACCTCGCCTTACTCTCTGCATGCCCCTAACATTTTTTCTTTCATTTTAACCATGGAAAATTTGATGATTTTGTGTGTTGGGGATGATCTCATGGAGTATCTTACTGGGGTTCTCCACATTTCCTGAATTTGAACATTGGCCTGTCTTGCTAGGTTGATGTTTTAGTCCATTTTCACACTGCTATAAAGAACTACATGAGACTCAGTAATTTATAGAGGAAAGAGGTTTAGTGGACTCACAGTTCTGCATGGCTGCGGAGGCCTCAGGAAACTTACAATCATGGCAGAGTCAAAGGGGAAGCAAGGTGTGTCTTACATGGCAGCAGGAGGGGGGACTGCCAAACACTTTTAAACCATCAGATCTCATGAGAACTCACTATCATGAGAACAGCATGAGGATAACTGCTCTTATGATCCAATCACTTCCCATCAGGTCCCTCCCTCGATATGTGGGGATTACAATTCCCAATGAGATTTGGGTGGGGACACAGAGCCACATCTTATTCTACTCCTCCCAAATCTCATGTCCTTCGCATATTTCAAAATGCAATCATGCCTTCCCAACAGTCCCCAACATCTTAACTCATTCCAGCATTAACTCAAAAGTCCAAGTCTGAAGTCTTATCTGAAACAAAGCAAGTTCCTTCTGCCTATGAGTCTGTAAAATCAAAAACAAGTTAGTTACTTCCAAGATATATTGGGGGTACAGGCATTGGGTAAATGTTCCCATTCTAAATGGGAGAAATTGGCTGAAACAAAGGGGCTGCAGGCCCCACATAAGTTCAAAATCCAGCAGGGAAGCCATTAAACCTTAAAGCTCCAAAATAATCTCCTTGGACTTCATGTCTCACATCTAGGGCACACTGATGCAAGGGGTGGGCTCCTAAGGTCTTGGGCAGCTCTGTCCCTGTGGCTCTGCAGGGTACAGCCCCCATGGCTGCTCTCATGGGCTGGCGTTGACTGTCTGTGGCTTTTCCGGGTGCAAAGCTGTCAGTGGACCTACCATTCCAGAATCTGGGGGATGGTGGCCCTCTTCTCACAGCTCCACCAGGCAGTGCCCCAGTGAAGACTCTGTGTGGGGACTCCATCCCCACATTTCCTCTCTGTATTGCCCTAGTAGAGCTTATCTGTGAAGGCTCTGCCTCTGCAGCAGACTCCTGCCTGGACATCCAGACATTTCCATACATCATTTCAAATCTAGGCAGAGGTTTCCAAACCTCAGCTCTTATCTTCTGTGCACTCATGGGCCCAATACCATGTGGAAGCTGCCAATGCTTAGGGCTTGCACCCTCTGAAGCAATGGCCTGAGCTTTACCTTTGCCCCTTTTAGGCAGGGCTGGAGCTGGAGCTGCTGGGACACAGGGTGCCATGTCCTGAGTCTGTACAGAGCAGTGGGGACCTGGGCCTGGCCCACAAAGCCATTTTTCCCTTCTAGGCCTCTGGGCCTGTGACAGGAAGGGCTGCCATGAAGATCTCTGAAGCGCCATGGAGACATTCTTCCCATTGTCTTGGTTATTAACATTTGGCTCCTCATTACTTATGCAAATTTCTGCACCTGGCTTGCACTTGAATTCCTACCCAGAAAACGGGTATTTTATTTTCTACCACATGGTCAGGCTGCAAATTTTCCAAACTTTTACATTCTGCTTCCCTTTTAAACATAAGTTCCAATTTCAGACCAGCTCTTTGTGAATGCATATGACCATACACTTTTAGAAAAAGCTAGGGAAACTCTTGAATGGTTTGCTGCTTAGAAATTTCTTCTGCCAGATGCCCTAAGTCATCTCTCTCAAGTTCAAAGTTCCACAGATGTTTGTGGCAGGAACAAAATACTGCCAGTCTCTTTGTTAAAGCATAGCAAGAGTGATCTTTACTCCAGTTTCCAATAAGTTCCTCATCTCCCTCTGAGACCACCTCAATCTAGACTTCACTGTCCACATTACTATCAGCATTTTGGTAAAAACCATTCAACAAGTCTCTAGGAAGTTACAAACTTTCCCACATCTTCCTGTCTTCCTCTGAGCCCTCAAACTGTTCCAACCTCTGCCCATTTCCTAGTTCCAAAGTCACTTCCACATTTTGGGGTATCTTTACAGCAATGCCCCCACTTCTCTCAATACCAATGCTCTGTATTAGTTCGTTTTCACACTGCTATAAAGAACTACATGAGACTGGGTAATTTATAAAGAAAAGAGGCTTAATTGACTCACAGCTCTGCATGGCTGTGGAGGCCTCAGAAAACTTACAGTCATGGCAGAAGGGGAAACAAGGCATATCTTACATGGTGGCAGGACTTGGGAGGAACTGCCAAACACTTTTAAACCATCAGATCTCATGAGAACTCACTCATTATCATGAGAACAGCATGGGGGAAATCACCTCTCATCAGATCTCTCCCTCAACACCTGTGGATTACAATTGTAGATGAGATTTGGGTGGGGACACAGAGTCAAACCACATCAGTTGGGAAAGTTCTCCTGGATGATGTCCTGAAATATGTTTTCCAAATTGGTTCCTTTCTCTCTTTCAGATATTGCAATCAGTCATAGATTTGGTCTCTTTACATAATCCCATATTTCTTGAAGATTTTGTTCATTCCTTCTCATTCTTTTTTCTCTATTAATGTCTGTCTGCCTTAATTTCAGAAGGACAGTCTTCAAGCTGTAAGATTCCTTCCTCCACTTGGTCTATTCTGCTATTAATACTTGTGATTGTGTTGTGAAATTCTTGTAGTGTGTTTTTCAGCTCTATCAGGTCAGTAATGTTCCTCTTTAAACTGGATATCTTGGCTGTCAGCTCCTGCATTGTTTTATCATGATTCTTAGCTTCTCTGCATTGGGTTACAATGTGCTCCTTTAGCTCAGCAAAGTTTTATTTTATGCACATTCTGAAGCCTAATTCTGTCGTTTCAGCCATGTCAGCCTCAGTCCAGTTCTAAACCCTTGCTAGAGAGGTGTTGCAGTCATTTGGAGGAAAGGGAGCACTCTGGCTTTTTGAGTTTTCAGCATTTTTGCACTGATTATTTCTCATCTTTGTGGGCTTATCTACCTTCGATCTTTGAGGCTGCTGACCTTTGGACGGGTTTTGTGTTTGTTGTTGTTGTTGTTTTAATAGTCTGGCCACTCTTCTGTAAGGTTACTGCAGCTTGCTGGGGGTCTGCTCCAGATCATCATTGCCTCGGTTTTTCCAGTACCTGGAGGTATCACCAGTGAAGGCTGTGAAATAGCAAAGATGGAAGCTTGCCTCTTCCTCCAGAAGCTCCATCCCAGGTGGATACTGACCTGTTGCCACCCCAAATGCACTGGTAGGAGGTGGCTGGAGAGCCCGTTTGGAAGGTCTCACCCAGTCAGGAGGAATGGGATCAGGGACCCACTTACAGAAGCAGTCTGGCTGCTTTTTGGTAGAACAGCTGTGCTGTGTTGGGGATCTCTTCAGCCCCTGATAGGTTTGGGCTCTCCAAGGCCCACAGGCTGGACTGCCTGAGATGCCAAAACAGCCAAGCTGGCGGCCTGCCCGACCCCCTGGGCACTTCATCCCAGGAAGAAATTAGAACTCTGTCAGTCACAGAACACAGGTGGGGGTGGCTGGAGGCCCCAGATGGGAAGACCCACCCAACAAGGAGGAATGGATCCAGGTTCCATTTTAAAAAGTAGTCTGGCCACACCCTGACAAAACAGCTGTGAGGTGCTGGGGAACCACCTCTGCCTGGTCGGCTTGGACTCCCCAAAGCCTGCAGGCTGGAATGGCCAAGTTGCCCAAATAGCAAAGATGGTGGCCCACACCTCTCCTCAGGCACTCCATCCCAGGGAGAAATCAGAACTCTGTGCATAGAATATAGGAAGGGGTAGTTGGAGGCCCCAGCTTAGAGGACCCACCCTGTGAGGAGGAGTGAATTGGGGTTCCATTTAAAGAAGCAGTTTGGCCATGCCTCGACAAAACAGTCATGTCATGCTGTGGAACCACCTCTGTCCCGTTCAGCTTGGACTCTGTAAAGCTCATAGCCTGGAACTGCTGAGTCATTCAGACAACCAGGGTGGCAACAAAAACCACATAATCATCTCAGTAGATGCAGAAAAAGCAGTCTATAAAATTCAACATCTCCTCATGATGAAAACTTCAATTAACTAGGCATCAAAGGAATATGCCTCAAAATAAAGAGAGTCATATATGACAAATCCACAGCAAACATCATAGTGAATGGGGAAAAGGTGACAGCATTTTCACTAAGAACTGGAACAGGACAAAGCTGTCCACTCTCATCACTCCTATTCAACATAGCACTGGAAGTCCTAGCCTAAGCAATCAGGCAAGAGAAAAAAATAGAAGGCATCTGAATTGGAAAAGAGAAGTCAGATTATCTCTGCTCACTGACGACATTATCTTATACCTAGAAAATCCTACAGATGCCTTCAAAAGACTGCTAGAACTGATAACTTCAGTAAAGTTTCAAGATACAAAATTAAAGCACAAATACAAGTGGCATTTCTATACACCAATAATGCTCAAGCTGACAAGATGATGTGGTTTGGCTCTCTGTCTCCACCCAAATATCACCTTGAATTGTAATCTCCATAATCCCCACATGTCAAGGGTGGGACCAGGTGGAGGTAATTGGATCATAGAGTTTGTTTCCCCTATGCTGTTCTCATGATAATGAGGAAGTCTCATGAGATGTGATGGTTTTATAAGCACCTGGCATTTCCCCTGCTTGCACTCACTCTATCCTGCTGCCCTGTGAAGAAGGTGCCTGCTTCTTCTCTGCCTTCTGCCATGATTGTAAGTTTCCTGAGGCCTTCCCAGCAATGTGGAACTGTGAGTCAATAAAACCTCTTTCCTTTATAATTACCCAGTCTTGGGTATTTCTTCATAGCAGTGTAAGAATGGACTAATACAGAACTACATCAAGATCTTAATCCTATTTAAAATAGCCACTAAAGATAAATACCTAGGAATACATTTAACCAAGGAGGTGAAAGAGCTCTACAATAAGAAACACAAAACACTGATGAAAGAAATCATAGATAACATAAACAAATTGAAAAGCATCCCATGCTCATGGATAGGAAGAATCAATATCATTAAAATGACCACACTTCCCAAAGCAATCTACAGATTCAGTGCAACTCCTATCACATTACCAACATCATTTTTCACAGGAACAGAGAATATAATTCTAAAATTCATATGAAACAAAAAAATAGCTAAAGCAATTTTAAGCAAAAAGAACAAAGCTAGAGGCATCACATTACCTGACCTTAAACTATACTATAAGGCTGTAGTAACCAAAACAGTATGATACTGGTACAAAAATAGATACATAAATTAATGAAACAGGATAAAGAATCCAGAAATAAAGCCACATACCTATACCCAACTCATATTTGACAAAGTAAATAGAAATTTAAATGGAGAAAGGACACCCTATTTAATAAATGGCGCAGGGAAAACCGGCTAGCCATATGCAGAATTAAACTGGACTCCTATCTCTTACCATATACAAAAGTTAACTCAAAATGCATTAAAGACTTAAAGGTAAGACCTGAAACTATAAATATCCTAGAAGAAAACATAGGAAAACTCTTCCGGATATTGGCTTAGGCAAAGAATTTACAACTAAGATCTCAAAAGCAAATGCAACGAAAACAAAAATAAACAAGACTCAAACTAAAGAGCTTTTGTACAGTAAAAGAAATAATCAACAGAGTAAGCAGACAACCTACAGAATGGGAGAAAATATTTGCAATTTGTGCATTTAACAAAGGTCTAATATCCAGAATCTATAAGGAATTTAAACAATAAGCAAGAAAACAAATAAGTTTATTAAAAATTGGACAAAATACTGAACAGACAATTCTCAAAAGAAGACATATGAGCAGTCAACAAAGATGAAAAAATGCTCGGCATCACAGCTCATCAGAGAAATGCAAATGAAAACTACAATGAGATACCATCTCTCACCAGTCAAAATGACTATTATTAAAATGTCAAAAAATAACAGATGCTGGTGAGGATGCAGAGAAAAGGGAACACTTATACACTGTTGGTGGGAATGTAAATTAATTCAACCCCTATTGACAACAGTTTGGAGATTTCTCAAAAAACTAAAAATAGAACTACTGTTGGACCTAGCAACCCCACTATTGGGTATCTACTCAAAGGAAAATAAATTATTTTATGAGAAAGACACCAGCATTTGAACGTTTATTGCAGCACTATTGACAATAGCAAAGTTGTGGAATCAACCTAAGTGTCCATCAACAGTCGACTGAATAAAGAAATTGTGATATAAATACACCATGGAATACCATGCAGCAATAACAAATAATGAACTTATGATCTTCACAGCAAACATGAATGGAGCTGGAGGTCATTATCCTGAATGAAATAACTCAAAATCAGAAAATCAAATACTGCTTATTCTCACTTATAAGTGGGAGTTAAACAATGGGTACACATGAACATAAAGATGGAAATCACAGACAGGGGACTCCAAAGTAGGGGAGTGGGAAGAGGACAAGAGTCAAAAAACTACTGGGTACTATGTTCACTATTTGGGTTGATGGGCTCACTAGAAGCCCAAATCTCAGCATTATGCAAAATATTCATGTAACAAACCTGCACATGTACCTCCTGAATATAAAATAAAATAAAATAGGCTGGGCACGTTGGCTCAAGCCTGTAATCCCAGCACTTTGGGAGGCCAAGGCGGGCGGATCACGAAGTCAGGAGATCAAGACCATCCTGGTTAACATGGTGAAACCCCATCTCTACTAAAAATACAAAAAGTA
>NW_016818996.1:71307-75331 GCF_001698545.2 Rhinopithecus bieti
TAAAAAAAAAAAAAAAAAAAAAAAAGAATGATTGCATTCACATTGAATATTTGTAGACTTTGTTTTCTTGTCATCATTCTCTAAACAATAAAGGGGATGAGCATAGGTTATATGCAAATACTACATAATGTTATATAAGAGACTCGGGCACCCTTAGAATTTGGCATCTGCAGGAGGTCCTGGAACCAATCCATCACGGATACTAAGGGACAACTTTATTCTGTATTCTGTTATCGTGTGGGCATTAAAATCTCAGGCCCTGTTTCCATTTTCTATTGCTGTGTAACAAACTACTCAGGAATTTACTGTCTTAAAACAAAAACAATGACTTATCAGCTGTCATGCATCTGTAGGTTGACTGAACTCAGCTGAGCAATTCTTTTGCTCCATGCAAGTATGAGCTGGGCTGCAGTTATCTGAAAGATTTACTAGAAATGAAACATTTAAAATGGCTCACTCATATAACTGGCAGTTGATGCTGACTGTTGGCTGGGGCATTCAGCTAGGGCTTTTGTATAGGATGCATCCGTGCTCCTCCACATGACCACTCAATGCAGGTTGCTTGAGCTTCACACAGGATGGCAGCTAGATTCCAAGAGGGAGCATTTCAAGAGAGAAAGGTTGTAGCTGCAGATCTCTTAAGTCATGACTTTTAATATTACACAGCATCATTTCTGTCTCATTTTATTGGTCAAAGCAAATAACAGGCCAGCTTAGTTACAAATGAAAATTCTACTTCTTGATGGAAAGAATGGTAAGGAATTTATGGCCATCTTTAATCTATCTCAGTTGCTATGTCCCTAAGGCCTATATCTGGTCGATTTCCCTCAACTCCCTCTGACCTTCCACTCTTAAAACTCCACTATGAATTTACATTCCTTCTTTGTTTCTGGCAACTGAAAATTAATCCTATTTTTCCTTTTGAACTCAGCTGAGTACTTAATTTTTTATTTTTATTTTAGTTTAGTCCTCATTTCTGTGTTTTCAGCTTGAGGGTAGTTCTGTTAGCCATCTTGCCAGAACCCCATATTTCTTTTGTGTACTCCAAAGTTCAGGAAACTAAGATATGTATGTTCAACAATGCCAACTTTCAGTTATTAATTTTGATAAAGCAATATGATTTCCCTGCTATGCCAATGAGGAATTTCTGTCACTTAGAAGAAATATATAACATTTATACATGTGCCCAGTGCCAACACAACCACACAATTTGCTTGATCTCTCCCTTTGATTCAGGAAACATTGCTCCTAAGTTGTGCATTGTCTGTTGAGCAATAGAAGGACTCTATGTAACAATGGCATGCCAATTTGTCCCTCATTATTAGAAATAATTATTAGAATTAGGTCAAAAATCATCTCATTTGGGCCCAGTGGTCATCCAGAATCAGAAATCACTACAGAAAACCAAGATGGTGAGTTTTGCTTCGCAGCTATTGAAGGGTAAAGCAACAAAACAGAACGGAGAATTCATCCTGTTTTTGTTCCTATCCAAACTTTTATGTTCTTTTAAACTGCTAAGACTTCTAAAAAGATGTATTTGGATATAGAGTATTGTTTTCACCCTGCTGACAGAAGGAATCCACCCTCCTTTTAATTCCAGAGTTGTACGCATGTCCATTTACTGTGGCTCATTTCCTTTCTAAGTGAAATGAAATTTGCATTTATCTAGCCCCTTACATACCATATAGGCTACTAAAAAGCCCTGCACAGCAGAAACTATTCACAAGCTAAGAATCAAAGTTTCTATAGCAGACGTATTCATCTTCATAGTCTTAGACCACCTAGTGCTACCTGCTCTGATAACAGAATGGATTAGGAATAGACAGGCAAGGAGGTAAAGCAATTTGAACTTTTTAAAGTGAATTGCCACTCCAGTCAGGGATTTACAGACAGAACTCTGATTTCCCTGGGATGGAGCCCCTGGGGGGTGGGGCGGCCATAGTCTCCATGGATCAATGGACTTAGTCTTTCCCCCTGCTGACTCTGAGGAATCTGGGCAGTCTGAATTCATGGGATTCCCCCTAGTGCAGTACACCCACTCCACCAAGGGGCAGACAGAGTGCTTCATTAAGAAGCTCCCTGATCCCATGCCTCCTGACTTGGTGTGACTACCCCCCCATCAGGGGTCACCACATACCTTACACAGGAGCACTCCTATTGGCATCAGGTTGGTGCCCCTCTTAAACAGAGCTCTCAGAAAAGAGGGGAGGCAGCCATCTTAGCTGTTCTGCAGCCTCCACTGGTGACACCTTCATGTGCCGGAGCAACCCAGCTAAATAGGGTTTGGAGTGGACCCCCTAGCAAACCACATCAGCCCTAGGGGAAGAAGGGCCTGACTGTTAAAAGAAAAACAAACAAAGAGAAAGCAACAACAACAACATCAACAGAAGTGCTCTCAGAAAAACCCCATCCAAAGGTCAGCAGCCTCAAATATCAAAGCCAGATAAATGTATGAAGATGAGAAAGAATCAGTGAAAAAACACTGAAAACTCCAAAAGTCAGGGTGCTTATTCTCCTCCAAATGATTGCAACACCTTCCCAGCAAGAGCACAGAACTGGGCTGAAGCTGAGATGAATGAATTGACAGAAGTAGGCTTCAGAAGGTGGGTAATAACGAACTTTGCTGAGCTAAAGGAGCATGTTCTAACCCAATGCAAAGAAGGTAAGAACCATGATAAAACATTACAGGAGCTGTTAACTAGAATAACCAGTTTAGAGAGGAATATAAATAAACTGATGGAGCTGAAAAACACAACACGAGAACTTCACAACGTAACCACAAGTATCAATAGCTGAATAGACCAAATGGAGGAAAGAATTTCAGAGCCGAAAGACTATCTTGCTGAAATAAGACAGGCAGACAAGATTAGAGAAAAAAGAATGAAAATGAACCAACAAAACCTCCAAGAACTATGGGAGTATGTAAAAAGACGGAACCTATAATTGATTGGGGTACCTGAAAGAGATGGGAAAAATAGAATCAAGTTGGAAAACATACTTCAGGATATCATCCAGGAGAACTTCCCCAACCTGGCAAGATAGGCCAACATTCAACTTCAGGAAATCCAGAGAACCCCAATAAGATACTCCATGAGATGATCAACCCCAAGACACATAATAATGAGATCTTCCAAGGTTGAAATGAAGGAAAAGATGTTAAGGGCAGCCAGAGAGAAAGGGCCAGGTCACCTATTAGGTCGATGCTAAAGAATTTGAAGTTTTTGCCATTAAAAGTAAGGCAAGCCCATCAGACTAACCTCAGACCTCTCAGCAGAAACCCTACAAGCCAGCAAAGATTGGGGGCCAATATTCAACATGCTTAAGGAAAAAAATTTCCAACCCAGAATGTCGTATCTAGCCAAACTAAGCTTCATAAGTGAAGGAGAAATAAGACCCTTCTCAGACAAGCTAATGTTGAAGGCGCTCATCACCACCAGGCCTGCCTTGCAAGGGCTCCTAAAGGAAGCACTAAATATGAAAAGCAAAAAACGTTACCAGCCACTACAAAAGGACAATGAAATACAAATACCAGTGACGCTATGAAGCAACTACATCAATAAGTCTACAAAATAACCAGCTAGCATCACATTGACAGGATCCAATTCACACATAACAATATTAACCTTAAATGCAAATGGGCTAAATGCCCCAATTAAAAGACACAGAATGGCAAACTGGATAAAGGGTCAAGACCCATCAATGTGCTGTATTGAAGAAACCCATTGCATGTGTAAAGACACAAATAGTCTCAAAATAGAGAGATGGAGGGAAATGTACCAAGCAAATGGAAAGCAGAAAAAAAATCAGGGTTGCAATCCTAGTTTCTGACAAAACAGACTTTAAACCAACCAAGATCAAAAGGATAAAAAAAAAGGGCACTACAAAATGATAAAGGGTTCAATTAAACAAGAAGAGCTAACTATCCTAAATATATATGCACCCAATACAGGAGCACCCAGATTCATAAAACAAGTTCTTAGAAACCTACAAAGAGACTTAGACTCCCAAACAATAATAGCAGAAG
>NW_016818996.1:77185-94297 GCF_001698545.2 Rhinopithecus bieti
CCATGCTCATGGATAGGAAGAATCAATATCATGAAAATGGCCATACTGCCCAAAGTAATTTATAGATTCAATGCTATTCCCATGAAACTACTATTGACATTCTTCACAGAATTAGAAAAAACTACTTTAAAGTTCATATGGAACCAAAAAAGAGCCCAAGTAGCCAAGGTAATCCTAAGCAAAAAGGACAAAACTGGAGGCATCATGCTACTTGACTTCAAACTATACTACAAGGCCACAGTAACCAAAACAGCATGGTACTGGTACAAAAACAGACATATAGACCAATGGAACAGAATAGAGAACCCAGAAATAAGACCACACATCCACACATCTACACATTTGATCTTCAACAAACCTGACAAAAGCAATGGGGAAAGGATTCCCTATTTAATAAATGGCGCTGGGAGAACTGGCTAGCTATATGCAGAAAATTGAAACTGCACCCCTTCCTTACACCTTATACAAAAATTAATTCGAGATGGATTAAAGACTTAAATGTAAAACCTAAAACTACAATCTAGGCAATACCATTCAGGACATAGGCACAGGCAAAGATTTCATGATGAAAATGTCAACAGCAATTGCAACAAAAGCAAAAGTTGACAAACAGGATCTAATTAAACTAAAGAGCTTCTCCACAGCAAAAGAAGCTATCATCAGAGTCAACAGACAACCTACAGAATGGGAGAAAGTTTTTGCAATCTATCCATCTGACAAAGGGCTAATATCCAGAATCTACAAGGAACTTAAATTTACAAGAAGAAAACAACTCCATGAAAAAGTGGGCAAAGGACATGAACAGACACTTCTCAAAAGAAGACATGTATGCAGTCAACAAACATATGAAAAAAGATCAACATCACTGATCATTAGAGAAATGCAAATCAAAAACACAATAAGATACCATCTCATACCAGTCGGAGTGGGCATTATTAAAGTCAAGAAACAACAGATGCTGGCAAGGCTATGGAGAAATAGGAACACTTTTACACTGTTGGTGGGAGGGTAAATTAGTTCAACCATTGTGAAAGACAGTGTGGTGATTCCTCAAAGATCTAGAACCAAAAGTACCATTTGACTCAGAAATCCCATTACTGGATATATACTCAAAGGAATATAAATCATTCTATTATAAAGATACATGCATGCATATATTCATATAGTCATTCAATAGCAAAGACATGGATTCAACCTAAATGCCCATCAATGATAGACTGGATACATAAATATTATACATATATACCATGGAATACTATGCAGCCATAAAAAGGAATGAGATCACTTCCTTTGCAGGGACATGGATGGAGCTAGAAGCCATTATCCTCAGTAAACTAACACAGGAACAGAAAACCAAACACTGCATGTTCTCACTTATTAGTAGGAGCTGAACAGTAGGACCACATGGACACAGGGAGGGGAACAACACACACTGGGGCCTGTCAGGGGAACACGGGGAGGGAGAACATCAGGATAAACAACTAATGCATGAGGGGCTTAACACCTAGGTGATGGACTGATAGGTGCAGCAAACACTATGGCACATGTTTACCTATGTAACAAACCTGCACATTCTGCACATGTATCCTGGAACTTAATAAGTGAATTGTCTAGGTGTATCTGTGCCTAGATTTGGCTGCAAAATGGCTTCAGCAGAGGTATAGATGTGCCTAAACATGTTTGTCCTTTTGCATCCATATTTCCCTGTCTTAACAATAATGTGACTGAAGGTAAAATTTCCTTTTTGTGTTATATTAGAAGAGAATCACAAAACAAGTGAAAACAGAAAGTGTGCTAACAGTAAAAGAGATTATATCTAACCTCATACCATACACATTTTAATCTAAGACAGAATAAGAACTTAAATATGAAAGAGAAATCAGCAAATCTTTTGGAAGAAAATAGAGCAGAATATCTTCATAATTTTAGGGTAAGCAAAGACTTCTTAAGCAGGACATCAGAAGCATTAACTATAAAAGAAAAGATTGATAAATTAGACTTTTAAAAAGTTAAGAATTCCTGTTCATCAAAAAACCAACATATAGAGTGTGAAAAGTCAAGTCACAGACTGGGAGAAAACACTCACAATACACATATCTGAGAAAGAAGCTATGTCCAAAATTTATAAAGAAATATAAATCCATGAAACAGAGAAAATTACTTTTAATGGGCAAAAGATTTGATAAAATCTTTAAATTTGGTAAAAGAAGACAACCAAATAATCAGTAAGTATATGCAACATGCTCAACATCACCAGCCATCAGGGGAATTCCAAGTGTAACCTCAATGAGATACCACCTCACAGTTACTATAATGTCTACAAGGAACAGCACTGCTACCAACATTACTAAGGATTAAAGAGGATGTAGGACAACTAGAACTATCCCATATGGCTGGCAGGAGTGTATCTTGGTTCAACTTCTTTGAAAAAAAACTGGCAGTATCCACTACGCATATATTTGCTTACAACCCAGCAGTTTTATTCCTAGGTATATACATAACAGAAATGAGTGCTTATGTCTATCAAAAGACATGTTCAAGAATATTCATGGCAGTGCTAGTCATAACAGCCAAAAATTGAGAGTACCCAAATGTCATGCAATGGAATACTGCACAGAAATGGAAAAGAACAAATTTCTTCTACCCCCAACAACATAAATAAATAATGGTGAGTAATCATACATATAAATGTAGGATTCCATTTGCATCAAGTTCTAGCACAGGCAAACTAGTTTATGGTGAAAGAAGTTAAAATAATGGTTACTTGGCAGGGGAAGAATAGTACGAGGAAGGGGCAGGAAGGAATCTTCTGGGGTGCTGAAAATATTCCATATCTTGATCTGAGGGGTAAGTTCATCAGTATCCATACATGTAAAAATTCATTGAGCTGTCTACTTAAGAATTGTGTGTGTCACTGTATGTAAGTCATGCCTCAATAAAAAAGAAAAAATCAAAAAATCAAAAATAAGAATATATATGCATGTATTATACCTGAATTTCTGATTACTAAATTAAATCCCAGGCCAGGCGCAGTGGGCGCAGATGGGACTGTAATCCCATCACTTTGGGAGGCCAAGGCAGGCAGATCACGTGAGGCCAGGAGTTTGAGACCAGCCTGACCAACATGGCAAAACTCCGTCTCTACAAAAAGTACAAAAATTAGCTGAGCATCATGCCGTGTGCCTGTAATCCCAGCTACTCTGGTGGCTGAGGCATGAGAATCACTTGAACTCTGGAGGTGGAGGTTGCAGTGAGCTGAGATCATGCCACTGCACTCCAGCCTGGCAACAGAGTGAGACTATGTCTCAATAATAACAATAACCATCACATATTAATCACTTATTTAATATGTAATATAGTTGCATGTCCCTCTCTACTATCCCTAAGTTCAAAGGAACAGAGAAATTACCTTCTCATCCTGATACCCCACATAATATCCAGCACAAAACCTTGCACATAATAGCCACACACAGAAATGCCATGCTTAAGAGGTAGTCATGTATTAGGGAAGTGAGAGGGTCTCCAGACACATCCTTCATGAATATCAAGAGTCTCCTGTACTTTAAATTATTTTACCAAGTAGGAAAACAAGGTCTCAAATTCACAATAGTCTCAAATTTGCTGTCATATACTCATAGAGTATATATCCCCTGATCCCAGGAGTTTATCTTTCCCCACTCAGGATTTCCCCAATCAGCCTTGTTTGAGTTGCAGCAAATGTTTCTGAAAAAGACAACTCATTCCAGATTATGATCATATCTAAAATGATGATTCTTGGTTGTACTTGATTTAATGGTTTTCATTTTATATACTCTCCTCTTCCCCAAAATAAGCGTATAATTAGGAGTAGGAAACCACAAGTTCTCATTAAGATGAGGAAGTTAAACAACAGTCTTTTTTTAACTTTTATTGTTAAGTTCAGGAGTACATGTACAGGTTTGTTATACAGGTAAATTTGCATCATGGGGGTTTGTTGCAGAGACTATTTTGTCACCGAGGTATTAAGCCTAGTACCCATTAGTTATTTTCCTGATCCTCCCCTCCTCCCAGTCCCTGCCCTCCAGCGGGCCTCAGTGTGTGTTGTTCCCTCTCATGTGTCTGTGTGTTTTTATCATTTAGCTCCCACTCATAAGTTAGAAGATGCGGTATTTGGTTTTCTGTTCCTCCATTAATTTGCTAAGGACAATGGCCTCCAACTCCATCCATGTCCCTGCAAAGAACATATCTCATTCCTTTTTATGGCTACATAGCATTCGATGGTATATATGCACCACATTTTCTTTATCCAGTCTATCATTTATGGGCATTTAGGTTGATTCCATATCTTTGCTATTGTGAATAGAGCTGCAGTGAACATATACATGCATGTGTCTTTAGGTAGAATGATTTATATTCCTTTGGGTATATACCCAATAATGGAATTGCTGGGTCAAATGGTATTTCTGTCTCTAGATCTTTGAGGAATCGCCACACTGTCTTCCACAATGGTTCAACTAATTTACACTCCCACCAACAATGTAAACGCATTCCTTTTTCTCCACAACCTCACCAGCATCTGTTTTGTTTTGCTTTTTAACTTTTTCTTAATAGCCACTCTGACTGGTGTGAGATGGCATCTCATTGTGGTTTTGATTTGCATTTATCTAATAATCAGTGATTTTGAGTTTTTTCATGTGATTGTTCACTGTATGTATGTCTTCTTTTGAAAAGTGTCTTGTTCATGTCCTTTGTTCATGTCCAACCCCACTTAAGGGGGTTGTTTGGTTTTTATTCTTGTAAATTTGTTTTAATTCCTTATAGATGCTTGATATTAGATCTTTGTCAGATGCATAGTTTGCAAAAATTTTCTCTCATTCTGTAGGTTGTCTATTTACTCTGTTCATACTTTCTTTTGCTGTGCAGAAGCTCTTTAGTTTAATTAGAGCACATTTGTCAACTTTTGCTTTTGTTGCAATTCCTTTTGATGTCATCATGAAATTTCTGCCCATTCCTATGTCCATAATAGTATTGCCTAGGTTGTCTTCCACAATTTTTATAGTATTGAGTTTTACATTTAAGTGTTTAATCCATCTTGAGTTAACGTTTGTATATGGCATAAGGAAGGAGCCCAGTTTCAATTTTCTGCATATGGCTAGCCAGCTACCCCAGCACCATTTATTAAATAGGGAGTCCTTTCCCCATTGTTTATTTCTGTCTGGTTTGTTGAATATCAGATAGTTGTAGGTGTGCAGCCTTATTTCTGAGTTCTCTATTCGGTTCCATTGGTCTATGTATCTGTTTTTGTACCAGTACCATGCTGTTTTGGTTACTGTAGCCCTGTAATATAATTTGAAGTCGGGTAGTATTATGCCTCCAGCTTTCATCTTTTTGCTTAGGGTCGCCCTTAGCTATTCAGGCTCTTTTTTGGTTTCATATAAATTTTGAAACAATTTTTTCTAGTTCTGTGAAGAATGTCATTGGTAGTATAACAGGAATAGCACTGAATCTATAAATGGCTTTTGGCAGTATGGTCATTTTAATGATATTGATTCTTCCTATAATGGTATTTTAAATAGCCAAATAGTTCATCCCCACACTCCAGCCTATTATATATTATTCCAATTTTGCCCTAGAAAATTCAAAATTCCTTGGACAATATGAGTTGCTAGTGAATAGTCAAAATATCAAGTGTTATTCAGTGAATATCGCTGTGTACATTCAATGTGGATAGTTTTCTTGAAGCATTTCATCTTCATGTTTGTTGACACACTTGACCTTCAATAAGCCACAAAGGTATCATGTAAAATCTAAGTTACATGAATGCAAGGAGTTTTGTATATTTTGTTTACTATTGGAACTTTCATGACTTGACAGTGCCTGACACAAATAGGCACTCAACAATTATTTGTTAAGCAAATGACTATAAGGCATTTCATATATTTTATGATTAATCACCGTGTTAAGTTTAAACAGTTCTTCAAACTTTTGTCCATCCTTTTTTTTGACACCAGAAGAAAATTAAAATTTTTAATCCACTAACAAAATTGTGACACAACCAACTTGGTCAACAGAATAGAAAACCTATCATTCATTTGGTTTCTTTATTAGCATAGCGACCAAAATAATTAGATTGGCTGTCTTACAGTCAAATGTGGACTAGCCATATTTAGATATAAACTTCTCACTAGCCTCTCTACTATGCTTACAGGATATTAATAATGCGAAAACTTTCTGCTCCCCATTTTGGCTTTTGGCCCCGCTATATGGAAATAATAAATACTGCATTCCGAAGAAAACCAAAAATGTTCAAATCATGCCTGAGAAACAGTTTAATGACTGTCTTTACTGGAGATGTGAATTAGAGATTATTGTGAGGAGAATTTTTTGGGACAGAGCTGGCCAATGAGTCCTATCATTCCAAGGAAAGAGTGTGTCAGGATGTCTGCTCTTTATCTTTAGCCAAAAAAAAAAAAAAAAAAAAAAAAAAAAAAAAAAAAAAAAAAAAAAAAAAAAAAAAAAAAGCTTGATATGCTTCTGGAAGTCAGAGGAACACAATGGCCAAGTCTCTGACTCCCAAATGAAAAACTTAAAAGCCAGAGATGGCCCTCTGGGGGGAGTGGAAGCAAAGAACAGGTGGCTGTGCCTGGCGACTGGCTTTACTGAAGCCAGAAAAATGGATGAGCCTGCCTTCCCATGGACCACTAGCCAGACCTGGTACCATTTTAAATCAATACTGCAATAGGTCAGACTGAAGCCGGGAAGCTGAGAACCTCAACAAAGGCGAGTCGGTAAAGCTGGACCACTGAAGACCAGCCGCTGCAGAAGGAACAGCCAAAACCTTTAGCAGACATGCCCACTCCATATACAAGCAAGTACCATCAAATATTCCCAGGAGAGGCCCCAGAAGGACACAGCCCCCAGAGATGTCATAGGCAGCCCTTAGACACAGTGCCAGACAAGTAAGAATGTTCCTGTTCTCTTACCTCTTGACTTCCCTCCACTCTTTAGACAAGGTCCTTTCAGAACTGTGGATAGTGGAGGAGGGAGGGAAGTATGCCATGCTTTCTTGGCTTCCCTCACAAAGAAGCCCCAGTTAGAGAAAGAAAGGTTTTAGCTTATAAATCAGTTGAGCTGCCTTAATATAACAAAAGCCCTGACACTCCGAATTGCGCGAACTTAAAAAGAACCATTGGGCTTTCTTTCTCTAACAGTGAACAGAAACATCATGAGACTGCCTGAGTTTTTGTCCAGGATCATAGGTGGCATTTCCCCCACTGAATAAGTTGTACAACAACTGGCGGGAGCAAAAAAAAAAAAAAATGTGCTTTTCTGGTTATGTCCCGCAAGTTCAGGTTGCTAAACATATGTTTCCATTCAGAAAACGTAAGTCTGTACTACCTTTTTGTCAACTGAAGAGGCCTTTAGAGAGCACCCACGTTTTCATTTTAAAGATGGGATTCCAAAACTCAGAGGTATGGATTCCAGTTCAAATATTTCCAGGCGGCCAGCGCGCGGTGGCTCAAGCCTGTAATCCCAGCACTGTTGGGAGGCCGAGGCGGTGGATCACGAGGTCAGGAGATCAAGACCATCCTGGCTAACATGGTGAAACCCCGTCTCTACTAAAAATACAAAAAATAGCTGGGCATGGTAGGTGGGTGCCTGTAGTCCCGCTACTCGGAGGTGAGGCGGAGAATGGCGTGAACCCGGGAGGTGGAGTTTGCAGTGAGCCCATGATCACGCCACTGCACTCCAGCCTGGCGACACAGCGAGACTCTGTCTCAAAAAAAAAAAAAAAAAAAAAAAAAAAAAATATTTCCAGGTACTAAATTACCTTGGGCAAGAATCTTAGTTTCTTGAGCTTTGGTATCCTCATAAGCATAGCCAGAATGTTTTAAAAAGAAAGAAGTGCCGGGTGCGGTGGCTTCACGCCTGTTAATCCCAGCACTTTGGGAGGCCAAGGCGGGTGGATCGCGAGGGCGGTCGAAGGGTTCGCAAGACCAGCCTGGCCGGAAGAGTGGGGAAACCCCATCTCCACTAAAAATAAAAAAAACTTAGCTGGGGTGTGGTGGACAGGCCTGTAATCCAGCTACTCAGGCAGGCGAGGCAGGGCAAGCTGCTTGAACCTGGAGGCAGGAGGTGTTGCAGTGACTAAGATTTGCCCACTTACACTCCACGCCTGTGGCGCGAGATAGAGCAAGACTCTGTCTTCAAAAGAAAAAAAAAAAAAAAGGAAGAAAGGTAGCGTAACAGTAACAGTAAGAATATATGTTTCCCAAGATGTTGACATCAAATGACACAATATGTGTAGAAGTGCTTTTATGACAGTAAAAAGATACACATGTATATTTTTTCATTATTGTTGGTGACTGACTCAGGGTTAGGATCAAGGTCTCCTGACTTTTAATCTGGTGTACTTTTCACTTTACCACACTATGTCTGTTTTGCATGTTTATGATATATATCAACAAGGAGGTGAAACCATTTTAAAAATGGATATTTCAATATAATCATTCCATTTAATTAACAGTGTGTTGGATTGATCTAGTGTATCTGGGAAAACGGCCAATGGTTTTATACATATTTTCTGATGTGATCCTGTAGCTTTAAAATAGTGATTTGCCTTCAGTTACCTTAAAATAAAACTAACATTAAAGCTTACCTGAATTACCAGAATGTATAGCTATTGTAATTCTTGGGTAATGAACCATAACTGTTCTGACTCCAGAACATAACTTACTACATAAAGTCTGATATTCGAATTTTACTTGTATGGGTAATTTGACATAGAAGTAGGATGAACATATTTTTTAAATCCATTTATGTGAATTTCCTAACTTTTGATACTAAATTTTACATGTATATGTATATATACATAATATACACACATATATACATTAAATACCCACAAAATCCATATTCTAGTACCAGCATTCTATCACTGATCAACAACCACTTCTCCTGCTCACTGATCTGCTCTCTAACTATCCCTAGAGAAATTCCTAATTAATCCAAGAAGTAATTTTTTAAATATGTATCTTTGAAAAATTTTCAAGAAATACCACATAACACATATTTAAACCTGCCAGTTTCTTGGGATGAAAATGTAGAAACTACTAAAATAGAGCTTCAGTTCACCAGGATTCAAGGACTTTCCAAATCATATGATTATGAATTCCAAGTTTTAAAAATAGCAACATATTTGCAGAGCAGAAGGCAAGTGAATTGGTAAGAATATTAAAAGAAGGAGAAAACATTTCTCTACAACATTTCATCCCTTGTTAGAATCTGATACAGTGGAATAGTCATTATGGCCAAAAAAATTACCAGTAAATGTCACAAAGACACAGTCTATTTCTAAATTGCCCCTAGCATTGGTTCTACCAAGCTGAGGAAGAAAATAGGTATTTTCAGTAGATGTTAAAAGCCTAAATTAAAGTGTGTGCACCTGGTAGATCCACTATAAAGATAATTAAAAAGAGATATGTGTCTTTTGAAGCCCATTTTTGGAAGCAAATTTATATTCTTTTATTGAAAAGATTCAGAGGAACTTCCTTTTAATTATGCTCTGGAAACCAAAAAGAAGCCACCAGGTTTTCTTCCATACAATATCAGAATGAATCAACAAGATGATTTTGCATAGAGATGACATATGGGACAGTAAAAATTAAACACATTTCTGGGAGGAAATTTTAATCAGCAAAGAAACAAAGAAAGTGAAACAAAATCAGCCGCCAAGTACACAGGTAGGAAAAGTAGTAAGTTTTAAAGAAATAAAACTCCATGGCTTTCCAACCCACAAGACTTCTCTAGGGCTGACAGGGCATGTGGTTTGACCACAGAATTACATATGTGGGTTCTTTTTTCTATATTCAGTGCAGAAAATATTTCTCTGATTTCCAAAGTAAAGGGAAAATCTTGCATCCAGTTATGTATGGGTAAGTGTGTGGATAGAAATAGAAGTAGAGCTAGAGATAGAGATAGAGATGGATATGAAGATGAAGCTGGAGATAGAGATAGAAATAGAGATAGAGATATATACTTTTCATTGAAATGCCAATTTGTTTAAACTCCATGAAGTTCGGGGTTGTGTCTTGGTCATTTTTAGTACTCCTCAAATTTCATTCCCCCTCAGCCAGCACCTAACATGGTTCTTCTCCTATAAGTATTTGCCGGATAAATGTCATATTGGATTGTCTTGAACTACTGTGAGATGACTACTTATCAGAAGAGAACTTGGGCACACTGCTCAAGAGAGGTACTTGAAGCAGCAGAGATGAAGTGTCAGTTTAAACAAGTGTTTCAGGGGTTCTAGTTTGAGAGCCCCAGTCATGAAGATCCAGCAGATTTAGATAAAGTACAGGTGTCTGGAGGGCTTTGAGTTGGCTTGTCAGGACTCCTCACATAAGAGGACACTGTCGCCTATAAAATAACCATCCCAAGGAAACAAAGCTGAACTGGACACTCAAGTTTCACCCAAGTCAAATGGCTCTGTGTGAAAGGAGAGGGCGCAGTTTTGAGTATGTGCTAGGATCTGATTTTGGCAGGTAGTATATAACACAAAGGTTAAAATCCAGGGCTTTAGGCATGAATTTCAATTCTGCAAAAAGTGGCTGTATGACATTGAGCAGATTCTTTAGCCACTCTAAGCCTCAGTTTCTTTGGCTATAAAATTGGGTCATTACTATTGTGGAATCCCACAGAGTTGCGAGAAGTACAGAAGGGTGGCTTCTGGTTTCTGACAAGTTGACAAACCACCTCCTACAAAAGTAAGAAGAAACCATAGGCTGAAGAAGTAAAATTAGGAAAAACTTAAGATGCCCTAGGGGGCCAGGACAAGTCTGTCATAAATAAGTGGGAAGTGAGAAGGCAGCTTCCTGGGGTGGAAGGCAGCAGCTGAAGCAATGAAAAGTAGGTTGGATACATTTCTCTTGTCTTAAGCCACCAAGTTTGTGGTAATTTGCTATGGTAGCAACAGGAAATTAATATACCTTATTTCTATAGAAATATGATATGGTTTTATCAATCCTCTCTTATCACTTAATTAAATCATGGATATCCCAAAAACTAAAGCATAAACTTAAATCAAGTATTTCCTAGAATTTGCCAATTTAACATTTAAAATTTTCTTTAGATAAGTGCATGTAAAAATCAGCCTGGGATGATATTGTGCCAATGTCAGTTTCCTGGTTTGATAATGTACTCTAGTTGCGCAAGTTGTCGCCACTGGAGGATGGAAAGTATACACAGGACTTTTCTTTACTGTTTCAGAACTTCCTATGAGTCTATACATATTTCAAAATAAGAAGTTAAAATTTAAAAACAAAAAGTAGGTTGAGAGACAGCTTTCACATTCTCCTATTATTTTTTTCTTCACATTACCTTAAGGCCATCATTGCCTGCCCCCCCCCACTAAAGAAATCCATGCTGCTGAGGGTAGGTGAGGGTGGTATCCAGACAGCAAAGAAGTCTTTTATAGTGAACAGCTAATGAAAACAGGTGCAGGAGGGAAAAGAGAAAAAATGGTAACGCTACATGGAGAAACCTGGCAGACACATTCTTAACCAAGTGTTCAAGGTTAACATCACCAGTAATAAGTCACAATGATATCGTGTATCCCTGATATAACACACTCAATTTCTCTTTGTGGTACATATTCCAAAATCCAAGAACTCCATTCCAATTCTGAGAAAACAGACAAATACGAATTGAGGAGCACACTACTAAATATCTGACCACTACTCTTCAGAACTGTCAGACTCATGAAAAACAAGGAAATTCTGATAAACTCTAATGAAGGAGAGGATATGACAAATAAATGCAATGTGGCATCTTGGAATAAATAGCAGAACAGAGAAAAAAGACAATAGTGAATGAACTGGTGAAATAATAAATAAGCCTGTGGCTTATTTACTACTGTTAAACCATGTTAATTTTTTAGATTTAACAAATGTACCACGGTTACGTAAGATGATAACATTAGGGGAAGCTGGGTGAAAGTAAAGGGTGTATGGGAATCATTTGTACTCTCTTTGCAACTTCTCTGTAAATCTGAAATTGTTTCAAATTAAAAAGTTTTAAAAGCTGAAACAGGTACAGGTGACTCCACTACCCTTGACAGTCACTTCTCCACCCCCAGGCTCTATAAGATGCTTGAATTTATAGCAAAAGGAGTTGCCTGGTGGAGAAGCAGCATATGGGGTTAAACAAAAGTGGTTTATGAAGTTCTGTTTCCAGCAACGATAGACTAAGTCATTTTGAGCCCACACTCCCACTGAGGACAACTAGAATACTGGGCAAGTATTTAAATACCTTCCTGAAGTCATCAGAGAGCTACCAAGGAAATGAAGAATAAAAAGTTCGAGAGAGAAGAAAAATTCAGAGAAATGAGACTGGAAGCATTTGGGGCTTCATTTCTACTCCGGCCAATTTTCAATTCAAACAGTACTGGCTGAAAGGCTGGGAAGCTAAGCAGAGATTTTCAAAGACCCTTGGGTGTTAGGGAGACAAAAATTGCAGTTCAAGGGCTGCCAAAAAAGGAGATTCTGATAAACAGCAGAGTTTTCAGTTGTGACAACAGAAGGCTATACTCTGAGTAAAGATTAACACCAGAAATAAATCAGCCTCCATAAATATAAAAGCCCAATTTTGAATAATCTCAATCCCAGCTCCAGCTGCCTGGCAGAAGCAAATGTAAATTCCCTCTGGAACAAAATAACATTACCCAGAGCCATAAATTGTCTCATAATTTTTCAAATAAGATGACTAACCATTGATCAAAAATAGCCAGGTTTATGAGAAGACTACGAATAAAAAACAAGACATAAAATATATTAGAAATAGACCAACAGGAAATGCAGATTATGAAGTTGCCAGACCTGAACTTAAAAAACTATAATATTTCAATGTATTGAATGATAATACTGAGAATTTTGGCAGGGAACTTGAAAATATTTTAAGTGTAAATTCTAGTAGTAAAAAATGCTATTTAAAATTTTAAAACTAAATGGATGGGCTTAACAGTATATTATAGAGAAGATAAAACAAGTTACTGGAAGATAAATTAGAAGCAATTATCCAGGCTGAAACAAGGAGAGATTTAAGATTTGACAATATCATTTAAAAGTTAAAACATTTGAGAAATGGTGAAAACTCTAAAATATACAAACTGGAGTCCCTAAAGAGAAAAAATAGAAGGAAAAAATACCCAAAATACACTGACTGATAATTTTCCAAACTTATGTAAGGTCTCAAGCATGATAATATTGAGAAATTAAGACCTAGGAACATCATAGGAAAAATTCTGAAGAGCTAATGCAAGTAGAAAATTCCAAAATCAGAGGGATGTCAAAATAAAACAAAATTCCATGAGCTTTCAGAGAAAAATAATTGTTTAGTGTCAAATGAATATAAGCCAGATTTACTTCAAATTGTTCAACAATCATACTCTGGGCAAAAATATAACAGATTAATAATTTTTTCCATATGAAAGATAAAAACACATGAACCTAAAATTTTGTTTCTTAAGAACAGAAAATTAAATCTAGAGAGATGTTGCAAGAGATATGGAAAGTATGGGTGATCAAATAACATAATTATGTAAAAATAAAGGGAAAAAAGAAATAAAGGAGGGAGATTTGTCCACAACCAACAGTTAAAATTCTAAAAAATACCAACCCAGTTTATATGTGTGTGGCTAAGAACATAAATGGAAAAACAAAAGCTCTCACATTTAACTAACATACACACACATGCACATGCATATATTGTGTCAACAGGATGATTTCTATAAAAGGTATATATACTTAAAAGAAAACAAAAATGAAAAGTGTCAAAAATCAAAGGCTGGGAAAGATATACCAAGTAAATATAAAATGAAGAGAATGCTGAGATGGGAATTGTATTATCTAACAACAACAAAACTAAACAAAAACAAAGAAAAAAACAAGCAAAACATTTTAGCTGAGAATGCCAAAAGAAATATCATAGAATGCTATCTACTCATAAAAAGAACAACAGAATGGAAACATACTCAGCATAAACATAGATGTTCTTAGTACAGCCTCAAACAACAACAGAAGTGCTGAGAGAAACATGCACATCCACTGAATGTACAGCCCCACATGTTGGCAGTTAGTGGAACACATCTAAAGCCACACCTAGAAGGATGTTTATGTTTAAATGTAATTGTCAGACTATCAGAAAGGTTGAAAACTAACAAAAACTTCAACACAAGCAGGTGGATAAACAGCCGCAAAACAAACTCAATAAACAAGAAGGAAGCAAATAGTAAAGGCAGATTTACAAAACAGGATGAAGAAAACCAAAACCTAAGTCTTTGAAAATATTAATAAGATAGACAGTCTTTTGGTAAGACTGATCAGGAAATGAATCTGGAACTTCATCAGCACAGCAAGATGGCTGAATAGAAGGCTCCACCTGTTGTCCCCCCACCCCCCACAAGGATACTAATTTAATAACTACCTACACACACACACAAAAAGCACCTTACAAGAGCCACAAATCAGGTGAGCAATCACAGCACCTGGTTTCAACTTCATATCACTGAAAGTGGCACTGAAGACAGCGGGAAACACAGTCTTGAGTTGCCAACACCATTTGTCCCCCATTCCCCAGCAGTGTGCATAGAGAGAATCTGTTGGGAGAGGGAGAGCACAGCAATTATAAGACATTGCACTGAATTCAGTGCTGCCTGTCAGAGCAGAAAGCAAAACCGGGCTGAACTCAGCTGATGCCCACCCACAGAGGGAGTGTCTAAATCAGACCTAGTCAGAAGGGAATCACCTATCCCAACAGTCAGATCTTGAGTTCTGGCAAGCCGCACTACCATGGGCTAAAGTGCTCTAGGTCCATAAATAAACTTGAAAGGCACTCCAGGCCACAAGGACTACTACTCCTAGGCAAGTCCCAGTGCTGAACTAGGCTCAGAGCTGGGGGCACATGACCTACTGTGACAGTCAAGGAGGATAAGGAAATGCTTGCACCACTCCTTCCCCAACCCCAGGCAGCACAGCTCATGGCTCTAAAAGAGACCCCTTCCTTTTTCTTGAGAAGAGGAGAGAGAAGACCAAAGAGGACTTTGTCTTGCATCTCGGATACCAGCTCAGCCACAGGAGGATAAGGGCACCAGTCAGAGTTTGGAGGCCCCCTTTCCAGGCACTAGCTCCTGGACATTTCTAGACAAACTCTGGGCTGAAAGGGAAACTGCTGCCTTGAAGGGAAGGATCCAGTCCTGGCAGGACCTATCACCTGCTGACTAAAGAGCCCTTGGGACCTGAATAACCAGCAGCAATACCCAGGTAGTATGCCGTAAGTCTTGGATGAGCATCTGAGGCTTGCTGGTTTCAGATGAGACTCAGCACATTCTCAGCTATGGTGAATATGAGGAGAGACTCTTCCTGCTTGAGAAAAGTGGAGGGAAAAGAAAAGGGGAGCTTTTATTGCACCTTAGACACAGGCTCAGCCACGGGGGGGTAGAGTACCAAGCAGGCTCCTGGGGTCCCCGATTCCAGACCTTGGCTCTTGTATGGCATTTCTGGACCTGCCCTAGGCAAGAGGAGGCCACTGCCCTGAAGGGTGAGTCTCAGGCCAGGCAGCATTCACCACCAGCTGACTGAAGAGGACTTGGACCTTAAGGGAACATCAGGGGGAACCTGGCAATACTCCTCTTGGGCCTGTGATGGTACAGCCATGGGATGAGGCATCTCTGCCTGTGAAAAGGAGAGGAAAGAGTAGGAAGGACTGAATGTCATTATTTGAGTGCCATCTCAGCCACAGCACAAAAGAACACCAGGTAGATTTGGAAGGTCTTTTACTCCAGTGCTCCCAAAAGGTACCTGGACATGCCTGGGACCCGGGGGATCTCACCACCCTAAAGGAAAGGTCATAGCCTGACTGGCTTCACCACCTGCTAACTGTAGAGCCCCAGGGCCTTGAACAAACTTAGGCAGTAGTCAGGCAGTGATTACAGTGGACCTTGGTGAGATCCAGCGCTGGGCTGGCCTTAGGTCTGACTAAGTGTAGTCTCAGTGGTGGTCACAGGGGTGCTTGTGTCACTCCAACCCCAGGACTAGGTAGGTGGCTCAGAACAGACAGAGAGACTCTGTTTATTTGAGAGAAAGTAAGGGAAGAGAATAAGAGTTTCTGCCTGGTAATCCAGAGAATTCTTCCAGATCTTATCCAAAACCATCAAGGTGGTGGTACCTCTATGAGTTTGCAAGAATCAGAGCATGACTGGGCTTGGGGTGAACCCTAATGCAGATACAGCTTAGATCACAACACCCAAGTCCTTTCAAATACCTGGATAGGTACAAACAAGCTCAGATTGCAAAGACTACAATAAATACCTAACTCTTCAATGCCAAGACACAGACAAATATCTATAAGCATCAAGACAATCCAGGAAAACAGGACCTCACTATTAAGGAGCTAAATAAGGCTCCAGGGACTAATCCTGGAGAAAGAGAGATATGCGAGCTTTCAGGTAGAGAATGCAAATTAACTGTTCTGAGAACTCAAATAAATTCAAGGTAATGCACAGATGGAATTCAGAATTCTATCAGATAAACTTAACAAAGACATTGAAATAATTTAAAAGAATGAAGCACAAATTCTGGAGTTGAAAAATGCAAGTGACACTGACTAAAGAATGCATCTGAGTATTTATTTATTTATTTATTTATTTATTTGTTTATTTATTTATTTTTGAGACAGGGTCTTGCTCTGTCACCTAGGATGAAACGTAATGGTACAACTATGGCTCACTGCAGTGCTGACCTCCCAGGATCAAGTGATTCTCCCACCTCAGCCTCCCAAGTAGCTGGGACTGCATGTGCACCATACCTGAGTCACTTTTTTTTTTTTTTTTGTATTTTTTGTAGAGATGGGTATTTGACATGTTGCCAGGCTGGTCACAAACTCCTGGGCTCAAGCGATCCACCCACCTTGACCTCACAAAGTGCTGGGATTATAGGTGTGAGGCACTGCACCTGGCCTAGAGGCTCTTAATAAAAGAAGTGACCAAGAAAAAAAAAAGAATTGGTGAGGTTGAAGACAGATTATTGGAAAATACACAGTCAGAGGAGAACAAAACAAAAAAAAAAAAAAAAAAAAAAA
>NW_016818996.1:94464-99773 GCF_001698545.2 Rhinopithecus bieti
AAAGAAAAGAAAAAAAAATGAAGCAGATATGCAGGATCTAGAAAATACTTCAAAAGGGTAAATCTAAGAGTTATTGGCCTTAAAGAGGAGGTAGAGAAAGAGATGGGGTAGAAAGTTTATTCAAAGAGATAACAGAGAACTTCTCAAACCTAGAGAAAGATATCAATATTCAAGTACAAGAATGTTATTGAACACCAAGCAGATTTAACTCAAAGAAGACTATATCAAGGCATTTAATAATCACACTTCCAAAGGTCAAAGATAAAGAAAGGATCGTAAAAGCAGTAAGAGAAAAGAAACAAATAACATACAATGGAGCTGCAATACATCTGACAGCAAACTGTTCAGTGGAAACCTTACAGGCCAGGAAAGAGTGGCATGACATATTTAAAGTGCTGAAAGAAAAAACTTTTACCCTAGAATAATATATCCAGCAAAAATATCCATCAAATATGAAGGAGAAATCAAGACTTACCCAGACAAATAAAAGCTAAAAGCAAAGGGATTTCATCAACATCAAATCTGTCCTATAAGGAATGCTAAAGGCAATATTTCAGTCAGAAAGAAAAGGACATTAATGAGCAACAAGAAATCGTTTAAAGATACAAAACTCACTGGTAATGTTAAGTACACAAAACCCACAAAATATTATAACACTGTAACTGTGGTGTATAAACTGCTCTTAAGTAAAAGGACTAAACAATGAACTCATCAAAATAATAACTACCACAACTTTTAAGACATTGACAGTACAACAAGATACAAACAGAAACAATAAAACTTAAAAGCAGGGAGACAAAGTTAAAGTGTAGAGTTTGTATTATTTTATTTTGCTTGTTTGTTCATGCAAACAATGTTAAGTTGTTATCAGCTAAAATAATGGGTTATAAGGCATTATTTGCAAGCCTCATGGTAACCTCAAATTGAAAAACATACAAGAGATATACAAAAAAATTACAGACAAGAAATTAAATCATACCTCTGGAGAAAATTACCTTCACTGAAAGGACAACAGGAAAGAAGAAAAGAAGGAAGAGAAGACTATAAAACAACCAGAAAACAAATAACAAAATGGCAAGAGTCAGTACTTAGCAATAATAACATCAAATGTAAATGGACTAAACTCTCCAATCAAAAGATGTACAGTGGCCGAATGGATTAAAAACAAAAAACAATACCGAATGATCTGTTGATTACAAGAAACACGCTTCACCTATAAAGACACACATAGACTGAAAATAAAGGGATGGAAAAAGATATTCCATTCGAAAGAAAACCGAAAGAGAGAAAGAGTAGCTATACTTATATCAGACAAAATAGATTTCAAGACAAAACTATAAGAAGAGACAAAGAAGGTCACTATATAATGATAAAGGGTCAATTCAGCAAGATGATATAAAAATTATAAATATATAGTTGTGCAAAAGTAATTCTGATTTCTGCCATTAAAAGTAATGGCAGAAACTTACTTTTAACAGGCAGAAACTGCAATTACTTTAGCACCAACCTAATATATGCACCCAACACTGGAGCACCCAAATATATAAAGCAAATATTATTAGAGCCAAAGAGAGAGATACACCGCAATACAAAAATAGCTGTAGACTTCAACATTCCACTTTCAGCATTGGACAGATCTTCCAGACAAAAAATCAACAAATAAACATTGGACTTAATCTGCACTATAGATCAAATGGACGTAATAGATATTTACAGAATATTTCATCCAATGGCTGCAGAATACGCATACCTTTCTTCAGCATATGGATCACTCTCAAAGATATACCATATGTTAGGTCACAAAACAAGTCTTAAAACATTTAAACAAATTGAAATAACATCAAGCATCTTTTCTGCCACATTAGAATAAAACTGCAAATCAATAACAAGATGAATTTTGGAAACTATACAAATATATGGAAATTAAACAACATGTCCTTGAAAGACCAGTGGTTAAATGAAGAAATTAAAAAGGAAACAAAAACTTCTGGAAACAAATGATGATGGAAACACAAAATACCCAAACCTATAACCTATGGGATACAGCGAAAGCAGTACTAAGAGGGAAGTTTACATAAATGTCTACATCAAAAGAGAAGAAAAACTTCAAATAAACAACCTGACAATACATCTTAAGTAACTAGAAAAGCAAGAGCAAACCAAACCCAGAATTAGTAGGAGAAAGAAATAATAAGGATCAAGGAAGAAATACATTGAAATAAAACAACAATATGGAATATCAAAACAAAACAAAAAAAAAAGCTGATTTTCTGAAAAGATAAAACTGACAAACCTTTAGCCAGACTAACTAAAAACAGAGAGAAGACACAAATATATGAAATCAGAGATGAAAAATGAGACATCACAACTGATTCTCCAGAAATTAAATGGATCATTAATGGCTACTATGAGCAACTATATGCCAATAAATGGGAAAAAATCTAGAATAAATGAATACATTTATTGACACATACAGAACTAACACTATGTCAAAGCCATAATAGGAGGTCTCCCAGTGAAGAAAAACCTGGGACTTGATGGCTTCATTGCTGAATTCTACCAAACATTTAAAGAAGAATACCAACCCTACTCAAACTACTACAAAAAATAAAAGAGGAAAGAAAACTTCCTAACTTATTCTCCAAGGCCAGTATTACCTGATACCAAAATCTGACAAAGACATATTAAAAAAAGAAACTATAAGCCAGTATCACTGATCAATATTGATGCAAAAGTCCTCAACAAAATACTAGCAAACCAGATTCAACAAAACATTCAAAAGATCATTTATCATAACCAAGTGGGATTTATCCCAGGGATGCAAGGACAGTTCAACACATGCAAATCAATTAATGTCATAGCTCATATCAACAGAATGAAGGACAAAAACCATAATGTCATTTCAATTGATGCTGCAAAAGCATTTAATAAAATTCAACATCCCTTCATAACAAAAACCATCAAAAAACAATATAGAAGGAACATACCTCAACATAATAAAAGTCATATGTAACAGACTTATAGCTAGTATCATATTGAATGGGGAAAAACAGAAAGGCTTTCTTCTAAGATGTGGAACAAGGATGCCCACTTTCACCACTGTTATTCAACATAGTACTGGAAGTCCTAGTTAGAACAATCAGACAGAAGAAAGAAACATAAGGCATCCAAATTAGAAAAGAGGAAGTCAAATTATTCTTGTTTCCAGAAGAGAAGATCTTATGTTTGGAAAAACCTAAAGACTACACCAAAAAAACTATTAGAACTGATAAATAAGTTCAGTAAAATTGCAGGATACAAAATCAACAAACAAAAACCAGTGATATTTCAATATGTCAACAGTGAACAATCTGAGAAAGAAATCAAGAAAGCAACCCTATTTACAATAATAGCTACAAATAAAATTAAATATCTAGGAATTAACCAAAGAAGTGAAAGATCTCTGCAATGAAAATTACAAAACATTGATGCAATAAATTGAAGAAGTCACAAAAATATGGAAAGATATTTTACGTTGAAGTATTAGAAGAATCAATATTGTTAAAATGTCCGTAATACCCAAAGCAATCTACAGATTCAATGCAATCCTTATCAAAGTACCAATGACATTCTTCACAGAAATAGAAAAAACAATTCTAAAATATATATGGAGCCAGGAAATACCCAGAATAGCCAAAGAGAACGAAACTGGGATAATCATATTACCAAACTTCAAATTATACTACAAAGCTACAGTGATCAAAACAGCATGGTACTGGCATAAAAACAGACACATGGATCAGTGGAACAGAATAAAGAACACAGAGATAAAGCCATACATCTACAGTGAACTCGTTTTTGACAAAGTTGCCAAGGACATACTTTGGGGAAAGGACAGTCTCTTCAATAAATGGTGCTGGGGAAACTGGATCATTCATATGCAAAAGGATGAAATGAGACCCCTATCTCTGTCATATATAAAATCAAATCAAAATAGATTAAAGGCTTACATCTCACATTTTAACTATGAAACTACTACAAGAAAACATTGGGGGAAATCTCCAGAACATTGGTCTGGGCAAAGATTTCTTGGGTAATGCCTCACAAGCACAGGTAACCAAAGCAAAAATGGACAAATGGGATCACATCAAGTTAAAAAGCTTCTGCACAGCAAAAGAAACAATCAACAAAGAGACAACCCACAGAATAGGAGAAAATATTTGTAAATAACCCATCTAACTAGGGATTAATAACCAGAATACATAAGAAGCTCAAACAACTCTATAGGAAAAAGTCTGATAATCCCGTCAAATGTGTGCAAAATATATGAATAGACATTTCTCAAAAGAAGACATGCAAATGGCAAGCAGGCATATGAAAAGGTGCTCAACATCACTGATCATCAGAGAAATTCAAATCAAAACTACAATAAGATATCATTTCAGCACAATTAAAATGGCTTTTATCCAAAAGTCAGGCAATAACAAATGCTGGTGAGGATGTGGAGAAAAGGGAACCCTGGTATACTATTAGTGGGAATGCAAATAGTATAACCACTATGGAGGACAGTTTGGCAACTCCTCAAAAAATTAAAAATAGAGCTACCATATGATCCAGCAATCCCACACCTGGATATATACCCAAAAGAAAGGAAATCAGTATATTGAAGATATCTGCACTCTCATATTTGTTGCAGCACTGTTTACAATAGCCAGGATTTGGAAGCAACCTAAGTGTCTATCAACAGAAGAATAGATAAAGGGAATATGGTACTTATACACAATGGAGTACTATTCAGCCATAAAAAAAGAATGAGATTCTGTCATTCGCAACAACATGGATGGAACTGGAGATCATTATGTTAATTGAAATAAGCCAGGCACAGAAAGACAAACCTTCCATGTTCTCAGTGATTTGTTGGAGCTAAAAATTAAAACAATTGAACTCATTGAGATAGAGAGTAGAAGAATGGTTACTAGAGGCTGGGAAGTGTGGGGGGAATGGGCAGGGCAGTGGAAGTGAGGATGTTTAATGGGTACAAAGACACAGTTACAATGAATAAGACCTAGCATTTGCCAGCACAACAGGGTGACTATAGTCAGAAATAATTGTACATTTTTAAATAACTAGAAGATTATAATTGGATTGTTTGTAATACAAGGGATAAATGTTTGAGGGGGTAGATACCCCATTTACCCTAATGTGATTATTATGTATTGTATGCCTATAACAAAATGTCTCATGTAACCCATCAATACATGGGTTACATGTCCCCACAAAAGTTAAAATTTCAATTTAAAAAATAAATCAGGGGGGGCGGAGCAAGATGG
>NW_016818997.1:0-1464 GCF_001698545.2 Rhinopithecus bieti
ATAGCAGTAGATATGATAATTGTATACTTTAAATATTTGTTCATATTTCATCATAAATTTAGATTTAAACATCTAATATTTTAACGTGATTTTTATTGATGTGTAAGCTACAGATATTTAAAGAAAATTAATGCATAAATGGCAAGGTTTTAATCTATATGACAGCAATAGTTTTATCTATTGATCGTTGAATAAACTCTAGGCACTTTAAATTCACTACTTGTTTTTCCTCTCACAGCCAACCTTTATGCCAGGCATATTAGTACCTTTATTTTTACAAAAGCATAAATTAACATTCAGAGATATTAAATAGCTTTAAAGTAACATGACTTATAAGCACTAGAGTTAGGATCAAAACACAGGTATGTTTGACTCCAAATTCTGCATATTTCCTACCATATAATGCCATTGCATTTTTTCGTAAGTAAATTATTATCAGAACCCAGAATCAAGTATACCCTAGACAGAAATTCTATTTAAAAGGAACACTTTATTCTGGTTCAGATGGGCTGAGTACACTTTGGAGGCTTAAATTCCCAACACAAATCTCTAGAAATGTCAGAAAATATATTTGGGATATAAATCTATTACCATGCTGAGAAACAAGAATAGAAGCTCTAGGAAAAGCATGAAATATAATAAATCTTTAAAAGTCAGAAAAGAGATAAGATCATATTAACGAAAGAAATGGCACACAAAATCACAAGAGATGGATGCTACAAAAATTGAACATCTGCTCTAAGACAGGAGAAACAGGTAATACAAGAGGCCCACTGGAAAATGACAAGGTGATTACTTGAAAACACTACATTAGGGGATGCTTAGCTATGTAACACCCAACCCAATATTCTACACAAATCCAAGAAGCCTATCCTGGCCTTTTGCTATTCTTTCCAAGTACCATTTCCAAAAGTACTCCACAAACCTCCCACAAGAAGACTGCAAAAGCAGATATAGCGGAGACCCTCCCTCACCAAAAAATATGTCAAATAATGAAGAATTACCAAATCTGTGAAGACAATCAACAGCATATGGGAGAGGAATCAAGCTCAACTTACACAATACAAAATACACCTGAGAAAAACCTTTACTAAAACAAGCACAATAGAAGCAGGTGAAATTCCAATCAATGAACTGATTATTGAGTGAGTAGCAAATCTCCAGAAAACACACACACACACACACACACACACAAATTAATTTCCAGCATAAGAAATTGAGGGACTCCGCTGACCAGTGAAATCATGAAAAACATTTTCCAAAACAATAATTTAAAGCCACTGGAAATGGTCCTAGGAGAAAACTGCAAATGAAGAAATATCTATTCAAGAAAATAGACAAAAATTGGGAAAGAAATGTGAGAATATGTGGTATTTGAACCAAAACTGCTTCTTCCCTCTCTCCTCTCAAATCTTCAGATAGAAATTCCATTCCAAAATTCTACAGCCCAAAACCTTTCTCCCA
>NW_016818997.1:4717-13745 GCF_001698545.2 Rhinopithecus bieti
AAAAAAAAAAAAAAAAAAAAAAAAGACCGACCTTTCTGGAAGAAGAGGGACTTAAACTGTAAATCTTCACTGGGCCTCCAGCCTGCTGGCACACCCTGCAGATTTTGGACTTCCCAAGCCTCCACAATCATGAAAACCAATTTCTTAAAATGAAACAGTCTCTCTCTCTCTCTCTCTCTCTCTCTCTCTGTCTCTGTCTCATGGGTGTGTGTGTGTGTGTGTGTGTGTGTGTGTGTGTGTGTGTGTGGATACTGCCGGTTCTGATTTTCTAGAGAACTCCTGACAAATACACTGCTACAGACTCAGAAATGAGCAGACCAGCAGACCTGGGAACTAGTTGCCCAGTTGTAATGTGTAATTTCTGATTTTTTTTTCTCCAGATCTTCCTCACTGATAAATAAACCTTGGATCTGATTTCCATAGAGACCATTAGTGAATGCCCATTGTTACCAAATAACTATTCTTCACTGTTCTCACCAGCCTTTTTCCCATTTCCAATTTTGTCTCATTTCATACGATGGAATTTTGTTTGGTCTTAACTCCTTTGTTGTGATTCCGAGAATGGGGCTTGTCCTGTGCCCAACTTAGTACCTGGGGACTTTTGACCATGGTTTAATCCCTTGAATGTCAAACTTCCCAAACAATTGGAAATTCCAGTGCCAACTACCATCTAAATATTTATCTGTTTGTCAGATTTTCATATATGTGTCTTCTAGGCCTAGTTTATTTTCTGGAAACTCCTTTTGTAGGTGGCTCAGTTTCCCAGTCTTACCCTATAAGACACTTCTGCTATTCATGAAAGAATCTGAAAGTTCAACCTTCCTAATAAATAATTTATTCCTGTATAAACAAAGCAGTCCTTTCAAGAAGCTCCAAAGTTTGTTCTCCTTGTAAGAAAAAATGTTTTGGCCTCATATAAAAAGGCGTTAAAGGTAGACCCGAAGTGAGTCAGTGGTAGAATCAGGAATAAAACTCCAAATACCTGATTCAATCTTGCGTGACCTCACAAAGTCAGTGACATTTCCCTAAAGAGCTTATCAGCAGCTAATATATCTTCTGGAAACATTAGACAGATTTTATTAAACAACATTCTGACTAGGAATAAACATATGATAAATATGGATTGGGTTTCTTTAATTGTTTATCAACTTCAAATTTAAATGGTGAGTTCCTCTCTACATACTTTTTACTTTGACCTAAGGACAGAATGTTAGCATGACCTCAGATGTTTAATAAACCCAAAATATAAACTCATTTAAAAATAGTGCATATGAAACTTCTGAAACAAAGCTGAATAATTGAGCACAGATAGTGCCTTCCAAGTCACTGAAGTAGAATTTCACTCACAGTACCTGTCTAGTTAGCCTTTTTAATTCTTATTCTTTTGCCCATGCTTTTGGTTTTTTGACAAATTCCTAACCCGTAACAAAGGAGGTGTCAGCATTCTTTCCGGTGGATTACTTTTATTTCCTAAATATGTCATTCTCTCTTAACTCTAGGTCTTCATAAATTTCTTCTACTTCTTGAAATATTTATCCTCACTCTGGCTAACTTTAAACTTATAGCTATCCTTTTTCTGAAAAGCCTTTGCTGTACCTCCAGGCAGGGTGAGGTGACCAGTCTCCAGGTTCTCATAGCATGCTAAGTTTACTCATATCAGTACTTGCCACACTGAACTGTAATTGCTTATTTGCCTGCTTTCTCCATTAGCTGTGGGTTCCTTAAATGTAAGAATTGCATCTATTTTGTTAAGCAATCCTATGCCTCATTTATTTGGGGAAGACCTGGTTAATAGCTCTCTATATATTTGTGTCTTCACCTGACTGAGTTCTTTTGTATATGAATGAATTAGTAGGCATTAACTAAATTGTAGCTAGGTAAAAGATGGATGGGCAGATTAATGGATGGATAGATGGATGGATGGATGGATGGATGGATGGATGGATGGAAAGATTTACATAAAGGAAATAGGTTCTGGTCTGTGCATTAAACATAGAAATGATGGAATCATGATCCATGGTAGTGTTCAGATCCAATGACTCAGGATAATGGGTATCTTTCAGGCACCAAAGTCAATGCAAGTATGGAATGCCTAGCAAATACAAACAAGCAACAATTCCATGAGCCAGGGCTACAGTCCTTGGTGTTAGACATACTGTCATTTTGCATAAGCTTTTGCTCAGTCTTTGTCTTCTGCCTGAAATTATAATGGAATTCTTTTAGTCTTGGAAAAACCTTTATACATGGTTCCAAAGAGACACATTTTTCACCTCTCCTTCATTTCCTCTGATTTTCTTCAAATGAAGTACTCCTTCCTTTGCCCTCCCATAGACTCAAAAACTACCATACCCATACTGACAAGGAATTAATAACCAGAATTTATTAAGGAACTCAAACAACTCTATAGAAAAATCTAAATCCTATTTAAAATGGCAAAAGATCTGAATAGAAATTTCAAATGTAAGACATTACAATGGAAACAGGCATTTTTCTATTTGCCAAATCGGTGCTATTAAAAGGTGTTCAATATCATTAATAATCAAATAATGGCAATAAAAAACTGCAGGATAATATGTCACCCCATTAAAATACCTTAATCCAAATAAGCAGAATACCAAATGCTTGGCGAGGAATGTGGGAAAAAAGAAATTGTCGTACACTGTTGGTGGGATGTAAATAGTAAATCACTATGGGAGAAATATGAAGGCCCTTACAAACAAAAAAATAGAGCTCAATATGATCCAGCAAATCCCATGCTTAGGTACATACCACAAGAAACAATAGGTATAATCGAAGAATATCGCATTCCCATGTTGTGCCAACTGTCTCACAATAGCCAATATTTGGAAAAACATAAGTGGTCATTCAACAGGATGAATGGACTAAAGAAAATGTCGGTACATATACAAATGGCGTACTAGTCAGCATAAAAAAGAATGAAATCCAGTATTTGCAACCACTATGAATGGAATGAAGATTATTATGTTAAGTGAAATAAAGCCAGGCACAGAAAAGGACAAAACTCATATGTTCTCAGGTATTTGTGGAATCTAAAAATCGAACACTTAAGTATGGGAATAGAGTTAAGGATATGCTTACCAGAGGCTGGCAGGGTAGTGGGGGTAGCAGAGAGGTGGGGATGGTTAATGGGTAAAAACATATGAATTCATTTTTATAAATTTTAAAAAAGTAGAAGTTACATTAAATAAGGAAAAGAGAATAGCCTCAAAAGGAGAGGAAGGAAACAAAGATGTTAATGAATAGCAATGTAACACATTTGAAAAAATCTGCAAAAATGAATACTTTCTAAAGAATTATAAACCAACAAATAACCAGGAAGAAGTAGGAAGGTCTATAAACCAAACCACATTTCAAAACTGAATCAGTACCCCACATTTTTTCTTCAAAAATACTTATTTGAACATATATTATTGTAATCCAGATTCAATCTATTTCTCCCAAACAACACACAACACACACCCACACACACACACACCCACACAATACAGCATTCTATTGGGCAGCTGTTTAGTTTGGGGAATTGTCTTTATTCTAAGAATGAGTACTGTTTAATCAAAGCTTATCAGGTTCCCATCCCTTACTAAGACTGCATTCAGGGGGTGGTTGGCCTATGATGATTAGAGCCAAATGAGAGATAAAACATTTTTGCCAGACAGTTCCGGGAAGTACTTTTGGTCTTGAGACAGTTTCGAAAGCCCCTCTCTGAGAGGTGGTTTCGGTTACTTCCATACGCCCTGCTTTACACTGTGACGGAAAAAACTATATATATATTATATAACATATAATAAAATAATATTATATGTAATATATTAAGAAAAACTAAAAGAACCAGGTACAAATTATGGATTTGGAAAGGTAAAATGAGAAATGGAAAAATCCACTATATGTATCGTCTCAACCGACCAAATTGAGACGGCAGAAAAAGAAAAAACTCAGTGTTTTGTACATTGATTGATGTGGGAACTGTTATGGCACTGGATGGTATGTGAATACACAGAAGGAAATGAATGGTTCCACAAGTGATAATATGTGGTATGTATGTAAAGTGTCTAAGACGACTTCCAGGATTCTCATGGAGGATGATGAAATGGGAATCTAGGAAGGAGCAAGTTTTGGGCAGATGGAGGGGATAGGTGTTTGTTATGCTGATTTGATATTGAGTTTTATAGAACATCTAAACAGAGATGTTGTAGTGATTAGAATGAGGGAGCCCCAAAGAAGCCAGAAAATTCAGGAATAGTGCAGGAAATCCAAAGGGGGCATATAAAAGCAGAGAAATTAAAATGTAAATCATAGACCATCTCCCAGTATATTAGTGTTGAAGAGGCAGAGAGCATAGGGTGACTGGAAATGGTTTGAGTCCTCGTTGAAAAGTAACAGAAATTTTATAAGGAATGCAATTAAAAAAAAGTTGGGAGACATCTTTTCATGAAAAATCCCACATATTAATCTAATATTAGCCCAGGGTATTCTGAAAGGAGGCATTTTGTATAGATAAAAAAGGAAAGTGCTATTTTGAACTGGAGTGTTGGGGTAAAGGAATTTCACAAGCTAAAAATGTAAAAAAAATGTTTTGAAGATTTACTCCGTTTCACTCATGACGATGTAAAATAGAACTAAATAAGAGAATTCAACTCAGCTCACTAACCTTATAAGGACAACTGGCAACTTCTTCACAGACAAAAATCTTTTTATGCTGTCAGGAGAGTCAGCTGGACAATTGAGCAGACCTAATACTGCATGGCTTATACTTTCTGACTTCCTGAAGCTGAAAATTGGCAGCAGTGCTGAATACAGATAGAATCTGACATTCACTGTAAACTCATAGGTCAAGCATAAGTGATTAAGATAGATATACAGAGGAAATGTGATTAGTTTTACTGTTTATAGTCATCTGAGTTTCTGAGTAGATTGTAAGGATTTTCTATACTTACTCATTTAATGAGTATTAAGTATTTGAGTAGTTGAGTATTTTGCACAAAAAAATGTTTATTGTATTATATCACACTGATTCGAAACAAAACAATTACAAGTTAGAAGATAATACACAGAATTGCACATTTGGAAGAGACTTTAAAGATAATTGAGGGTTTTTTTATTTTTTATTTTTTTACTAAACCTGGGAAAGACTTCGATATGATTAGGCTTTGTGTCCCCACCCAAATCTCATCTTGAATTGCAATTCCCATAATCCCCGTTATCCCCACGTGACAAGGGAGAGACCAGGTGGAGGTAACAGAATCAAGGGAGTGGTTTCCCCATGCTGTTCTAGTGATACTGAGTGAGTTCTCACAAGATCAGATGGTTTTATAAGGGTCTCTTCTCCCCTCACTCAGCACTTCTCCTTCCTGCTGCTTTGTGAAGAAGTTGCCTTGCTTCTCCTTCACCTCCCATCATGACTGTAAGTTTCCTGAGGCCTCCCCATCCATGCTGAACTTTCAGTCAATTAAGCCCCTTTCTTTTAAAATTACCCAGTCTCGGGCAGTTCTTCATAACAGTATGAAAACAGACTAATACAGCCTTCTTACCTCAGTCCCACATATAAGCATTCAGCTCAGCTGGAAATACTTCATTGACAGAGACAAAATAATGTCCCATCAGCTGAGCACTGTGCTAGGTGCTGCACACACTATGTCACATAGTTTCACAGTGTGACTCTAGGAGTTAGATATTTTACAGATAAGGAAACTGTAATTTCTAAACACCTTGTCCAAATTTATAAAGTTAGGAAGTGATGGGGACCAGATGTAATAGCAGCTTTCTACCTGACTTCAAATCCCATATTTTGTCTAATTAAAAAAAAAAATGCTCAGCGTTCTGACGTTTTAACTCACAATTTCAGGAGATAATGCTAATTATTATTTTTTTAAGTTTCTAATTTTATCTGAAAATTAACACCTGCTATTTACAAAATATTCATCCAGACAAACATAACATTTATAAAGACCATCATCAGGGCATCTACAAGTCTTCATGTTGAATGTCCTCAGTTACTTGTACAGGTCTTCACCTAACAGTACACAGGCTTTGAGCATTTTGATGGCCTCTACATAAACTCTAATTTGTGAATGACCAAATTCAAATAACAAAGCAGTGACTTACCAAGCTTTGGCCTTCACAAGAGCAACTCTTTTCTCATGAGCTCCATCTGCTGCATATGGACTTAGCACCATGCTTCAGGAACAAGCTCTCTAAAGAATGACAGGATAGGTAGGGTCGTAGAAGCCTCACTTTAGATTGCACATGAATACATTTCAAAAGGGCGATGGTTATGGGAATTTAACTTTACTCTGTAATACAGTGTTACGCCCTTTTGCTTAGAGCAAAACACTGTACACATATCCTGTACTGTAGAGATTAGGTCAACCAGAGATTTCAGAAGCAGCTCCACAGGTTTCAGAAGTCCATCCAACTGTCACATTCTTAATAAAATAAGTTCAGCACGCAAAGCGCAGACCAGAACCTCTTTATCTTCCCTGTCACTGCACTACTACTATCTAATAGGATATTATGACAGATCCTGAGAGAACTTGAACTACAGAAAATACAAATTGCACTTTTCTTGGCTAATTTGTCACTGGAGGGGCATGTTGAAGAGAGAATAAAGACATGCAACCATGCATATCTGAACCTAAATATTGAGAAATACTAGTGATCCACACCTAATGCAAATTTAACAAAATTAGAACATGTAAAACAATATATTAAGTTAATATTATAGGATTTATTTTCATTACAGTGTTCCTTCAAGAATTAATAAGCAAGCTAATGTTAGTTTTCCTGAAGGATGAAGCACAAAAAAAAATTAACTCGATGTCATACCTAGAAATACAAATTTGGTCCAAACGCATAACAGTTTCTTTTACTGCCAAGAGTTATTAATCTCGAATGTCCAACATTTCAGCGGATTTGCTATGGGCCTTTTGTGAAGTGGTGCAAATTCTACAAGACACCAGACTGGTCTTCCAATAATATATGCAAATGTACTCTTTTAAAATAATAAATATTATCTCTTTCTCATCTCTGTCTCTCACACTGTCTCTTCTTATCTGTATCTGTATATGTGTATATATACACATACGCATACAGTATATACATCCTGTATATACTGTACATACGTGTATGTGTATATATACAGCATGTGATTGTGTACACATCCACACAATCCCACAGAATTCTCGGCTGTTCAAAAGTCACTTTCATACCCAATCTCCAATTTATCATTACAAAGTACTTGTAAAATACTTAGAAACACTTAAAATAGCTTTAATATATGCTAACTTAGAAAAGTACTCAGCAGCCTCTGGCATTCTGGAAGAGGCTGGAGGCTTATTCATTACTTTACATAGATTTTACAATGTCCAGAACAGAATATTTTGTAGGAATATACACGCTGATTCTTAAATTCATGTTAAAATTGAAGGATCTAGAGTAGCCCAAATAACATGTTAAAGAGAGGGCAAATCGAAGGGCTACTCTGCCTGATTTCAAGCATTATCATGGGCACCAAGATGGCATATTAGTGATGTAAGGATAAATAAGTAGGTTAAATGAACAGAATAGAAAGTTTAAAATAATCCTACACATATATGTTCAATAGATAAATTCAACTAAAGTGCCAATGGAAAATGCTAGGCTTTTCAATAACTGTTGCTGTAGCAACTTCATTTGTAATTAAGAAAATGCAATTAAATGCTACCATGGGCTACCAGTACACACTCACTAAAATTAAAACACTAACAGAACTAGATACTGATGAAGATGTACAGTGATGAGAATTCTCATACACTGTTAGGAGTAGCATAAAATGGTATAACCACTTTTAAAAGATCTGTCATTTTCTTAAAAGATTGCACATGCTTCCCCATGAACCAGCAATTTCACTCCTAAGTATTTATCCAAGAGACAAGGAATTTAAGTCTACATGGAGCATTGTACATAAATGTTAATGTTAGCTTTCTTTGTAATATTTGACAACTGGAAACAACCAAAGTAGTACCAACAGATAAGTAGGAAAAAACCTGTTAAATATTCAAACAACACAAATAATGGAATACGGTAGTAGAAATCAATAAACTACTGATACACACAATAACATGAATGAATCTCAAAACTTTACACTGAGGGAAGAAAGCCAGGCACAGAATACGACATACTGCATGATTACATTTGTATGAAATCCAAAACAAAAAAACAAAAAAAACCAAAATTATTCCATAGTCACAGAAAGCAAAGGCTCAAGAGGGAACTTTATTTAGGCCGATGGAAATGTTCTAGGACACGATTGTGATGGTGGTTACACATTTGTATTGACAAATTTTACCGTAATGCACCCTCAAAATGTTTGTACTACATTTTATACCAATTACACCCCAATAAAATTAATCAAGAAAAAACACATTCGTGCAATACTGTTCTAAGATCTGAAAGTCCTTTGTTTATGGGCAATTTAAGATAAAATAATAGCACCTTCTATTGCCTATGATTGAGGCCCTAATATTGATTTACAAGAAAAGCCTTGTAAATGACACAACTGAAGCTCTCCTTTAGCATTTTATTTTCTAATTTGACATTTTCTAAATGTTCCTGATGCATATATACATACACAAATATATATACACACCTATACACACACACACATACTCCTATGTTTGCAAAACTTTTCAAGGAAATATAGATATATAGATAAATAATTGGGGAAATTAATGTAGAATTTGAGATATACACCAATCCTAGTATGGAGGCTAATGAGAAGTGCTGTAAGCGAACAGAATTTACATAATCCTATTTCTAGCTCTCTTAAAGCAGAAATCTCTGTTCCTAGTCAAAGGAGTAAGCAATGGTACTGATTTACTGCTCCCAACTGACATGAACAAGAAGTGAGCCTCAGGAGATCCAATTGAGACAGGTGAATGAAGAGTTTCTGGAGGTTTGATTAGAGTGATTAGGCTCTCCGAATTTTATTTAATTTCCTTACAAATAAAGTAGGAAAATTAGAATTCCCACC
>NW_016818997.1:16241-20448 GCF_001698545.2 Rhinopithecus bieti
CTGCCTCAGCCTCCGTAGTAGCTGGGACTACAGGCGCCCGCCACCTCGCCCGGCTAGTTTTCTGTATTTTTTAGTAGAGACAGGGTTTCACCATGTTAGCCAGGATGGTCTCGATCTCCTGACCTCGTGATCCGCCCATCTCGGCCTCCCAAAGTGCTGGGATTACAGGCTTGAGCCACCGCGCCCGGCCTGTTTTGTATGTTTTTAAACATCATATAAACAGTATCCAATTGTATGAGTTCTTCTGCAGCTTGACTTTTTCTGGTAGATGTGACGTATGTGTGATTCATCCACATAGCTCCAAAATAGTCTTCCAAAAATATCTTTCTCATTCTTTCCTGAGGCAAACTAAAGTTTATATCAGCATTGCAATGTCTTGTATATGTCCGTACTGAGTGTCTGCTATCTGATCTCTATTTGTACGAGGTCATGGAACTTCATTGAGCTATAGGTTTTGTCTGAATGGGGAGTTCTGTGTAAAGTAATTCTGTCACTAATTAAAGGTTACCAGAATTTTGTTTCCTCCTAAACTCACTATTAGTCTCTTCTAAAACTTGTATTGAGTACATTAGTTAGGATTTAGCTGTTAGCAAACACATTTTTACCACCTCAGCAAACAATTAAAGTAAAACATACTGGCTGCATATTGATTTTGTTGTTGTTGTTTTAAGAGTTGATTTCTAATACCAAATGTGAAGATCTTGTAATACCTGCACTGCCTTGCTTTGAACATAATTATAACAAAAGTGAATACTCACATGGTGGATAATTTGATGCATCCATGGTTACTTACCTTGGATGGGTTTTGAGAAAGGCTCCAATAAACCTTATCATGGCCTGTCTTGTTCAGAGATTTATCTGCCCATTCTCTTGAAGGGAAACAATCACCAAGCATAGTTCTTGCAGAACAGTAGGGAATTTTATAAAATAATGCCACTGGTCTACTCCCAAATAGTAAATACTTATAATTATTTCTTGGTTGTAAAGCACGGTAAGGACAGTCTTGAACAAATCAGTTATTGCATAGCTGATTTCAAGGAAGTAAGGGGAATACAAAAAAAAAAAAAGTTCCCTCATCTTCACTTATGCTCTGAGGCACTGCTAAACTTGCACCAGAAAGTTGTTTCTCTTTGACATACAGCAAAAATTGACAAGAGATTCTTCCTCCCTTGCCTAACAATCCTATTATTCACTTACACAGTGGCTTGACAAGATCATTTACTGCCAATCACTGCATCTTCTACCCAATCCCAGACCTAATTGCATTAAATTCTCTCTCTCTCTCTCATTCTCTCTCTTGTAAGATAGAAACCCAGTTCTCTTCTTTGCCCTTGCTACATTTTTTAATGATGACACTCTTTTTATATATCCCTGACAGTAATTTAGTTGTTGATGTCCTCAGCTTCTTATTAACCATCTATACTGTGACCAGGAAAGACAAGCTTGTTAAGTATAACTTTTAGTCTATAATTCCTTCCTTTAAACAGTAAGATAATAGGAAATAAGGTCCATAAATCCTAACCAGTGATTTATTTTCTTTGTAGTTGAGATGCCATCTTAAAAAGACAATTAGGCCGGGCGCGGTGGCTCAAGCCTGTAATCCTAGCACTTTGGGAGGCCAAGACGGGCGGATCACGAGGTCAGGAGATCGAGACCATCCTGGCTAACACGGTGAAACCCTGTCTCTGCTAAAAACTATAAAAAAAACTAGCCGGGCGAGGTGGCGGGCGCCTGTAGTCCCAGCTACTCGGGAGGCTGAGGCAGGAGAATGGCGTGAACCCGGGAGGCGGAGCTTGCAGTGAGCTGAGATCCGGCCACTGCACTCCAGCCTGGGCGACAGAGCGAGACTCCATCTCAAAAAAAAAAAAAAAAAAAGACAATTAAAGCACACAACCGTCTCTGATAGAAGTCCCTCCATTAGGCGTAATCTAGTAGTACTTTTGTAGATGTCCTTTGATTTCACTCTGCCAATTTCCTCCAGTACATATGTAAGCTTTCGAACTGAGGTTCCATGCATTCTATGTTGTTTAAAACTTTCTTCAAAATATATGATTATAACCTAATTTGTTACTGTGTAAGACGCCTTGTGATTATCCCACATTCCACCCTAGTGCATTTAAATGACTCATTTTATGTGTGCTCACATGCAGGCAATGGAATTCAGACATAAACAGGCTTTGATCCTGTGCTGCTGGAATTTGTTCAGTTCCACTTTCATTCCTTGTTCTACTTCTCTTGCTCTCATTTTCTGACTAATCAATCTCACAGTGATGGCAGTGAGCGCTCCAGATGGCCTGGCGCTGCCATCACGCTGACAGCAGCAGGGAGGTGTGGCTGAGGCTGCGTGCTCCATGGAGTCAGTGGAAATGGGACAAGTGGGAGCCCTGTCCCTTCTGAGTTAGGGCAGGAGCTCCCTGGGAGCGCTGCCGTCATAGAAACCACAGCTGCAGACCCAGGCCTCCCGCTCCACAGAGAAGGCAGGAGCCCCACCCTCCTTGGCAGGCTGGCAGCTGCCCAAGTTGTGGCTGCAGATCTGAGCCTCCCTGTGCTCTTTGGGGCTGGGAACAGGCAGGAGCCCTGACCTCCTGGTCACAGCTGCAGCTGCCCAAACCATGGCTTCAGACCTGGGCCTCTCACTCCACGGAACACGCAGGAGCCCTACCCCGTGGCTCAGGGGCAGCAGCCTGAACCACTGCTGCAGAAGACTTGGGCATCTCTGCACTCTTGGGGCCCAGGAATGTCCCCTGCCCTTGCCAGGCATCTGCCTGCTGTTGGCGCCCAGTTCAAGCTTGAAGCAAAGTCAGAGCTGAGCCCCAGTGCCATGAATGGCAGTGGGTAGCAGAGAGATTTCTGAACAGAAGGGGGCAAGTCCCCAGTAAGGTACCATCTTCAGGCCAGGGAGGACCTGATGGCTGGGGGCCAGGCTGCCAGTCCCGCAGACTGGAGTGGGAACTTGTGGTGGCTTTTCTGGGTTTCCCATGGCCTTCCATGGACCAGTCGGCACATACTTCCTCTCCTCTGAGGCCCATAAAACTCCCAGGCTCAGTCACAGCTGAGCAGATGACAGAACCGGCCAGCTACAAAGGGCACCTGTCTTCTCTGCTGATAGCAGCAGACATCAGGATAACCAGCAGCAGAGCAGAGCTACACTCTCTAGGGCCTCCTCTCTGCTGAGAGATTCAGAGACCTGCAGAGATGTCAGGACTACCAGCTGCAGAGAGGATCAAATCACTCCAGGGCCTCCTCTCTGCTGAGAGCTGGGAAGATAATGGGATGATCTGCTTGAGGAGAGGAGCTTCCTACTCCAGGGTCTCCTCTCTGCTAGGAGCTGAACACTTGTTGAGACAACCTGAATGTGGAAAGGAGCTACCCACTGCAGGTCGTGTGAGCTGTTTTATCGCTCAATAAAGCTCCTCTTCATCTTGCTAACCCTCCACTTTTCTGTGTACCTCATTATTCATGGTCACAGGACAAGAACTCGGGACCTGCTGAATGCTGGAGCTAAAAGAGCTGTAACACATGGGCTGAAACATGTCCCTTGCTTACCACCTTGTGGGCAAAGAGAAGGAGAGGATAGCTGCAGCCCTTCAGGGAGTACAGACCTGAGGGCTCCCCAAGCCAGAGCTGTGACTTCCTCTTTGGGGTCCTGCAGTGCCTGTTGTCTCCAAGCTTGAGGGTACCACTGTATTCCCTGGTGCCAGGCAGGGAAGCTGCTTGCAATGTACCTGGTAGAGACACAGTCTTGCAGAGAGCTGGCACCCATGTTGAAACCTGGAGCTGCCCACCTACTGCAAAAGCTGGCATGTCTGAGCAGTGGCCAGACCCCACACTCTCTCACCAACCCCTCTCCACTCCAGGCCTGACCTGCCCTTGGCAGGAGTGGGCTCCAGGCCAGTAGTGTGAGCTGAGTGCAGCCTGCCAGGCCAAGTGGACAGAACGAGCCCAGGGGCCCAAGCAAAACTCAGGCAAAGTTGCCACCAGTAAGTGGTGAAACTGGTTTCAGGCCAGAGAAGTGACACCCCAAGAATTCCATAACAACTGGACCCTATTGCTTTTGTTTTTTTTGCAACATTTGCTCTTATGAATCATTTGGTCATATTTCTCTTGCTTATCATTTGACACTTTTACCAGGACCCATATTTCGTAGTCTCCTTCTGGCCCAAATTATAGCAATTGGTAAAATAGGCCTCTACTTTTTCAATTTCTT
>NW_016818998.1:0-4677 GCF_001698545.2 Rhinopithecus bieti
GAGAGAGAAAGGCAGAAAGTCCACTTTAAAAAATAATGACTAAAAACTTTCCAAGCCTGAGGAGAAATAGAAACATTCAGGTACTGAGAGCCCAGACATCTCCCAGACAAGCTGGTCATAGTGAGAGGTGCCTATAGTTCCAGCTCCTTGGGAGGCTGAGGCAGGGAATTGCTTAAAGCCAGGAGTTCAAGACCAGTCTGGGCAATGTAGCAAGTTCCCATCTCAGAAAAAAGTCTCAAACATATTCAACCTGATAAAGTTTTCCCTGAGGTATGTTATATTCAAACTGTCAAAAATCAAAGACAAATGATAATGTGGTTTGGCTCTGTAGTCTCACCCAAATCTCATGTCAAATGGTAATTCCTAAATTCCTAATTTTAGGGGAGGGACCTGGTGGAAGGTGATTGGATCATGAGGGTTGATTTCCCCTTGCCTGGTCTCATGATAGTGAGTGAGTTCTCATGAGATCTGGTTGTTTAAAAGTATATAGCACTTCCCCCTTTATTCTATCTCTCCTTCTCCACCATTGTAAGATATGCTGGCTTCTCCTTCCCCTTCCATCATGATTATAAGTTTAGGTCTCTCCAGCCATGCTTTCTGTATAGCCTGCAGAATTGTGAGTCAATTAAATTCGTTTCTTCATAAATTACCCAATCTCAGGTAGTTTTTTATAGCAATGTGAAAATGGCTAATACAAACAGAGAACTTTAAAATCAATAATAGAAAAGAAGCTCATCACCTACAAGAGAACCCTGATAAGATTATCAGTAGGATTATCTGCAAAAAGCTTGGAGGCAGGGATACAGTGAGATGATGTATTCAAAGTATTGAAATAACAAACTGCCAATCACGAAAACTTTACCTGGCAAATCTTTCCTCCAGAAAGGACGGAGAGATAAAGACTTTTCCAGACAAACAAAAGCCATCCAGGAAGTTCACTATCACCAGAACTGCCTTACAAAAAAAATCAAAGGAAATTTTTAACATTGAAAGAGAAAGAAGCTAATTAATAACATAAAAGCATATAAAACTGTAAAACTCACTGGCAAAAGTAAGTTTGAGGTAATATTCAGAATAATCTAATACTGTGATGGTGGTGTGTAAATCACTTATGTCTTCAATATGAATATTAACATCAAAACTATTAAAAATAATAACAGACACAATAATTTGTTTAGGAATACACAATATAAAAAGATGTAAATTCTGGCATCAAAAACACAAAATGTGTGTCAGCAGTAGAGTTAAAGTGCAGAGTTATTTCATGCAATTAAAGTTAAGTTGCTATCAGCTTAAAATAGAAAAAGAGGAAACACTTGCAAATGTATTTATTGAGGCTAATATTGTCTTGATACCAAAATCAGACTAAGACAGTAACAGAAATAAAAAATACATAAAAGAAAATTACATACCAATATTTCCCATGAACTTAGACAAAATTTCCTCAACAAAATATTAGCAAATTGAATCCCACAATAAATAAAATGAATTCTACATATTCCACATATGAAAGACTGATTGAATATTCGAAAATTCATCAATGCAATTCACCATATCAGCAAGATAAAGAGGAAAAATTGTATTATCTCATCAATATATGCACAAAACACATATTGATAAGATCGAATTCTTGGTCATTTAACAACTGTCACGATGTTAAGAACAGAGGGAAACTATTTCAACATAGTGAAGAACCATAACAAGAAAACCTACAGCACACTAAAATAATATTATACTTTGTGGTGAAAGACTAAATGTTTACCCTAAGATCAGAAATAAGGCAAGGATGTCCACTTTCACCACACTTATTTAATACAGTACTGGATGTCCTAGATGCTGAAATAAGGCAAGCAAAAGTAATACAATTAATCAAGGTTAAAGAGAAACAAAACTTGTTCTTATTTGAAGAGAATAAGATTGCTGGGTAAAAAGACTATTTTTTTAAAAAACCAATGTATAGTCCTAAAAGGTCATAATATACAAAATCAACGCACACACAATTACATTCTATATACTAACAAAGACTATGTAAAAGCTAAAATTAAAACACATGCCAAAGAAATAAAATCATTCCAAAGTAATAAAAAATACACATATATATTTAGCAAAATCTGTATATAAAATGTATAGTGAAAAATTATAAAATACCGATATAAAATCCAAGATAACCTAAATAAATTGAGAGACATACTGTATTCATGGATTGGAAAACTCAACATAGTAAAGATATTAATTATCCTTAAATTGATATATCAGTTTAATATAATTCCTATCAAAATCCCAGATCAATTTTTAATAGATAAAAAACTTATGTTAAAATTTATGTGAAAAGGCACAGTCCTTAGAATTATTAAAATCATCTTGAAAAAGAAAGACAAAATAAAAGGAGTCATTTTACTCCATATTAAGGCTTACTATATAGCTATAAAAATCAAGCTATTATGATATTACCAGAAGGATAGACACATAGATCAGTGGAGCGTAATATAGAACCCAGAAATATACATACAAATGACTTTTTTACAAAGATGCAAAAGCAATTCCAAGGCTAAAAGATACCCTTTGCAACAAATCGTGCTACAACAATTGAGTATCTACAAGCAATAACAAAAAAAAAGAAGGGAGAGAGAGAAAGAGAGAGAGAGAGAGAAAAGACCTAACGATCACAACTTGGGTTTTAAAAAGATAACTAAAAATGGTTCATAGAATTAAATGTAAAATTATAAAACTTATGTAAAAAAATAGGAAAACTTTTAGAATTAAGGTATAGACAAAGAATTTTAGACTTGACACAAAAGCATCATCCATAAAGCAAAATTGATCAATTGGACCTCATTAAGATTCAAAACATTTTCTCTGCAAGATATTTTATTAAGCTGGTAAGAGATAGCTAAAGAATGAAAGAAAATAGTTTCAAACCACATATCTGACAAATAACTGTTATCTAAAATATATAAAGAATGGACAAACCTCAAGAGTGAAAATGAAAGAACCAGTTCAATTAGAAGAAGAGTAAGGCTTGAACAGATATTTCAGTGCCAAAGATATACAGAAGGCAAGTAAGCACATGAAAAAATGTTCAACTTAATTAGCCATTGGAAAAATTCAGAATAAAAACACAGACAAGTAGACATTACTACACACTTATAAGAATGGTGAAAATAAAACATATTGAAAATATCAAATGCTACTTACATCTGAGACCTCATCTGCCTGGACTTCACTGTCCGTATTTCTATCAGCACTTTGGTAACAACCACTTACCAGTCTCTAAGAAGTTGCAAACTTTCCCTCATACTCCTGTCTTCGGAGCCCTTGAAACTCTTCTGAAAGAATCAACCAGTTCTTTTGGAAGAGTTCGAGGACAGAGAAGTTCCAAAGCTGCTTCCACATTTTCAAGTGTCTTTATAGCAATGCCCCACTCCTCAGTACCAATTTTCTATTTTGGTCCATTTTGCATTGCTATAAAGGAATACCAGATACTGGGTAATTTATAAGAAAAGAGGCTTATATGGCTCAAAGTTCTGCAGACTGTACAAGAAGAATGGTGTTGGCACCTGCTCCTGGTGAGGGCCTCAGGAAGCTTACTATCATTACAGAAGATAAAGGGGGAGCAGGTGTATCACATGGCAAGGGAGAGCAAGAGAAAGAGGAGGAAGTGACAAGCTCCTTTAAACAACCTGCTCTTGCATGAACAGAGCAAGAATGCACTCGTAACCATGGGGAGGGCACCAAGCCAATCATAACAGATCTACCCCCATGATGCAAACTCCACCCACTAGGCCCATCTCTAACATAGGCAGTCACATTTCAAGATGAGACTTAATGGGGACACATATTCAAATCATATCAACACTCCTAGACATTTATTCAAGAGAATTTGAAAATTATACTTACACTGAAACCTCTCTGCAAATGTTTACAGCAGCTTTATTCATAATAGCCTAAAACTGGAAACAAAGCAGACGTTATTCAACAAAAGAATGGTTAAACAAACTGTGGTGGCTCCATACTATTTAGCAATAAGAAGGAATGAATTATTAATACATGCAGAAACTTACATGAATCTCCAGGGCTTTATGCTGAATGAGAAGGCCAGTCCCAAAACCTTACATACAGTATGAATCCATTCATATAGAATTATTTAAAGGACAAAATTATAGAAATGTGGAACAGATTCATGGATGGCAGAAGTTGGGAATAGTGGAGAGAGAAGGGTAGTGGCTGTCATTATAAAGAAAAACCCCAGAAATCCTCAATCCTTGTAGTGAGGGAACTACTTTGTTTTTTACGGTGGTGGTGGTGGTGGTGGTGGTGGTGGTGGTGATAATGTGCCAAAGATTCTTTAGCCATTCTTCTATTGAAGGACATCTGGGGAGTTTTCAGTTTTTGGCTATCAAGAATATAGTCGTATGTGCAATTATACATATATTAAATCTTCTTTGCCTATCTTCTATATATTTTTCTAATTCATTTTCTGCTTTATCATATACTTGTTCTCTTGGCTATTTATGTGCATTTTCTCATTCCCTCTTGCTAAATTTTCAGCTGAATCTATTCTCCCTTGTGTTCCCTGTCATATAGTCTTCATTTTAAAGACAATTTTTGGTTGGGAGGGGCAGAGCAAGATGGCCGAACAGGAACAGCTCCAGTCTCCAACTCCCAGCGTGAGCGACA
>NW_016818998.1:11486-36097 GCF_001698545.2 Rhinopithecus bieti
GGGAGGGATTGCATTGGGAGTTATACCTGATATAAATGACGAATTGATGGGTGCTGACGAGTTGATGGGTGCAGCACACCAACATGGCACAAGTATACATATGTAACAAACCTGCACGTTATGCACATGTACCCTAGAACTTAAAGTTTAATAATAAAAAACAAAAAAAACAACAAAAAAGCAAAAAAAATAAAAAATAAAAAAAATAAAATATTTGCCAGGCATAGTGGTACACACTTGTAGTCCTATCTACTTGGGAGGCTGAGGCAGGAGGATTGCTTAAGCTCACGAGGTCAAGGCTATAGTGAGCTATGGTGTTACCACTGTACTCTCGCCTGGATGACAGAGGGAGACCTCATCTATATAAAACAAAACAAAACAAAACAAAAACAAAGAAAATCCTTTTCTGTTGTATAGTAAGCAACATATTTCATTTATTTCTGAAAGACAATATTCATATAGGATTGTATTTTTGTTTTCAAAAATATTTTGGCTATTTATTATCAAAAGAAAAGAGTAGCCTTATTGCTTAGTGTGTGTGTCTACACATATATACACATGTATCATTTATGTATGTGTGTATATATCGATATAAAAAGTGTGTGTTTCTGTGTAAATATATATTTATATGTAGTACATATATATAAATTTATGTAGATATAATAAAATGTTGTGACTATAAAACTGACATTTGTTACATTTATTTAATTTTCTGCATTTACCCTCATAAAGATAATACTCAAATAGTCTTAATTCAGATTTAAAGGCGCATATAAATTAAATGTAGCAAAATATTTTAATTGTATTGTGATCCTCTCTTTACAAGTCATGGAAATTTAGGCAGCCTTATTATTTTCCTCTGCTTTTTATTAAGAGGAATTATCATTGAAACAGCTACATTACAATACTTTTCCAAAGATTTTCAGGAAATGTAAGCCTTACTCGATTTGTAATTAAAAGGAAGATTCTGGGTGACACCACCAAAATGGCAAATTAGGAAGCCCCCGAACGTCCTTCCACTACAGAGGCAATGATTCAACAACAGAGGCACTGAAGAACCAATTTGTGAGACATCTAGAAACAAGTTAAGTAGCTTCTGCACTCCAGATGAATGCAAAACCAGCTGCGCTAAATACAGTAGAAAAAAATCTGTGGCACTCTCACATGGTTTGGATCTGTGTCCTTACCCATATCTCATGTTGAATTGTAATCCCCATGTTGGAGGTGGGGTGTGGTGGCAGGTGATTGGATCATGAGGGTGGTTTTCTCATGAAGGGCTTAGCACCATCCCCTTGGTGCTGTTCTTGTGATAGTGAATGGGTTCTTGTGAGATCCGCTTCTTTAAGTGTGTAGCACTTCTCCTCTAGCTCTCTCTCTTGTTCTTGCTCAGGCCATATGACTGTGCCTGCTCCTCCTTTGCCTTCTGCCATGATTGTAAGTTTCCTTAGGCTTCCTCAGAAGCCAATCAGATGCCAGTATTATGCTTCCTGTACAACCTGCAGAACTGTGAGACAATTGAATCATTTTTCTTTATAAATTACAGATATTTCTTTATAGCAATGCAAGAATGAATTAACACATACTCATTGGCCATAGTTCATCACAATGGGGCACAATTAGGAGAAAAGCATCCATTTCCTGGCTTCTTTCTGAGGAGGGAAAAAGAAGACTAAAACATACTTTCAAGGTTTAGACATTTTAGGTGGCTACCCATAGGACTGGTTTCTGTCTTGCCTGAATCTAAATGCTGACAAGAAAGAGCATCAGGCTAAGGCTTCTGAGAACTAAGGCAATGGTTTGCACTACTGTACACTCACTTGCCATAATTCTTCACTCCACTTAGCATGAAATGAGCTGAAGAAAATTCCACTGCCTGCCTGCTTTCAGAACAACAACAACAACAACAAAATAAGAATGCTTCCAATGTTCTGACTTTTCAGGAGACTTCCTGAAGTACTAGTTTGTGTCTCACCTACCTCTAGATTACTGAGGGAACCTGACATAGTCTAGAAGCCTACAGGCTTCTAAGACCAAAAGAAGACTGGATAGCTTGTAGCAGGTTAGAGAACTTACAAAACCACACACAGACACCAGAATGAGCAAGACATTATAAGCTTCTGAGAAAAGAAACTGGCCAATCCTTCCAATTGGGAATTTACATGCAGAAATCCAGAGAAGATACATACACAGATAAGGTTTGAGAAGCTTTCAGAATCTCTAGCCAGGATGACTGGAAAAAATCCTTCTTTGTACAAAAGCAACACACAAACACTGAAAAAATGGCTGTTTTTTTCAGATACACAGATCCCAACTCAAAGTTACAAAGCACACAAAGAAATAGGGAAATGTGGTCTAATCAAAAAGCAACACAAATCTCTAGAAAGTCACCTGAAAGAAATGGAGGTATATATGTATTACCTGACCAATAATTCAAAATAGCATGTTAAAGTTGCTCAATGAGACCAGTAAAATGAGGCATCAACAAAATGAGAGTATCAACATAGAGATGGAAAATATAGAAAAGAGCCAAGCAGAAATCTTACAGCCAAATAATGTAATAACTGCACTAAAAAATGAGCTAGAGAGGATCAACAACAGACTTGATTGAGCAGAAGAAAGAATCACCTATCTTGAAGGCAGATCATTTGTAAGTATTTAGTCAGAGGAGGAAAAAGAAAAAAGGAATAAAAAGAAAAAGAGTAAGGAAAGCCTAAGGTACCTATGAGATGAACATCAAATAGACCTATATATATTATTGGTGTTATAGAAAAAGAAGAGAGAGAGAAAAAAAGGAAAAAAAACTTATTTGAAGGAATAATGACTAAAAACCTTTCAAATATGGGGATGAAGATGGGCATCTAGATTCTGGATGCCAGTGCATTTCAACTAGAATAAACCTAAAGAAGTCTACACTGAGACACATTATAATCAAATTGCCAAAAGTCAAAGACACAGAGGGAATTCTGAAAGCAGCAAGAAAAAAGGGGATCATCACATGCAAGGTATCCTCCATAAGACCATTAGCAAATTTCTCAGCTAACTCAACATAGGCCCGGAGGGAGTAGACTAAGACATTCAAATTGCTGAAGAAAACACTGCCAACCAAGAATGTTATACTGCATGAAATGGTCCTTCAGAAATGAAGGAGAGATAAAGATGTTTCCAGGCAAACAAAAGTTCAAAGAGTTTATCACTGCTCTAGATCTGCCTTATAAGAAATGCTATGAGAGTCCTTTGAATTGAAACAGAAAGATGCCGGACATCAACACAAAAATATATAAAAGTACAAAACTCACTGGTAAAGGTAAACATACAGATAAACATAGAATAATTCTCTAATAGTGGTGCATTAAGCACTTTTAATTCTGGTATAGAAGATAAAATTATTTAGAAAACTGTAATTATGAAAATATTTTAATGGATATGCAATATAAAAAGTTGTAACATCAATAACATAAAATGTGTGGAGGAATAGAAGTAAAAAAGTAAAGCTTTGTATGCAATTGAGGTTAACTTTTTATCAGCACAAAGTAGATTGTTATAATTACAAGGTATTTTATTTAAGTCTGATAATTGTAAAGAAAATTCTTACTGAAGATACACAAATGAAAATGAGAAATAAATCAAAGTAGGTCATTACTCACAAAAAAACCACTGCAAAAGAGGACAAGAAAGGAAAAGAAGGACGAAAAAGCTACAAGATATACAGTAAATACTAGACAAAATGGCTGTGGTAAGTACTTCCCTATCAGTAATTAGTTTGAGTATAAATGGATTAAATTCCTCAATCAAAAGCCATAGAGTGCCTGAGTAGATAAAAAATAAGATCCAACCATATACGGTCTACAAGAGACTTACTATAGAGATAAGAACACACAGAGGCTGAAATTGGAAGGATGGAAAAAATATTCAAAGGAAATAGTAACCAAAGGAAAGCACGGGAGCCGTACCTATATCAGAAAAAATAAACTAAATTAAAAACTATAAATAACAAAGGTGGACATTATACAATGATAAAAAGTCAAATCACCAAGAATTTATAACAATTATAAATGTGTATGCACCCAACATTAGAATACCCAAATATATGAAGCAAACATGCCAGAACTGAAAGGAAAAATAGCGACACAATTGTTGTAGGAGATTTCCCATTTTCAAACTGAAAGGAAAAATAGCAACACAATTGTAGTAGGAGAGTTCCCATTTTCAATCATGGATAGAACATCCAGAGAGAAGATTAATAAGGAAAAAGACTTCAACAACAATAGAGACCAACTCAACAGCAGCAGAACACACATTCTCCTCAAGAATACAGGGAACATTCTCCAGAATTGATTGTGAAAATAGATGAAATACAAGTCTTAACAAATTTAAAAGGATTTATGTAATACCAAGTGCCTTTACGCACCACAATGGAATGAAACTAGAAATTAATAGAAAAAGGAAAACTGGAAAATCCAAAAATTTGTGTAAATTAAACAATACAACCTTGAAAATCAATGGGTCAAAGGGTAACTCCTAAGATAAATTAGAAATATATTGAGATATAAATGAAAACACAGCATATCAAAACATGGAGTGCAGTAAAAGCAGTACTGAGTTATAAATGCCTACATTGAAAGAGAACAAAGATCTCAAGTACACAATCTAATTTTACACTTTACTACCATTTGACCCAGCAATCCCATTACTGGGTATATACCCAGAGGAATATAAGTCATTCTACCATAAAGACACATTTACACAAATGTTCATTGAAGCACTATTCACAATAGCAAAGACATAGAATCAGCCTAAATGCCCATCATTGACAGATTGGGTAAACAAAATGTAGTACATATACACCATGGAATACTATGCAGCCATAAAAAAGAATGAGATAATGTCTTTTGTGGGAACATGGATGGAGTTGGAAGTTATTATCATTAGCAAACTAATGCAGAAACAGAAAACTACTATATGTTCTCACTTATAAGTGGGAGCTAAATGATAAAAACCCATAAACACAAAGAATGAAACAACAGACACTGGTGTCTACTTGAGGAGGGAGTTCCGGAGGAGAGAGAGGAGTAGAAAAGATAACCATTGGGCACTTGGCTTAATACCTGGGTGATAAAACAGCCGGTACAACAAACCCCCCATGACAGGTGTTTACCTATGTAACAAACCTTCACATGTACCCCAAACCTAAAATAAAAGTTAAAAAAATCTAGAAAAGGACAAACTAAGTATAAAGTTGGCAGAAGGAAGAAAACAATAAAGATTAGAGCAAAAATGAAATACAGAATAGTAAAACAATTGAAAAAATGAATGAAACTTAAGTTGGTAAAAAAAGACCAAGATTGACAATTCTTTGGGTTAATTAATAAAAAAAAAGAAGATTCAAGTAAATAAAATCAGAAATGGAGACATTACTATTAATACCACAAAAATAGAAAGGATTATAAGAGACCACTATGAATAATTATATGCCAACAAACTGAATATCCTAGAAGAAATAGATACATTTCTAGACTCTTAACCACCATCCATGACAGAATCATGAAGAAATAGAAATTCTGAACATATCTATAAGTGGTAAGTGATTGAGTCAGTAATCAAAAATTCCCTACAAAGAAAAGCCCCAGAATCAAATGGCTTCACTAGTGAATTCTACCAAGCATTTAAAAAGAATTAATGCTGATCCTTCTATAACTTTTCCAAAAAGTTGAAGAGGAGGGAACATTCCCAACTTCATGAGGCCAACATTACCCTGATACCAAACTCATACAAAGATACCATAAGATGATCAAATCCCCATAAAATACTAGCAAACCAAGAAATATCATACACCATGTCAAATGGTATTAATGCCTGTGACATAAGGATGGTTCAGCATCTGAAAATCAATCAACATGATACAATACATTAACAGAACAAAGGATAGAAATCACATGATCATCTCAACAGATGCAGAAATGCATTTGATATAAATCAATACTGTTTAATGATTAAAAAAAAACTCAACAAACTAGGGAACAGAAAAAAAAAATACCTCACCATAATACAGGGCAGAAGTGAAAGGCTCACAGTTACTCATCAAAGAAAAACTGAAAACTTTTCCTCTAAGGTCATGAAAGAAGCAGTTATGTCCACTCTTGCCATTTCTATTCAACATAGTATTGGAAATCCCAGCCAGAGAAATTAGGCAGGAAAAAAAGAGGCATCCAAGTCAGAAAGGAAGAAGTAAAATTATCTGTTTATAGATTACATAATATAATTTGTAGCAAATCTCTTAACCCCTTATCAGATATATAGTTTGCAAATATTTCTTCCACTCCATAAGTTGTCTTTTCAATGTTTTTTGGAGTTTGTTGATTCTTCCTTCTCCTTCGTCTAGTCTTCTGGTGAATCCTTCTAGTGAATTTTTCAGTGTAGTTGTTGTATTCTTTTACTCAAAGATTTCTGTTTAGCACTTTAAAAATACTTTCTAGTTCTATGTTAAAATTCTCACTTTGCATGTACATTTTTCTCCTGAGCTCATGGAGGATATTTATATGGTTAATTTGAATTATCTATTAGATAAATCATACATCTCTGTTGTATTAGAGTTGATTTCTGATGTGTTACCTTGTTCCTTTTTTTCTGGCTGTATTTTCTTGTTTCTTCATTTTTCTTGACTTTTTGTGTTGGCATCTGTATATTAGGAAAAATAGACATCTCTACCCGTCTTCACAGACTGGCCTTGTATGGGAGAAGACCCTCACCAGTCAGTCCGGCCAGAGATACTGGGGGCCTCTCAAACCTCTCTGTATACATTTTATCTGAAGTTGTGTTATCCAAATTAGCTGGATTTGCCAGCCTTTTTTTTTTTTTTCTTCAGGAGTTTATAATCTCTTGCTCCCTCTGGTGTCTTTGTGCTGTATGGGTCTTCTGGGGCAGCAGCACGCCCCAAGTTCTTTTTCTGTGGTTGTTCTCAACAGTCCTTCCTCAGGCATCTAGAGTACACTGGGTCCTGTGGGTATTCTGAGACAGGTGAGAAAAACAAACAAACAAACAAAAAACAGTCCCTCAGGCAGTCCCTGGAAAATTTGGAATGATGAATGAACAATTCAACTGTTTTTCTCCAGGGACAAGTTGGGATTCGAGGGTTTTGTCCCACTCACTCAGCACTGAGCCAGAGGGAGGGCATATTGAAAGTGTGTGCAGGCAAGTTTAACCTGCTACCTTTGTTCTCAGTGACTTCCAACTGGGGACCTTTCCTGACAGTATTCAGATTCAGCCAGGCAGAAAGACAGCACCCAGAAAAGTCATAACTTTTGAATTATGGTCCGGTCCTTTCCTTATCTCCCCAGGTAGAAAATTGGGAACTGGTTTTGTTATTGTTGTTGTTGTTGATCATGTGGCTGAGAGGAGGGAACCTTGAATTTTTCCACCATCTTCAGTTAGGCTTGTGTTGCTCTTGCCTGTGGTTTTGGAGCCCCTCAGTTGGTTTCTGGACTTCTCATACAGGGAATTGGTCCATGTACTGTTATTGTTGAATTTGTGTGTCCATGGAAAGGAGGAAGAGAAAATGCTTCATATTTCTCCATCTTTCTGATGTCCCTCCTTTTTGCCTTTAATTTAATATTATTTATTAATTTGCTACTGTGTGCTGGGATTGCACTGAACTCTGGAGACTCTGAGCTTAAGTTTCATTATACAACTTCCATGGTGTTTTATTCTTGTACTTCTGAGTTTTTCTCTTTATTATTGGTTTTCAGGATAATTATTTCTTTCTTTAGCATCTTCCTATGGTAAACATTGGCGCCCTTTCTTTTTTTGTTGTTGTTAAAGCATCAAAGATTTTAACATATTAAATACATTTCAAATTATTACAGTCAATATTCCTATCAATGCTCAATTTATTTCATTTGTGAGCTGTGGTACCCCTTTGAAGTTAGCTCCTGAATCCTTTTTATTGATATAATCCTAGAAAGCAGCAAGAGCCAAGACAAGGTCTATTATTTCACTGCCCTTCTCCCGTTTGTTCTCCTCTTCTCTGTCTGTCTGCTGAACAGGCTCCCACAGGGGTGGGATGGGGTGCTTGAGGGACTTCAGGAGAGTAACAAAAGTTTTACCACTTATCTATTGTTGTCACTGATGCCTTTGTGGACCGCAGGCTTCAGATGTTAATTCTTTGGAGTGCCACAGAGACTTCTTCGCCATCCTGGCAGTATATCTGAGGTCCCTAATAGTGAGGTCCTCTGGTTGTTCTCTTGCGGGGCACCTTCAAGACCACAACACCTTTTTAAAAGACTTGTAGTGAAGGCCCTCTTCTGCTGCCCTCTCTCCTTGTTCCTGCTTTTGACACCTGCTCAAGTCAGCTACAAGGAATATGTGTCAGGTTCTCCCAAGAGCTCTCTTACCACAGTCTCCTCTGCACCTGGCAGGGCCAAGGTCCATATATTCTACTCTAATCAGACAGAGAAGGGAATGTCAATTGCCTCTTCCTTTAGGCACTCCTGATCTCTATAACTGGTTCTCTTGGACTCTCTCCTTCATTAGACTGAAGTGAGGAAATGGAGGGGGAAACCCATTACATTCTTCTCTCTCGGCTGACAGCTTACACCTCAGTTCAGTTCTGTAGTACATTAACTTGCTTTAGCATTGCTTTCTTTTAAAATAAGCTGGACGTGGGTAAATGGGGGTGAAGGGATCAGGTCTGAGTCTGATTTCTTTTAATAAACCCCACAGTGGATATTTGGCAGGTCCTTGGTATTCTCTTTAAAGCAAAGTTTCTTTGAACATTTATCCCAAATTCCCAGACCACAGAAATGTCTAATTCAAAATCCTATTTCCTAAATTTTTTATTTTTTCTTTATTTCTTAAAATACTTATTTTCTTAGAAAAATTATATGTCATCTTGGCTTTTCACTTCATAATCATTTTATGGAGTTATTTAGTGGGCGTAGTATATTTTTGTTTCAGCTCTTCACAATTGGCTCCTAATAGTCACGACATAAGGAACTTAAAATTTTGCTGAGGTAAGAATTTGGACTGAACAAACCTGGGTCTGGGTCCAAAGCCGCTTTTATCTCTTTGTGGCTTTGTTGTTCTCTACTTGTCAACAGTAACTCTGTAAGTGATGAAATGTGTGTTTCTTTGAGCAGAATGGCCATTAAGTGAGAGAAAACTTTAGCACAGTTTGAAAAGGCAGCAAAATTGTTGGGCAAGAATGTGCTGGAATCACAGGGCTTTTTACTGAGGTATGATTTAGAGGAAAGCTGAGCTAATAGCTCAGTATTTATCATTCTGGAGAATAATGAATGCCTCACAATATAACCAGAAAAAAAGTCAATGCACTAACTATGCTATATCATATGTATGTTTATTTTTAAACTCTCTTTTATGTTTGTTGTTACAATCTCTTATAGTTATATTTGTGTGTGCATGCTTTCTTTTTTATTTCTTAGTATTATTTTTCAGGGGTATACATAACTTTCCTAGGAATCAGCTCTCAGTTTACTGATTTATCAATTTCTGCATTTTTCATCAAATTCTTCCAGATGTTTGCTTGTTTTGCTCACTTCTGTCTTTCAAATCGCTTTTCAAAAGTCACCTGTTCAGATAAACCCCTGTGACTATTTTATCTAAAATAGCTATTTTCTCCTATCCTATTTCTATCTCTGACTCCTTATCCTACTATGTTTCTTTATAGCATTGATCTCTATATAATTGTTATATAAGAACTTGTTTACTTTTTACTTATGTTTACTTATTTACTGATTTACTGCTTACTAAAATGTAAGTTCCCTATATCCTCAGTGCCTAAACCAATATCTGGAACCTTATAGGCTTTGTCAAAATATTTGCTGAATAAATTATTGAATAAAGAGTAAATGATTTTACTCATCTTGTTTTTTAAAATGTTTTCCCTTTAACCATTTGGAGTTGGATTATGAGTTCATTTACTTCCATTTTTATTTAATAACCAGACATTTAATTTTAAAAAATATTTTATGATTGCAGTTTTATTTTTCTGTTCATCCTAGAGTTATTGAGCAAGGCAGTTTTACATTTACAAGCGATATGGGAGTTTTTGTTTAAAATTGTTGTTGTTGATTACCAGTTTTCGTTTTCAGTCAGAGAATGTGAGCTGTAAAATATATTGTTTCTTGGCATTTATTGAGATTATATTCATGAACAACTGCATAATAATATTTTCAAAATGTTCTCTGTAAAGTTTACTTTGTCTAATAAAAAACCTTATTAATTGTACTATTGAAATCCTTTTAAGACCTTGGTCAGTCTTTGTTCTGTAAAAGAGAGTTTTAAATTCTCACAACAAAAATAATTTTTCTATCAGTGTTAGCTTTCTACTGCCAGCAAATAAGTTCATGACTGATTTATTTTCATTGTAATTTAAATTGCTTATCAACAAAAAAGACTATCTTTTTAATAGTTTACTAAATTCAATTTAACTTTGTTTGAAATTAATATTACTAGTTGCTTTCCTTTCGTCTGATTTTCCCTAGTAAATCTTTCTGTTTCCTTTTGTTTTTAGCATTTGGGTGTCCTTGTGTTACGTGTGAGTTTTGAAGAGGAATATTGTTAAATTTTCTTTTAATAGGAGAGTTCAGTTATTTTATTTTTTGTCCAAACTCTTTTGAGTGATCTTATTTCTTTCATCTTTCTTNAGTTTTAAATTCTCACAACAAAATAATTTTCTATCAGTGTTAGCTTTCTACTGCCAGCAAATAAGTTCATGACTGATTTATTTTCATTGTAATTTAAATTGCTTATCAACAAAAAAGACTATCTTTTAATAGTTTACTAAATTCAATTTAACTTTGTTTGAAATTAATATTACTAGTTGCTTTCCTTTCGTCTGATTTTCCCTAGTAAATCTTTCTGTTTCCTTTTGTTTTAGCATTTGGGTGTCCTTGTGTTACGTGTGAGTTTTGAAGAGGAATATTGTTAAATTTTCTTTTAATAGGAGAGTTCAGTTATTTTATTTTTTGTCCAAACTCTTTTGAGTGATCTTATTTCTTTCATCTTTCTTTTTTTAATTTAAAATGTTTCTTTGCTGTTACATTTCTTTCTCTGCTTCTCCTTTCACTTTTTTTAGTGATTGAATGATAAACATCTTATTTTATCTTCTTCGAATGGAAATTACTTTGATCTTTAAACTTTTCTAGCTTAATATATTTAAAATAAGAATTTTGAGTCTAAATAAAATGAATATTTTGGCATATATTTTTTTCATTACCTTTTCTTGATTCTCCAAAGTAATCTAGATTTCTGAATGTTAATTATTATTTTATTTCATTACAGATTTCAACTTTGTTTCTTTTTCATGCCTCAGTTTTGCTTTTAATTTGGGCATATATTAAAATTTAATTTTAATATATGGCAAAGTAAGTAGTTAGCAAATTGGACATCATATTTGTTATTCTCAGCTCTTTAGAAAAAATGCCTCTCCTTCACACATACAAATACATTCCGAGTTTTAATTGGTCATGTGTCCACTCAATTAGAGACTGTAGTTTCTAATCTCCCTGCAGCTAGGTGAGATCATGTGACTAAGTGTTCCTCCACTGGATGTGAGCAAAGCAATGTGTGCAATTTCCAGATCAATTTTATGTAAAGAAATTGATTGTTTTTTAACCCCTCTTTTTCCCAATTTCCATGGCCTAGAATATGGACATGATTGTTCATGCAAGCCCTTACCATATTCATGAGGATAACACTCCAAGAGATGGCAGCACAATTATATAGAAGAAATTGGGCTTTCCATATGACCTAATGGATTGTCTGCCTCCCACCAGGGATTGGCTTCCTACCTCTAAACTCTTGTAGGAGAAGGTAAGCTGCAGTCTTGTTTTAGCCCCTGTATTCTGCAGCCTTTTGTTTTAGCTTCTTAACCTGTTCTCTAACTAATACATCATATTTGCAGATATTTAATATTTTTAATTGCTTGACATAGTCCTTTTATACTTCTAGTTTCTCATTGGTACTCTTGGTTTTGCTCTCAATATTCTGATAACAAATTTTGTTTAAGTTTTCAGGTAGATATACTTGGGGAGTTGTATTTCCTGAAATATTTGGCCATGTTATCTTGTCTGGGTATAAAATAAGTACCACATCTTTTATCTCCCCAATTCTGAATACAATTCTGGTATTCTGGGTTGAATAAGACAGGCCTGACTTTTTTCGATTCTCCAAAACTATTTTTGTTGTCTTTCTGAAGTTTTACAAAATCTTATGTCAGACTTTTAAAAATATATACAGTTTATATTTAATTTAGCCTGCTTTATATTAATTTTGTTTAGAATTTGGTAACCCTTTTTGATATATCAATGTCTATGCTTTAATTTTTTTCACTTAGGACATTATATTTTTTCTTTCTAATATCTCTTTGATGATTGCTTCTCTATTCTTATTTCTTTCTCAGTGTGATTATTCACATGTTGAATTTTCTCTTTCACTCTATTTATGATTTTCTTAGAGAACTTCTCTAGGTTGTTAATAATTACATTGTTTGTAGTCTTAGTTCTGTCCTTCACACGTTCCAATGCAGATTTTAATTATTCTATATTTTATTGTGCTTCTTTGGGAATTCTCTGTATTTTTACTTTTTTATGCCATATCAATTTTAATCTTATGTTTTATTTTTTACTTCACTGAGTCCATGATTATTTATATTTTATTAATATCATAAAACCAAAGAGAAAATAAGCTTTTATTTCACTTCTTGGATAAATACTATTTAGAGATAGATATCTCTCTATATTTTCAGGACAATAGCTGTGTTATTTCTTACATATCACAGAGTGTTTTTTTTATTTTAAAGTCCAATTTTCCCCATTTCTGTATGATTTATCAAACTTGAACAAGAAGTTATTTTTCTGGTCCTGGTATTTGTCAAGTAATGTGATAGTTTAATTCTCTTTCAGTTTATATATTATCTATCCCTTTATTGCTAGAATTCCCTTATGAACTCTTAAGTTTGTAACCAACTTTGTGAGCACAACCTCTAACAAATTTCTGATATATAGCAGACATTCATTTAGGACGGCTTTATTATACAGAGTGAGAGATTTTTTTTCTCTCAGTTTTTGGTTCTTAAAGTGTGAAGAAATAAATTTATTTTTGGATATTTTGAAATTTGAATAATATGTTAGAGATAGTTCATTACCAGTACAATCTCTAGAGTGCCTGCTTCACTCTGCTCTTACTGAAGGCTGAACTTGCCATCAAGTCCTCTATGCACCTCTACGTATCCTCTACTTAGTATTCAGCACTAGAAGTTGTTGTTTCCTTAATGAATGGATGTAGAGAGGTAAAGACGAATGTAATGAAACAATCTGCATTATTAAGTACCTAAGTGATGTGTTATGACCTTTTCAATTCTTTCCCATAAAACTGAATTGCTATTTCAAAGGTCTTGTCAACGATTAAACCTTCGGAAAGCATAATTAGGGGTAGACGATTGATTAATAATTTTTTTTTTACAAGTTTCTATTGCTTTTATCATTTTCTCTTTTTTCTTTTCTTTTCTTGGCAGATCAGAAAATATGTGTCAGTTTCAGTTAGTTAGCATCACTGTAACCTAAATGTTCTAATATTTCTCCTGAATTTTGTTTTAAGCCTTCTGTGCTTTAGGGAGACTAGTTCTTATTTATTGGAACAAAAAAAAATGAATAGATTTGAAATTCAAGCTCAAAACCATGTAGAACTGTCATTGTCTTCTCCTAAGGTGTTTAGTTGCCTGTGGGAAAGACTTATTTGGTTTGAAAATTATCTGAGTGTTCATGAAAATTCATAGTGGTCAATTTTGCATGTCACTCGGAGTAGTGGGACTGTTTCTTAGGCCTCCCCAGAAGTAAATAATGTGTGGAAATGGTCACTTAGAGTTGTCTTTAAACAAATATTCCTACAATGGCAAAAATGCATTCAAAGATTGTGGAAAATACAAATGTTTCTAACAGTTTAAGGCATAACCATTTTCTACCTCAAACTTTAAAATACTTCTGTCACAAACGTTTTCAGGCATAACCTCTTAAAGGATTTGTGGAAGGATTCCCAGGAACTGTGAGGGCATAATTATCCTGGCTTTGAATGTCACATCTAACCAGATTAACACATTTAGCCTTTGGTTTTAGGTCCTAGGCTATCACATTATGGAACTGGTTTTTATTCTAGAAGGAAGTGGCCAAGCTGTATTTCCTGCTCTTGTTCTAGTTCACTACTCCTCATCTTTGTCTCTCAAATTCTTACAGCTCCTGGTCTCAATGTGCTGATTTATCTTAATCTTTGGCAACTGCATTATCTATAATCCCTGATTAAATACATAGCTTTTGGCCTCTAATTCCAACTTTGTTATCAGTTTCTAGTCTTCTTCAGTACCTGACCTCTAACTTTTATCCAAGCCATACATTTGGTTGTCTGAATTTGGTTCTACTCTTAATTCTGTGATCTTCACTGCTGAAAGTCTTGAAATAACAAAACCATTGGCAAATTAATATTCAGCATATCTGTGTGTTTATGTGTATGAATGTGATTATACCACAATTTAACAAAATATTGATATTGCAGAATTTCCAAAACAGCATCCATAATATAACTGTCATTGAAATAAAAAAAACTAACAAAACAAAACAATAGTACTTTTTGAACATGCACTCCCCTCTGTGACTTCCAAAAACTTAGTAAACTTTTTAAAGACATCAGCATTGCAGAGACAGAAGATTCTCCGTGTACAACTCTTTGGAATGCCTCAGGATCTAACCCAAGACCACATAGTTATGCACTATGCACCTCCTTCTTCAAGTCAGGGATTACTAAAGAATATTTTGTGTTATATTATTAGCTCCCCACTACACACACACATTGCCTGAGAAGTAATAAAATTACCAAATTAAAAGTGTTACTAAGTAGAAGGAAAAGAGATAGAAAGAAGAGGGTTTGTAGGTATTCTATTTATCCTTGGGAAACTAATGTATTCAGAAAATTATGTTCTTATCTTTATAGACCTATTCCACCTTTTAAAATAAGGAAGTTAATTTAGCTTAGATGGTCTCTGGAGATTAATGACAGGGTTTTTTTTTAAGATAAGTTACTAATAATTCATATCCTCATAACATTTTTCACCTCTATGAATAATAGGTAGAATCATATTGTTCTTGTACAATCTATTTCATTTTTGAAATGTTCATAATCTAGGGAGCAAATGAGTCATGAGGATGCAGGTGTATGACATTTAAGAATTGGTGAACTTAATTTAGCACAGTCAGCATTTACTCCATAAGGGAAAAAAGCTAGAGTAGAGACCCCTAACACAGGCAGTAGTAATAGTGAGTAGAGGCTAGTGATGAGTCTATTATAAAGGGTAACGTACTGTGATTTTAATTTAAATATATCTTAGCATATTTATAAGGTAATTTTTAAAATGTTCTGTATTTTGCTTTAAATAAACTTTAAAATTTCCTTTCTTTGTGTATATTAAAGTTTTTTTTTTTTTTTTTTTTTAAATTTTTTTTTTTTTTTTTTTTTTTTTTTTTTTTTTAAATGCAGTTTTACTCTGTTGCCTAGGCTGGAGTGCAGTGGCACAATTGCAGCTCACTGCAACCTCCACCTTCCAAGTTCAAGTGATTCTTGTGTCTCAGCCTCTGGAGTAGCTGGGATTACAGGCATATGCCACAACGCCTGGCTAATTTTTGTACTTTTAGTAGAGACAGCGTTTCACTGTGTTGGCTAGGCTGGTCTCAAACTCCTGACCTCAAGTGATTCACCCACCTCAGCTTCCCAAAGTGCAGGGATTACAGGCGTGAGTCACCACACCAGGTCAGCCACCATGCCTGGTCAAAACATTTCTTTATTTTACATAAATATTATTCTTCTTGGTTTTTGTTTGGAATTATTTTGGTAAGTTTGCTACTTTCTGTTAGATCAACTTTTAACAATTTTCATTATAAGATTATCATTCTTGCTTTAGGGTTTTTTTATCTTGTTTTGCTTAGTTCGCCTTTTAGTTTCTCAGTCATTGTGATTTTATCTTTTTGTCTCTTATCTTTTCTCAGTTATTGCGATTTTATTCATTTGAATTAATTTATCATTGATCTCCTCCTGACTTTACTATTGTCATTCATTATTAACATAGTGCTGGAAATGAAGTTTGTATTCTATACGGTTGTTAAATACAAATAAGATGGGTCATTGATTGAGGTAGAGCTTTCTACCTCAGAATATGACATTTCCGTAGTACTTGTGATACCTGAATAGCTGTGAAAGTTATTAAATATCAAAAGTAAAAGGCTCTTATGGTAGACAGCAAGTATGATAAGGTTGCAAAGTACCCACCTCATGCTATGGCGACAAGAATACCAAGCCTAGTATTTACTCATTATGGAGAAGAAGTGATGTACCCACTAATCTCTTAAAGTTTTATGTTAGTGTGCAATATTGGGCACAGGGAAATATATTTATAAACTCATATAGGTTTTCACCAATTAATAGGGTGGTCAAAATAAAAATCTTTATAACTGAAAACTCCAGGGGCAGCTAATAAGAGAAACATAGTATTCAATTTGCAGAAAGCTTCCAAGCTTGCTTCTGTGTACAGTAAAATGTTTTACTTAGCAAAGTAAATCAATAAGGATTAAGAAACATAACATTTAATAGAATACATATACTTAAAATTCTTTCTTTTTACATGTGGTTTATTGGCTGGTTAAGATATTATTCAGTATGCAACAGGATCAGACAAAACCAAAATGATATAATTTGTATTACTCTTTATAATTTGCTTTAAAAAGTTAACAATTCAAATTTTAGTTGAGAATTTAATTGTGGTATCTATACATGGCTGCAGTCTCGGTATTTTCCTGAGAGAGCAAATAAGTCACAAAATAAACCCACTGAGTTATCATACAGTCAAGCTGTTGCCAAGCAATTTGGCTGAGATCTTCACCTTCCTTAAGTAGCTGAAACTCTTATAATTTTAAATCCAAGATTCAAAAACACATTTTGGAGCTCTTCGTACTGTGTGAACTTTCTTGATTCTTCCCCCCATTATCTCTGCCCAATAATCCGGTAGAGTTTGCTACAGTAACCTTGGGGCATGGAAAGAGGAAGCCATTAAATTAAGCCCTAATCCTCCTTTTGTAATGAAGGCTGGTCCAACAATCAACTCATGTCTAAAAGATCACCATATTAACATAATAACCAATGATTTTTTGTTTCATTCTCAGCCTAATGGTTTTAAATTTAATATATTCAACTCATAGTTTCATTAGGGGCTGTTAGTACAACAAGGATGTTTGTGGAGCATAATTAAACTATGATTTAATCATAACATACTGTAATGCATGCATTAAGGGGTTAGGCGTGTTAAGTGGTTTCAGGAACAAGAAGAGAGGTGCAAAGAACCTTTAATTCTATAAATTTAGGCTGTACTTTTCTTTTGAAAAAGTTTTGAATTAATTCATTAATTTCTTAAATGGGAAGTGAACCACCTTCTAGTTTCAGGCTCCAAGAGGCCCAGCTCTGTTCTGAACCAGTGGTTTGTGAGGACTGTTTGGCTTTTCCTGGGCAGTGCAGAGGCTGCTCATAGATGCAGTTCTTCTTTCCTAGGGTACTGATATGGTCCACTTCACCAGCTTGGAGTATAAAGGAGTTCATATCTACTTTTTTTTTTTTTCAAATTGACACTGGCTTGGTTATTCATGTGCACAAATTACTAGAAAGTCCAGTATCTGATTCAAAAATTTTCTTCTTTTCCATCAAATTAAAAATTACTCATAATCCTTCAAGGGCTTACTCAGTCAAAAGGATAGCCACAGTTCTAAACTGTCACGGGAAAGAGGACATCATTGTATTTTGCTGATTTTGTTTCTGTTGCTGCTAAAAATGGAAAGTCTTACAATTTTCTCTGGCATCCAATTCACTGTTGCAATGCCACCACTGAAGATCTAGTAGTTTTCCAGTGTAGGGAGGGGATGTTTTATAGGTTTCTCCCTACACTGTTAAGCCGAGCTGGGTTCCCACTACTTATAATGATTTTAACATAAAAGATGGGGCAGAATTTGAGAGACTGTAGAGGTACTTCTAGAGAAGATGATCTCACTCCCTCATTGTGACACTTTGCAAAGGTGCTTCAGACTTGGGCTGCCAAGTTCAGCTTTAGTTCATACTCACATGCTCAGCTATTATACTCCAAATATGGGCACGTATCAGGGAGCAGGCTTAGCAAGAAAGTCCATTCACAGATGCTGCTATGCTGCAATTAGCCCTTCCACCATGAATTATTGGTCCTGGCTCTGAGCTAGCTTACCAGTCCAGATGCCTTTCCCATAATGGTAATGTCATGCTTGGGGACTATTTTAAGTCATTCTCACTAGTAATACCATATTCATCAACAAGAAAGTTTCTAATAACAACAGTCTCAAAGAAGAATCAAGATCTCAATGTCTATGCTCCCTGGTGCTCTTCAACCTTACTCCTATGCAATTGTGTGCTTGCATCCTCCGTAGAGAACAGCTCTCTATACTAAAAGGTATTAGTAGCAGTGGCTGTCATCTAATCACACAAATGCTGTGCTCTGCCATTCCCCCAAGGCATGGGGTGCCTACCTGCATTGCATCAACATTACTAAGAAGTTCACTCAATAAAGAAGATAGGTTCTAAGTCTGTTTATATGTTTATTAAAAGGAAATCCATACACTGGATTCACCATTCCAAAAGTCCAAAAGGGCTTATTTTAGAAAAAAATATTATTCTGTCCCTTGATCATCTAGTTCCCTTTTCCAGAGGTAGGATATAATATCTACATGGTATCATTACATAATAAAATGATTATTTAATCATTATTTAATTATATCATTTATAATCATTTAATTATATCATTTAATTATAATCATTAGATTATGTAATGATACCATATAATTAAATAATCATTATATTATTTAATGATACCATATAGATATTATATCCATATATACACACACATATATACATGTTTAAATACATGCAACTAACCTATATAGGTTCTACATTTTGATTCTACACTTTGATTTCTGCACTTTAAAATATCAAGTTCGTGTTAGTATATGTTAAAGAGTTGTGGTGGAGCTCTACCTGTCTTGCAGAGATCTACTTCTCTCATAGCCACCCAAGACCACACTTCTGCCTATCTTCAAAGAGAAAACACTGAGAATCAATTAAGAGGTGAGGTAGATGCTAAGGCTGAAGAGGGAGGAAGCTGGGAGCCCTGCTTGGAGTTGCTGAGTGCCAGGATGAGTTCCTGGTTATGAACAGCATCTAGGGAATGGGAGTTTTGAATGCTCTGAAATACAAAACAGTTGTGTCATATTAAGTATTGCTCTGGACCAAATTGTGTTCCCCCAAAATGCATATGTTGGAGCCTTAACCCTCAGTGTGATGATATTTGGAGACTGGGCCTTTGGGAGATAATTAGGTTGAGATGAGTTCATGATGGGATTACTGCTCTCACAAGAGGAGACACCAGAGAGTTTGCCCTGTCTTTCTCTTCACTACGTGATGCCATAGAAAGAAAGCACTGTCTGTAAGCCAATAAGAGAGCCTTCACGAGAATCTACTCTGCTGGCACCCTGATCTCAGGCTTCCAGCCTCCAGAACTGTGAGAAAGTACATTTCTGTTGTTTAACCCACTCAGTTTATGGTGTTTTGTTATGCAGCCCAAGAAGATGAATATAAAGGTTGATTAGAAATTAAACAGACCTCCTGAATGCTGCTCTGGAGTAGACTCTTGTTATCTCCTGACACAAAGTAACAATTTATCCTGCCAAAGCTAAAGCTTATACTGGCCTCTGAGTGGGCAATGGAAAAGCACTGCTTATACGATGAGCTAATTGAACTCTTCTGAATACATTTTAATTGCTCTTTTGATAGTGAAGGTAACACTTCAGATCTTGAAAAGTTTTATGATTATGGGAGTTTTAATATTTATGGATTTCAGGGCCCGAGTTACATTAGAGGTTGAATATTAGAACATATTAAGTAAAGAGTCATCTTATTCCCCTTAATTTATAGACACATCCCTGAATAGGAAGAAATGGGAGAGCTACAGCGTAAGATACAATAGAATGTATACTTTGGAGCTGTAAAGAACTAAAGCACCCATGTCGCTCATATTTGAGAAATAATGGATACTTTTATGGTAAAATACTTGTGGACCCCAGTGTTGACGTAAATTACTATTTGTATAATCTTACATTGCTAAGTACACACGTTTTATTTTATCAAAATCAAAATTAAAAGTTTAAAATCTCTTAGAAAATCATTAGACTCATAGGAATATGCTCCTTTATCCTCTGAGGTCTATGGACTCCTATTTTAGAAATACTGGTTTAAAACAGAGCACTTAAATAACCTTTTATCAAGTTACTAAAACTTTTGCTTATTAGTGATTTTTTCTTAAAAAATGAATAATAGCCAAATTTGCCATGGTGCTACTCTCCTTAAACTTCCTCAGACTTGCCACCTTAGAATGATTTTTGATGTTTTTTTCCTCCTTTCACTCTGCCCTCCTTCTAACCTTTGAATTCCCTCTCTCTCTCCTTCTGTCCTTTCTCCCTTCCTTCCTTCCTCTTAGGTGCTATGTACCAGACACTATTTCAAGTGCCTTAACGGAGCTTTCATGTTAATGAGGTGATTTTGACAATAAACATGCAAATAGATAATGTGTCAAGTGGTCATTAACAATGAAGGAATTTAAAGCAGGGTAAAGGGAGATAGGGAGTGCTGGGTTATTATTTTATAACTTATTTTATGTCTGATGATCTAGGAAAACTCTTGGATAAGTTAACATTAGACAGAGAAGCAACTAAAGAAAATGAGCATAATAGATAGCTGGGAGATATTCCAATGGTTAGTCAAGGTAGGAGCATACATGGCATTTTAAGAAACAGTAATGATGATAGCATGGCTGCAGCTGAGTGGCTAAGAGTGACAGTGGTAGGAGATGAGCTCTAATAGAGAGCAGAGGATAACACCACATAGGACCTTGCAAGCCTTTACAGTGAATTTGGCTTTTACTATCAATGAAGTGAAAAACCATTAGAGGACTTTAAGGAGAAAAGTAATTGTTGGAACAAAATTTCCCAGGAGTCTTTCACATTTCTGTACATCTTCAAAGGCATTAACAGATAATTTGCTCTGAACTATCTGTTTAACTGTGTTTACATAGCAAGGAACCTAGGAAGATGGAGTTTTGTTTTTTGTTTTTTTTTTTTTTTTTTTTTTCTGGAGCAGATTTGTTTATATTGTGGGTAATAAAGAAAGAGATATCTCCATCTGGAAAGGAAGCAAGGCAGTTTTGTCAGCAGCTACTCATATAACACCAAGACTTCCTAACATTTGTGCCCCTATCCTATAACAGACCTCACTCCATGTGCTGTCAATACCTGGCCTTACATCATTCTGTGAGAACTGGGATTTAGTGAACCGGTATAACAATGTTAGACTGACTATTATTAATGTGAGCAATAAATTATCTTTTGTCTCTGACCCTGTAGTTTTGTGTCTTCTCCCATTATTTTGAAACTGCAGCAGACTAACTTATTAGCTCACAACCCTCAAACTTCCTGTTCTGACTGTGATCTGATCTGACTTACATTTGAAGGCACCATCCTGGCTTATGTGTGAAGCATATGGTGTAGAAGGCCAATGGTAGAAGCAAGGAGATTGGTTGGTAGGCTCTTATAATAATTTTGGAGAGACATAATGGTGGCTTGAAAAAAAGGGTTTGGTAAAAAGATTGTGTGAATGGTCTGAGAGAAAGAGAAGCATCAAGGATGATTCCAAGGTTCTTGGTGGGAGCAGCTAGGAAGAATGAATGGAGAAGACTGTAGAAATCCTGGGATAGAGATGGGGGAATTAAGAAATCTATTTTAATTATGTTATTTTTTAAAAAATGAGCATCCCATTAAAATGTAAATATACTATGTTTACTTATTGTTAATCTCATAACAGATATGCAATAAGGAATTATGACATATGGCTGTTGGACATGTAGGGTTGGAGTTCAGAGAAAAGATCTGGGAAAAGAAAATATATTTGGTAGTTATCCATGTATAGATGATTTTTTAAAGCTATGAGACTCGATTTCATCACTTTTGGAAGACTGTAGATAAAAGAGGGAAGGCATCTGACGACTAAGCCCTGAGTCATTACAATATTTATAGGCTGGAATGAATAAAAGGAAAAAGATACCAGAAGAGACCCACAGTGAAGTGGGAGGAGAAGCAAGAAGAAGGGATATTCTGGAAGCCTTGTAAAGAAAATGTTTCCAAGGGGGAGTGATCAATTGTGTCAAATGCTGATGATAGTCAAATGAGATGAAGACTAAGAATTTATCATTGCACATACAATAGTGTGACAGCTGGTGGCCTGATAAGCATAGTTTCATTTAAGTAAAGACAAAAGCCTGTGTGAAGTAGGTTAAGATAAGAATGACATTCAGGACAGAATATTAAGTTTACCTATAAAGTGAAATAGAGATATGAGGCAATAACTAAAGAAGAATATGAAAATAAGCCAACATTTTTAAGCTATTATGTTTGTATGCTAATGGTAATCTAGGAAGAGTAGAAATTATAATGAAAAGGAGGAAGAAGGATAGATATTGGGGTGATGTCTTTGACTAGGTGTAAGAGGGGATCAGATGTAGAGCACAATAGAAGGGGTTAAACTTAGATAAGAGCATGTTGTGATTTCTAGTAACAAGAAGAAAGTCAGATATAAAGATAGATATGGCAATAGGACTGTGAATATTTCTCTTTTGATATCACTGTATTTTCAGAGAAATAGAAAACAAGATCATCAGTTGAGGGGAGATAGTATTGGAGACTTGAGGACAGAAAAGACATGAAATAATTTTCTATGCAGCTGGGAGAGTGAATGAGCCAGGAAAGCAGCATGATTGCTGAGCGAGAGCTCTCTTGAGTATAGGTATTATGAAATCAAAGGGAGAGAGTTGTGCATGGTTGTGTGTTTTTCTTCAGCCCCATTCAGTTGTTTAGGTGCAAGGGTGAAGTGGGCGATGATTTGAGCTTAGGGAACAATAGTATTTAGCCAGGTAAATACATTAGAAAGAGAGGGGGATAGGCCACTGGGGCATGTGAAAGAGAGTGATTATAATGGTGATCTATGGAATGTAATTTGTGTAGGCAGAGAAGTGAGGACATAATGGAGATGAAGGATATAAAAGGGACCCAAAACTCACAAAAGCCAGAGGGAAAAGTTAAGCTGGGAACTGGGTCATGCAAACCTGCCTCCCATTTTGTTCCTAAAAAGATAGCTACGGAGATTTGTTTTTTAAAAAAAGCCCCACATACCTTCCTCACAATTTGCCTGCAAAGAAATTCCCCATGATCTTTATCTTAAAACAGTTCTGTTGAATTTCACCCTGGCCATGTAAATTGATAGCTTATCTTCATAGGAACGGGACAAAGCATAGAACCTAAAGTGATCCTTCTGCTCACCTGAGACAAATGCATATCTGGTTGCTTTCTCTACCCTGTTTATTTTATCTTATGTGAAAATGAAGATTCACTGAGCTAGATGATGGTATAAATGGCTATTTCTCTATCCCCTTCTCTCATGTACATTGTGTAATAAGTGAAAAGCTAATCAAAGACTCAAAAGAATGCTTACCTTGCCTCTTATCCACTCATACCTTTTAAAAAATTTCATCCTCTTTCCCCAGTACTCACTCTTTTTCCTTTAAATATTGTAGTTCCCAGACCCTCTTCAGAAAACAATGGACCACAATTTTCCTGTAGATCTATGGTCTTTCCTGGGTGTGTCCTTAATCTTGGCAAATTAACCTCCTAAAATGATTGAGACTTGTCTCTGTCATTCGTTTTCTTTGATTTACAGGAACAATAAAAAAGTTGTTGAGATCAATGGATTTACGGCAGAGGATTGATGGAATATCCTCTTGAGAGTTGGAGAACAAAGGACTGGAGGTTTTGGTTGAAGAGTTTATGGAAGGAATGTAGATCTGACTGCAGGGCTGTTCTACTTAATCCATTTTGAATCCTATGTCCTGGTGTTTTTATACTCATAGCCCAGTCTCTATACTCAATTGCGTCTTGCTTGAATTCTTTTTTTTTTTTTTTTTTTTGACAGAGTCTTGCTCTGTAGCCCAGGCTGGAGTGTAGTGGTGCGATCTTGGCTCACTGCAAGCTCCGCCTCCCAGGTTCATGCCTTTCTCCTGCCTCAGCCTCCTGAATAGCTGGGACTACAGGTGCCTGCCACCACACCTGGCTAATTTTTTTGTGTTTTAGTAGAGATGGGGTTTCACCATGTTAGCTGGGGTGGTCTCGATCTCCTGACCTCGTGATCCACCCACCTCGGCCTCCCAAAGTGTTGAATTCTTTTATTGCCTTCTCTGTTCTGTAAAAGATGCTGCTCACAGATCAGTGATCTGTGAGCAGCATCTTTCTAAAAGCCAGTTTGATCTACATATTTTGTAGAAGTCTATAATGATTATGGTCCATTTTCAAATTAAATTTTATTATTCTTTACAAATAATATCTCCTCTAACTTCTTCTTACTATGGCCCTTTCAACTCCATTATAATTTTTTTCCATTTTGTACTTATA
>NW_016818998.1:37606-59360 GCF_001698545.2 Rhinopithecus bieti
TTTGACAGAGTCTTGCTCTGTAGCCCAGGCTGGAGTGTAGTGGTGCGATCTTGGCTCACTGCAAGCTCCGCCTCCCAGGTTCATGCCTTTCTCCTGCCTCAGCCTCCTGAATAGCTGGGACTACAGGTGCCTGCCACCACACCTGGCTAATTTTTTTGTGTTTTTAGTAGAGATGGGGTTTCACCATGTTAGCTGGGGTGGTCTCGATCTCCTGACCTCGTGATCCACCCACCTCGGCCTCCCAAAGTGTTGAATTCTTTTTATTGCCTTCTCTGTTCTGTAAAAGATGCTGCTCACAGATCAGTGATCTGTGAGCAGCATCTTTCTAAAAAGCCAGTTTGATCTACATATTTTTGTAGAAGTCTATAATGATTATGGTCCATTTTCAAATTAAATTTTATTATTCTTTACAAATAATATCTCCTCTAACTTCTTCTTACTATGGCCCTTTCAACTCCATTATAATTTTTTTCCATTTTGTACTTATAAATACAGCGTGTTTCCCAGGAGCTCTCTAAATTAAAAAAAAAAAAAAAAAAAAGTTTTCTCCTTTTGTCTCCCTTCCAACTGTATTGTTTCAAGAGAAAGCAGAAGCTTAGTCCTAAGGTTTCTTTTTTGCTATTCTGTGGCTCCTTGTGGTATCTTTTCACCACCTCTCCAGAGTAACTGCAACACAATCTCAGACCTTGATCTCTAAATTTTGATTTATTCTTTTGTGTGATATCTCATAGGCTTAAAGTGGAGAGACTTAGGTTGTTTTTTACCCAAATATGTGGTAAGATTCAGCAGGGAAGGCTTCACACATGGAATGGGCTTTGTCCTTTCCACTCCCTCTGGCATCTGTGTGCTGGTGATTCCTTTTGATGTGTTATCAAGTAGTTCCAGACGGATACCTCACTCTTGTTTGCTTTCATTACTGTACATTGCTCCAGGTTCAGTGCTCTAATTGGTGTCTCTCTTTTTAAGGAGACATGGATTAGGACCTTAAGCTATTTCTTTTTTCTACCAATTGGTTATTTGAAGTGATTAGTTCTCACTCTCATTTGACCTCTACTGTAGAACCTTGGGACTAACAGTACTTGGATAATTTTTCACATAGATACTTTTATCTCATGTCCACTCCTATTGGTTTTCCAGGATTTTCAGATAAACCACACTCTGTTTACAATGACAGTTTAAGAAATATTTTTCCTGGTATTTCCAAAGAGGGGTGCAGGCTCAACAAAGCTAAGTTCTGGCAGAAAATGATACTTCTGATTTTTGATTTATTCTTAATATGCCTAATATAGGAAGCATTCAATAATTACAGGATTTACATCCCTTGTTCCTTTTGGTGGGTATTTTAGTTTCCTAGGTCTGCTGAAACAAAGCACCACAAAGTGGGTGACTTAAAACATGAACATTTATTCCCTCACAGTTCTGGAGGCCAGAAGTCCAAAATCAAGGTGTTGGCAGGGCCATGCTCCCTTGGAAGCCTGTAGGGAAAGATTGTTCTTGGTCTCTGATTCTGAGGCCTCCCCAGTCCAGACTGTAAGTCCAATTAAACCTCTTTTTATTCACAGTCTCATGTATGTCTTTATCAGCAGGGTGAAAACAGATTTCTTTAGTAAAATGGTCCCAGTAATTTGGGACATTGCTGAAAAGATACCTGAAAATATGGAAGTGACTTTGGACCTGGGCAACAGGTAGAGGTTAGAACAGTTTGGAGGGTTCAGAAGAAGACAAGAAAATGTGTGAAAGTTTGGAACTTCCTAGAGACTTGCTGAATGACTTTGCCCAAAATGCTGATAGCGTTATGCACAATAAGGTCCAGGCAGAGTCTCAGATGGAGATGAGGAACTTGTTGGGAACTGGAGCAAATGTGACTCTTGTTATGTTTTAGCAAAGAGACTGGCAGCTTTTTGCCCCTGCCTTAGAAATTTGTGGAACTTTGAACTTGAGAAGGATAATTTAGGATATCTGGTAGAAAAAATTTCTAAGAAGCAAAGCATTCAAGAAGTGACTTGGGTACTGTTAAAGGCATTCAGCTCTACAAGGGAAGCAGAGCATAAAAGTTTGGAAAATTTGCAGTTTGACTATGGGATAGAAAAGAAATACCCATTTGATGGGGAGAAATTCAAGCTGGCTGCAGAAATTTGCCTAAGTAGCAAGGAGCCTAATGTTAATCCTCAAGACCATGAGGAAAATGTCTCCAGGCCATGTCAGAGACCTTCATGGCAGCCCCTCCCATCACAGGCCCAGAGGCCCAGGAGGAAAAAGTGGTTTCATGGGCTGGGCCAGGGTCCCTGTGCTGTGTGCAGCCTAGGGACTTGGTGCCCTGTGTCCCAGCCACTCCAGCTGTGGCTGAAAGGGGCCAACGTACAGCTTGGACTGTGGCTTCAGAGGGTGGAAGCCCCAAGCCTTGGCAGCTTCCACATGGTGTTGAGCCTGTGGGTTCACAGGAGTCAAGAACTGAGGTTTGAGATCCTCCACCTAGATTTAGCTTTATGGAAACTCCTGGATGCCCAGTCAGAAGTTTGCTGCAGGGACAGGGCCCTCATGGAGAACCCCTTCTAGGGCAGTGCAGAAAGGAAATGTGGGGTTGGAGCCCTCACACAGAGTCCCTACTGGGGCACTGCCTAGTGGAGCTGTGAGAAGAGGGCCACCATCCTCCAGACCCCATAATGGTAGATCCACCTACAACTCGCACTATGTGCCTGGAAAAGCCACAGACATTCAATGCCAGCCTGTGAAAGCAGCTGGGAAGGAGACTGTACCCTGCAAAGCCACAGGGGTGGAGCTGCCCAAGACCATGAGAACACATCTCTTGCATCAGCATTCAGAGGTGACAATATGCCAGCAGCCCTCACTCTCAGCACCTCCTCCGCCTGGGAGTCCACTCTGGCAGCACTTGAGGAGCCCTTCAGCCTGCCACGGCACCATGGGAGCCCCTCTCTGGGCTGCCTGAGGCCGGAGCTGCCTCCCTCTGCTTGCAGGGAGATGTGGAGGGAAAGGCGTGGGTGGGAACCGGGGCTGTGCATGGGGCTTGCGGGCCAGTGCGAGTTCCCGTGGGCGTGGGCTCCGGGGCCCTGCACAGAGTGGCCAACTGGCACCACCGGTCTAGGGCAGGGAGGGGCTTAGCACCCGGGCCAGCAGCTGTGGAGGTTGCGTGGGGTCCCCCAGCGGGGCTGCACTCAAATTCTCGCAGGGTTTAGCTGCCTCCCCACAGGCCACAGCTAGGGACCTGCAGCCGGCCATGACTGAGCTCCCTGCCTGAGGTGGGCTTCCGCTGCGGCCCCAGCCTCCCCCAGACGCGCTGCCCCCTGCTCGGTGGTGTCTGGTCCCATCAACAATCCAAGGGCTGAGGAGTGCAGGCGCAGCTTGGGACTGGCAGGCAGCTCCCCCTGCAGCCCCAGTGCAGGATCCACTAGGTGAAGCCAGCTGGTCTCCTGAGCCAGATGTGGACTTGGAGAACTTTTATCTCTAGCTGGAGCATTGCATGTGTACCAATCAGCACTCTGTGTCTAGCTAACCTAGTGGAGACTTGGAGGCCTAGCATGCTGACTCTGTGTCTTGCTCAAGGATTGTAAATACACCAATCAGCACTCTGTGTCTAGCTCAGGGTTTGTAAATACACCAATCAGTACTCTGTGTCTAGCTCAAGGTTTGTAAATACACCAATTGGTACTCTGTATCTAGCTGACTCTGTGTCTAGCTAACCTAGTGGGGACTTGGAGAACTTTTCCCTCTGACACTCTGTGTCTAGCTCAAGGATTGTAAATGCACCAATCAGCACTCTGTCAAAATGGACCAATCAGCTCTCTGTAAAATAGACCAATCAGCAGGATGTGGGTGGAGTCAGATAAGGGAATAAAAGCAGGCTGCCCCAGTCAGCCAGCAGTAACTCTCTTGGGTCCCCTTCCACACTGTGGAAGCTATGTCCTTTCCCTCTTTGCAATAAATCTTGCTGCTGCACACTCTTTGGGTACAGGCTGCCTTTATGAGCTGTAACACTCACTGTGAAGGTCTGCAGCTTCACTCCTGAAGCCAGCTAGACCACGAACCCACTGGGAAGAATGAACAACTCCAGATGTGCTGCCTTTAAGAGCTGTAACACTCACCACAAAGGTCTGCAGCTTCGCTCCTGACAGCGAGACCGCTCACCAGAAGGAAGAAGCTCCAGACACATCTGAACATCTGAAGGAACAAACTGCGGGTACACCATCTTTAAGAACTGTAACACTCACCGCGAGGGTCTGTGGCTTCATTCTTGAAGCCAATGAGACCAAGAACCCACCAATTACGGACACAGCATGACCTGGGTGTGAGACCTGCAGTCAAAGGAGATAATTCTGGAGCTTTAAAATTCGACTACCTCACTGGATTTTGGATTTGCATGGCCCTGTAACCCCCTTTGTTTTGGCCTATTTCTCCCATTTGGAATGGCTGTATTTACCCAAGACCTGTACTCACATTGTATCTAGGAAGTAACTAGCTTGCTTTTTATTTTGCAGCCTCAGAGGCAGAAGGCACTTGCCTTGTCTCAGATGAGACTTCAGACTGTGGACTTTTGGGTTAATGCTGTAATGAGTTAAGACTTTGGGGGACTGTTGGGAAGACATTACTGGTTTTGAAATGTGAGTACATGAGATTTGGAGGAGCCAGGGGTGGAATGATATGATTTGGCTGTGTCCCCACCCAAATCTCAATTTGAATTGTAGCTCCCAGAATTCCCAGGTGTTGTGAGAGGGACCCAGAGAGAGGCAATTGAATCATGGGGGCTGGTCTTTCCCGTGATAGTAAATGAGTATGGTGAGATCTGATGGGTTTATCAGGGATTTCTGCTTTTGTTTGTTCCTCATTTTCTCTTGTTGCCACCATGTAAAAAGTGCCTTTGCCTCCTGCCATGATTCTGAGGCCTCCTCAGCCATGTGGAACTGTAAGTCCAATTAAAGCTTTTTCTTTCCAGTCTTGGGTATGTCTTTATAAGCAGCATGAAAACAGACTAATACCGCCTCTTCCAGCTTCTGAAAGCCCCAGACATCCCTTGGTTTGTGATAATGTAACTTCAGTTTCTGCCTGTGTTTTTCTTGTGTCCAATTTTCTCTCTTTGTCACCAGTCCTATTGGATCAGGGATCACCCTAATGCAGTATGGCTTCATTTTAACTGCATACATCTGCAAATACCTAATTTCCAAACAAGGACACATTCTAAGGCTCCAGGGGGAAATGCATTTTGCAGGGACACCATTCAACCCAATACAGGGGTTGTAGAAAATAGATCTATAAAAATTGTATTATAATCATTCTGTAGGAAGGTGAATGCTTCACAGTGATGCTGTGCAATTTGGAACCCCCTTCACCACTCCCATCACCATCACTTAGTCCTTTTTTTCGTAGAGTTGACCTTAAGGAGTGGACTAATTTCAGTCGCTTAAGATGCTTTTCTCCGAATACTTTCTCCAAATACCTGGAAAATGAGTGCTTTGAGGAGAAAAATGGCTTTGATAAAATATTATTAAGGTGAAAACTTGAAGAATGCCCTTTACCTGTGGAAGAAAAAATAAACTGTGAACATATTTTCAAGGCTTTAATTTGATCCACTTCACTTCCCCTTAGTAGATGACCTAACCTATTACTTTACTAAAAAGCCAGCTTAAGTGAGCTCTGTCATCACGTGGCATTGCCTTTAGGGCCTTCAGTTTTTCATCCGCAGCTCTGACCTCCTCCTCATTTCTCTCATGCCCTGCTGTGAGGAAGTGCCTGTCTCCTCCTAGCAGAGGCTGACCTTTCCACTTATGCTCTTAATCTAGACACCTTTGCTTTCTCTGAGATCTTATTTCTTCAATTTTTCTCTGTAAATTTAATCTTCCTCTCTACTAGCTATTTCCTGTATGCCAATAAACACATTTAGGTCTCTGTCTTCTGACAGACCACACTTTTTGACTCTGCTGCTAACATTTTCTTCGGGTCTCAAAATTTTTTATACTCTAAGCAGCATTTGACATCTTAACCATCTCCTCTATGATCTCTCTTTTCCCCCATCTCTCATTTCTTTTTACCTTACTAATATTTCCTCCTCTCTCTCCTTCACGGAGTCCCCGCTTTCCTACTGTGTCTTAAAATGGAAGTAATCCAAGATTTTCTCCTCAAAACTTAAAAAAAAAATTTCTTTGATGATTTCTTCCTCTCTCACATCTTCAATTAATATCTTCCAAATCTAAACTTTTACTCCCAATTTTCATAATGCCCAGAAGACACAATAGCTGTATCAATAACAACAGTATTAGTTACTGTTTAATGAGTATCTGAGATGTGCTATCCATAGTGCTTTTCCTTTTCTTTTTAAAAAATATTATTTAATTCCCCTGTAAAGTCTATAAGTCGGATGTTATTATTCACAATTTTTCAGGAAGAAAACAGGCTTGAGACATTAAGCTATTTTCTCAAAGCCACTTAGTAAAAAAGCAAAAGTTCTCTGCATAGACTCTAGAAATATCTTAATAAGACCACTGCATCTGCCTTACTTCCCATTTTTTGTTAATTGCAACACTTGACTCCTTATTTTAATTTTGGGGCTCAGGTTCTAAATGTTAGGGTTTTCCTCCATCTTCTTCATAGGTCTCTTCACACCATAACATAGTTACTTGCCAAGTTGTTTTTAATGTCTTGAATCTAGCCCTTCTTCTTCAGTTTGAACATTGCCACACTGTTTCAATCCTACCTCCTGTCTTATCTGTTACAAAGTACCTTTATTGTTATTACTCCCTTTTGCATCCTGTACTTAATGCTCTTACATGATTAGCCTTCCGGAAGCCCAGCTGGAGAGTGTCATTCAGTTTCTTGTGGTTCTTCAACATTTTCTGCTTAATTAGATACTGATGCCTCAGACTAGAGGCGATATGTAACAAATTAGAGTTTATTCCGATGATAATATGAGAGAGTACACATGACGTATCTAGCATCATGCTTGCATATAGAAAGAGCTTCATAAATATTTTATAATTATAACAACTTGGTGCTCTTCGCAATGTGATCTAAACTTACTCTTCCAGCTTATGTGTTCCAAAGCCCTCCCACTATACCTTCTATTCTAACAGAACAAAATAAGATGTATCAATTTTTCTGCTGTAGTGCTTTTATTTATGTTGTTTTCTTTCCTGAAGTGTTGCCCTCCTTTCTTTTCATTCTTTATTTCTGCCTTTGAAATCCTATCAATTACAAGTCCTTCTCAAAGGCCATCTTCATGAAAGTTTATTTTCCTGAGTGAGTAATTTTTGGTCCAAACTGATAGAACTTTTTCCTTCTTTAATACCATAATGTCTTGTCTATAACTCTCAGATGACAAGCAATGTAGAACGGATGGTAATATAATTATTTGGGTACTTCTCTCATTATTTTCTGGATTATAAAGCTTCTGAGGGCAGAATTTGCTTCTAATTAATTCTGCATCTTTTTAGAGCCAAACACAGTAAATTACTCAATACTTGCACTTGAAATAAGTTTGGATTTAATTTCCCTCATCTTCTCCAAATGTGCTAAGATAATGATAAGCTGCTACAACAAAAAGACCTGGCTCCAATGAGATAGAAAGTTAATGGCCTTGAGGGAGGCATGGGTCCAGGGAAGGCAGAGCGCTCTGCTCCCTCCACAAGCTGACCCGGGACGCTATGTGCTCTTTGTTTTTCAGTCATTTCTTTGGTTGTTGCCTCATCTGTTTGGTTGAAGTTAGCTTATCTGCTTCTTGTTTTCCATACGACTTGCGGAGAGAGGAAGAGGAAGTGGAAGAAAAGCAATTCCCTTGTAAGGAAGCACCATAGATGTTAACAAAAGACTTTTATTCACATTTCTGTAATGAAGGTTTTGTCACATGGCTACATTGAGCTACAAGGAAGTCTAGGGCATACATTTTCCAGATGAGCATGTAGCCATCTCCCTAAATACATGGGACATTTCTATTTCCCAAAAGAAGACTTGGAGAGTGAAAATTCAGGGACAATTAGCAGTCTTTGCCATACCTTCTTGTGAAATGATTTGCCATGTTAATATGTTATTTTTACTTTCATTATCTTTTATAAAACAGCACTTAAAGATTGAATCAGTTTGAATAACTGGGTTTTTTTTTTTTTTTGATAGCTGAATAGGTATTCATTAAGGCACAAACACTTTTACTTGGCTCTTCTCAACAGAAATCGTTCAAAATGTATTGCCTCTTCAGTTAAATTATTGAAAATAATAATCTAACTTTTAAAATAATTTCTTGGATATTCAGGATCCTCTTTATAAACATTAACTATTTTACTGAGCTGAAGTGATGTCCTTGGACTTGATGCTTCAAGTTCCTCTTTATAAACTGTCACTACTCTATTGCGGTGTAATAAACTGATGCCCTTGGACGCTCAGCAGGCATTTGTTCCTATACTCAGTGTCTCCAGTTCTTGTGCCTATCTTTAAACAAAACCTCTCCTGCCTCCGTGAAACTTTTAGTGAAAACTTTTAGTGGCTGGTGTCAGTGCAATTTGCCTACAGAAACCCTTCTCTGTCTTTTTTCTTGCCTTTTATAATGTTTTATGAGCTTAGAAATGAAACAAACGCCATGTGCATGGCTCAGTTCTAGGTGTTTTACATATTTTAACTCATTTCACTCTTATAACAACCCTATACGAATTATTATTTTTCTCATCTCATGAGTAATGTAATAGAGCATTGAGTTTAAATAACTTGCCCAAAGTCAACAGAGTTTGTAAATAGCAGAGTCAGCATTCAACTCAGTAGAACTCAAATTCTGAAAGAGAGTGAGGGACATTCTTACATAAATAACACTTTTGGCCTTCCAAGCATTTTCTCCTTGCTCTATTGCATACAGATTGACTCACAAGATAGACAAGTTTCATGTAGGTGAGGTGTTTTGGCCACTTTAGCTGTTTGGGCAGTTATGTTAGAAAGCAGTGAGAGTTTGTTCTAGGCTATGAAAAGAAGACAAATTATAAAGCAGGTGTTCAAAGGTAAAATCAAGTATTTCTTTTTTTCTACATTTGTTGTCACTGTCATTGGAAGCCAATTTATTCTTTTTCTCACAGTGGCCAAACAGCAGTTTGCTTAATGGCTTCTGATTTGAAATCCACAGACTACTGTTTCACATATTGATTGTTTGCGCCATCAGGAGAGAAAGTTTCAGGGGAAGAAAAAAAAAGTCTAGGGACTGTCACCAGTATTTTTCTTTGCTGCTATACTATAGAAACCAGTTTCCAAACATGACTGATTCAAAGGAAAAAAGGATTGTCTCTTGGTCAAGGAAATAGGTGTCTACCTAATGTGCAAAGTTGGTACTCTGGAAGGAAATATGCATTTGAAAAATGCAATGTAAATTATCTGGCAATGCTTCTAACCTGAAGTAAAATGTGGCGCAGAGCATCTTAGAGTAAGAACATACTAGCTGGGAACAATGCCAAAAACCAAGAGAAGAAAAAAAAAAAGCATTCTGTAAATGCTGATGGTAGAGTAGACACTAAGATTGTTATAACCTCCACAAGATTGATATTTTTCAAATGGCTTCAAGGCTTTACTAGGTTATTTTGATAACTAACATCAGGTTTTGGAGTGTGTCTTGGGTGCTTACTTACTTTTCTGCTTTAAAAACAACCCAGAGCGTTTTCTTTATAGCAGAGGTGAATTGATTTCACTGATTGAAAAATTAAGAATTCTCAACTCGCTGGGCGCGGTGGCTCAAGCCTGTAATCCTAGCACTTTGGGCGGCCGAGACAGGCGGATCACGAGGTCAGAAGATCGAGACCATCCTGGCTAACATGATGAAACCCCGTCTCTACTAAAAAATACAAAAAACTAGCCGGGCGAGGTGGCGGGCGCCTGTAGTCCCAGCTACTCAGGAGGCTGAGGCAGGAGAATGGCGTAGACCCGGGAGGCGGAGCTTGCAGTGAGCTGAGATCCGGCCACTGCACTCCAGCCTGGGCAACAGAGCGAGACTCCGTCTCAAAAAAAAAAAAAAAAGAATTATCATCTCTTAGCTACTGCTGCCAATGGTTTTATTATGAGACAGCAGCACATTTTGGAGGTCCACAATTCGGTTTATTACAAAACAAGTATGATGGTAGAACTCCTGCACCTCATTAGCCTGTCAAAATGAGTAGTTACATTCATTTTTTTTATATAACAACACATATAATTATAGGTTATAAAACTTGGACTGAAGCATATAAAGGAAATAAAGTAGCCTATATGGCATCAAAATGAGATGAAGGGTATAGCAGTCTACTGGTAAGAAATTTTATATTTTAGAACTTGATATCGTCCGACATGAATATTTTTACTTCAAACCATTAGACATCCCTATCTCCTTCTATTGCTTCCCACCTCACTCAGCTATGAGAACACAAGTGTACCTTGATCAACACAGAGTCTCTCGAAAAGAAAAAGGACTGTATTGAAGTTAATTGCTAGCCTATTGCCAAAGTGCCTTTCAGTTAATACAGATTTTTTTTTTTTTAATATTCATGCGATATGTGCCAGTGCCTATTTTCAAGGCTGGGCTAGTAGCTTTAGAGTATTTAAACCTATTTTAGAGATTACATCACTATTTTTAATAGGTATAAGAAGAGATCGACCAAGATCAAAGTCGAATTGTTAGAATTCTTATTAGAATTTTAAGTTGGTTTATTTAGCAATGTATATTGCACAGTCTTGAGCACTTGATTTTATAACTTTGGTTTGATCTTTCGGATGATGGGATCATTGTTCCTTTGATCTGGTCATCTGTATCAAATTACCTGGCAGAGGATGAGGTCACGCTTCAGCTGCTACATTCCTTTACAGGAAGGCTAAGTACTTTCATTACAATATGTGATCGTGAATATAAACCCAGATGCCAGCTGTTGCCTTGTGCTCTGGCTTTTGCATTCATGAGTTTTGTCTCAGTTTTCACCCCATGTAAGCCTAGATTTTAAAATCCATAATTTCACTGCATTGCAAGAACAAAAGTACCTACTTACAACAAACTTTAATAAATTTCCTAGAACTGATTGGAAATTCTGAAGTCACGGAGGTGAGTGCATTGTCATGGTCCTGCTTGTTTCATTTTATCTTTATTTCTTTCTGTGTCTCACTCTTTTTCTTTTATTTTGCCTTGGAAATATCCAAACTCTGTCTCTCTATTATGGAGAATATTTCCCCCTCTCCTTCCAGTCTTTCACTGGCTGATGTCTAGGTCCTGGGGAGTTTAACTTTTACTCCAAGGACTCCTCATAATATTTTTCCAGCAAAGAGAGCTTTTGTCCTTAGAAGAATGACAGGGTCAGCTGTTACAACTTTTAAACATTCTCTTATGAGTTCAGTAACTTTATTAATTTCTTTCTTCCTTGCATCTCTCTTTTCCCATTTCTTCTTATTCCCTTTTCCTTTCATTATGACCCTCTCTGCCTCCATTCCCTTCTTTCTTTTTCTTTTTTTTCTTCCTACTTTGTGCACCTCATATATACTAGGTATTCTTCTAGGCATAGAGATAAGGAGGATGTATAAGACATGTCTTTACTTTCAAGAAGCATCAGCATAGAAAGGGAGATGAAAAATACACAATGTGGGAGGCAGAGAGGGAGGAGGAGGATCCAAAAGTCATTTTCATGGTTGCTAAAGGCCATTTCAGGATTGCTTTGATGGAGATTCTATCAAGAGAAAACATGAGAGAAGGAGAAAGATTTAGGCGGAAACGATAAATTTGGCTTTCAACATGATAAAAGTTGTATGCACCTTCAAGACAACTAAGAGAGAAAATTAGTTTGGAGCTCAGAAAAGAGAATAAAGGTAGATTATACTTTTAGGAGTCACCAGTATATGTAGGTGAGATGCCCAGGAAGGAAAAAAAATAATAAAAGGAAAAAGGTACCTGAAAGGATAGAATCTTAAATAACACAATAGTTTATAGGTGGTCAGAAGAAGCAAAGGTACTAAAATTAAAAGTAAACAGTAAAAGTTAAAAAATTATGTGGAAACTAACCCAGAATGTTTCTAAACTCTTGCCTTCCTCATATGAACTTGAGATCATGGGCACCACGGATGCAAAGGGAGTGATTTGCAAGGTAGGATGAGAACAGAGAGTTGTACCTTAGAGGACGGACAAGGTTGCTCAAGAAGGAGGGAGTAATTGACATTGCACAATGTTTCAGAATATTGAGTTCACTGAAGACTGAAAAGGGGCCACTGAGTAAGCCTTAGCTCTTATTTGACCTATCATTGTTGCAGACCATTTCTTCTTTCATTTCCAGTGGAGATGGAAGGCAGATGGTTACTGTCTCTTGCTTTTCTTGCCGATGATTTCTTCATTGTTTCCTATTCAGTTTCATTCTTTAAGTTTTGTGAGCCTTCTCAGAAATATATTCATTGTTTACTTCTCTGAAATCCCCATTGAATCTTTATCTCAAAAGAGTTTCAATAGTTGAATTGAGCCTAATGTTCCATTTAACCTCTCTATGCTTTTATTAATTCATTTCTAAATAGCATTTGCTTAGAAGTATGCTGAACTCCTGGACATACTCAACTTTTGGTGCCCTGTGATCTCTATGATCCTTTGTTTACATTTCTACATAGGCCCCAATGTTAGTATAACATAAGAACAACTGGTTTCAAATAATATATTACAGAAAACATGAATTTTTTGTTTTGTTTTATTTTGGCTGGCGTGTGGGGGGATAGAGACTGAGTAAATATAGTTGAAAAGACAAGATAAAGACAATTATTAAAAAGATTTTTCAGTTAGCAGAACTCACACTGAACGGTTCTAAAATCATAATCAGTAATCAGTAGTCTTTTCAAATTGGTCATCATAAATTGGCTTTCCAGTCCTGCAAGGGCATAAGAAGCTGAAGAGATTAAATGCTTACAGAGAGCAGAACATTGTTTTATCTTAAGTGATAAATTTCTTTGCATCTGACATCTTACAAAAAGTGATTTTATTCTACTATTTTCTATAAAATATGATTGGTTTTATGATCATTTTACATTATTTTATTACTTTTATAAGGATCCTTGCAATAAATTTCAGTGTATTTTTTACAAGGAGAACAAAAAGATAAAATTGCAATGGAGCTGAAATAATTCTTCTTACATCTAAACCTTCATGTATATACGTTTATGTAAAACTTTGTGAGCACAGCTCTAAAGATTTATTTATTTATTCCATCCTTTTTTTTTTTGGAATAAGGAAGGAACATATAGTATATTCCATATTCTTGTTAAAGTTGGATGCCAAGGTTTCTATGACCAAGACTCCAGTCCAACTCTTAAACAAATCAGCAGTGTTGGAGAAGAAGCTGCTGGGTATCCTGGCCCCAAGTCTTCAGGACCTTGAAGTTTTCCTTCAGACCTACCCATCTGGAGAAGATGCAATTGGTGGTAAGTCTTTAATCCAGAAGAGTTTTTCAGGCAGGGTAGGTATGAGATGCTGGGTTTTTAAAAAATCATTTTATTATAATGTTTTTCAAACATACAGCACAGTTAAAAGGACTTTACATTGAAAAAAATATATAACCACAGCATAATTCTATCCTTTATATTGTCCCATAGGTGCTTTATCACTTAGGTGTCTATGCATTCCCTTATTCATTCATCCATTTTATCTTTTTGATGCATGTCAGTGTAAGTTTCAGATGTCAGTGCACTTCCCCCTAAATATTTCAGTATGCATATAATTCACTAGAATTCAATATTGGGTTGTTGTTTTTCTTTTTAATTTCCTTTCTTTTTCAAAAAATTGAAATGGCATCTCACTCTGTTGCTCAGGCTGGAGTACAGTGGTACAATCATGGCTCACTGCAATCTTCACTTCCCTGGCTCAGGTGATCCTCCCAGCTCTACCTGCGAAGCAGATGGGACCACAGATGTGTACCACCATGCCTGTCTAATTTTTTGTATTATTGGTAGAGACAAGGTTCCACCATATTGCCCAGGCTGGTCCCAAACTCCTGAGCTCGAGTAATCCACCTTCCTCATCCTCCCAAAGTGCTGGCATGAGTCTCTGCGCCCAGCCTGTTTTTCTTTATTACACAAAATATATAACTAAAATGTACAAATATTACCAACACCTTTACCAAGTTTTGACCAATCCATACACTTGTTGAAAGCAAACCCATATCAAGATATAGAACATTACCACACCCAAGAAAATTTCCTCAGGACCCTCTCCAAGCAGACCCTACCTCCATCCCCAGAAGAAAATAATCTTTAATTTTTTTCTATAGATTAGTTTTTCCTATTTTAGAATATCATATAAATGCAGTACAAAATAGATAGTCTTTTGTGTCTGGCTTTTCCCACTTAGTATTATATAATGCTTTTGAGATCCATCAAACTTGTTGCATGTATCTGTAGTTTATTCATTAGTGGATAATATTCCATTATAGGGATATACTACAGGTTTCTTATTCATTCTTCTATTGATGGGCCCTGGACTTTTCCAGTTTGGGGTCATTATGAATAAGATTTCTATGAATGTTATTGTACAAGTCTTTGTGTGTATAGAGAAATGGCATTCTCAGAGCTGATGAAGGTTGAAGTCACAACCTGACTTGAAGACCAGGTTGCCAGGAATATCTAGTGGGTGTCACAGTTCCTTAGAAAGGATGAATTTAGTAATACAGGGTATTGGGGATAGGGTGGGAAGAAGATTTGATATGCTGCTAATGATAGCAGAAGCCCTGGATGTTGGTAATTAAAAATGAAACATATCAAAGAAAGGCAGTGTAACTGATACCTACCTTTTGTTTTTGAAGTAACACCTATAACCTTCCCATCATTTATTCATTCAATGCATATTTATTGATGGCTTACTAATTCCCAGACTGTGTTTCAGGGGCTAGGGATACATCAATGAACAAAATAGGAAAAAATCCCTCATAGAGCTTACATTTTGATTTGTGGAGACAGAAGATGAAAAAAATAAATAGGCAGTTAATATGTTATGAGACAGTAACTATTATGGGGAAAATAATTCATGTTGTGGGTGAAGTTGTAAAGGGAGGGTCTCATGAAGAAGAGAGCATTTGAGCAATTTTTTTTTTAAAGGTAAGAGAATAAACCATGTGGAAATGTGAGGTAAAAGTATCCCAGGCAGAGGGGCAAGAGCTTGGTGGGTGCATTGCAGGAATAGCAAGGAGGTGACAAGTGAGGCTGAAATGAAGGGAATGAAGCACAGAGCCATCGATGAGAGCAGAAAGGTTTAGAAGAAATCCAGACCTTCCAGGGGGCTTGTCTGCTGTTGTAAGGACTTTGGGATTTATTCCAGGTCAGCTATTGATTCTGCAGAGCCATTGGAAGAATGATGAGTTTGATCAGACATTTCTGAAATGAGTCATTCTGACTCTCGGTTGGGAATAAACTGAAGGGAAGCAAGAGTGTGAGTGGAGAGATCAGTTGAAAAGATTCTTCAGTAGTCAAGGCTATAGATGACTGCAGCTTGGCAAATTTATTTAAACTCTCTGAGCCTCAGTTTCCTTACCTATAAAATTGGACTAATAACAGCATTGACTTCTTAGGGCTGTGAGTATTCGGTGTGAGGGCGAGGTGCAGTCATAATGCAAATTGCGTATCATAGTGCCTTTCCTATGGTGAGCACTCAACAAGGTTTCACTGTTGTGATATTATCAGTGACTCAGGCTTCTGCAGGGGTTGAGATTGCTGCAAGAACAGTATGATAATTAATATGACAATGTTCTTTTATGTTGGCTGATTTGAGAGTGAAATAACATATTCAGAAGAAAATCTTTTTACATTGAGTTGGAGAGAGTGTGTGTGTGTGTGTGTGTGTGTGTGTGTATGAGATACTGGTATTTCATGTGGGAGGGTGTTTAAATTTTATAGTTAGATCTGATTATACCTAAATTTGAGTGTGAGTAGAACCTTCCCTATGGCTGTCGGCACAAGAATTTTGGGTGTAGTACAGATGGAAGGGGACAAAACGGAAGCTACAATGGGAAAAAGACAGCTCAGGATTCTTTTGGCGAAAGACTATAGTGTGTTTGTGTCTGACTCGGTAGTTGGTGTGTGTTTCCTAATCCTGTACAACTTTTATTCTGTTTATGGCAAATGGATTTGCAATTGTGATTTATCTTTGCCCCTTGAAATTCTACTTTCTGAAGTTTTGTCTCTGTATTTTAAAAGCACCTTTTCTTGCTTCAGTTATATCTAGTGGCTGATCTGAGTGGATATTTGCCCAACTGTCTCTGAAGAATTATTGTAACTCTACTCAAGGACAAAAGTTTCCCAGAAAACAAACAATAATGAACCTGACTAGGTATTATGTTAGGGGCTCCTTTAGAAGTAATGGGCTAGACAATCTCAGAGGTATAATATTTAGAAGACCATGAGTCAATAGAAATTAACTAAGTGTTTAAAATAATAAATATTTTATGTCTAAGACAAATTGGATTTTAAAAGTCATCTAGACTATAGAATTGAAGTAAATAGTAAGATGGTTCACTCTTTGCTATGAGAATACAAGAGTAATACGAAGATTTTAGGAAAAATAAAATAGGTAGACAGGAAAAATTGCTCATCAGAGTTAACTCTTCCTGAATTGTAGTTATAGGAATTAATTAATAATTAAGACCATCAAACCAATAGGAACATACACTTAAAGCAATTTTATAGGTATGTATTTAATTTACCACAAATTTAGGAGTTTAAAAGTATGATTTTATTTTCCTACAACTGAAATTAATTTCTGCCCTGTCCATTCTGCCTACTGGTACAAATTTAACCATTGTCACTTTAAGATAAACTTAGTCATTTCAAGAACTTCTCAAACCATACAGGATTTTCCCCTTTCCATTCTCCCCAAGAAGGTGTGTGTGTATACATATACATACACATATGGTTTATTTGTCCATCCTGGTACCAAAATCACGCTGACCTAACTCTTACTCTTCAATCCTCTTCTGATTTGAAACTTTTTGATTGTCCTATTTATTTTTATAGTCTTTGTCAATTTTTGTTGATGTATAGCATATATATAGAAAAGTGTACTTTCTCTCTCTATATATATATGTATATAATATTTATACACACACACACACACACACACACACACACACACACACACACGGAGCTTCCTCCAGTGCTTAGTGCCAGAGGGGCAGGGCATCTACTCCTCAACCCTCAACTGTCCTTGCTGGCATCTGTTGTCACACCTTCCATCAGCTGATTTAGTTGTTGATACCCATTCTCATGCAAAAGCTAAAATCTAACTTTTCTGTGCTTTAAAAACTTTGTAATTCCTCTAGTGATGCAAAGGATGTTACTGACTTAGTATGAAGAATGTCTTGGTATAACAAGGAAATGATGGGGTATGATAGCATGTCTCTAAGAAGGCTGGCATCACTCCCATTCTTCCCTGAATGCTTTTTCTTCTGTAAGTGATAGTCTATTTCACACGTCTCCCCTTAAATCTGGGCTGACTTAGTTGACTTGCTGGACCAAAAGAAAGGGGAATAGTGGTGTTATAAGACTTCCAAGGCCAGATCATAGGAAGTATTGCAGCTTTTGTGTGGATCTCTTGGAATGCTCACTTCTGGAACACTGGGAATACTGAGCTGCTGTATAAGGAGTCCAGATACTCTGAGACTGCCATTCTGGAGAGGCCATGGGGGGTTATCCTGATTAACAGTCGCAGCTGAACCCAGCCAGCCTTGCAGCTATTCCAGCCGAGGCATTAGACATGTAAGTGAAGCTTTCTTGGACCCCATAGATAAATCCATTCACAAACTGTGTAACATCAAGTTACAGCTACTAACACTGTGGAGCATGAAGAATGCTCAGCTTAGCCTGCCCAGATTCCTGGCCCACAAAATCATAAGAGATAATAAATTAGTTGTTTTAATCCTCTAAACTTTAGGGACAGTTTGTTATGTAGCAAAAAACACAAGGTGGGAAGCACCTTAATTTATATCTCACATTTTAATTCTACTACCTAGTCAATACAGTCAGGTTGATGATGTAGCATTGATTTCACATTCTTTTGAGCATTGTGACCCGTTGTCAGGGAAGTGGTCTTTTCCCCGGAGAACAAGGTTTGCTCTGTAACTCTGTACTTACCATTGTCTGCTGCTTTCATGTGTCACCACTTGGAGACTTTCCAGAAAGCCTTTCTTAGGAAACCTTCACCAGAGTTCTTCTTGAGTGAGTATCCATTCTCTCTGCTTTGCATCCACTCCCTCAGTTCCTCTGTATGTTTTGATTATTTTGCCTAGTATTTTTATCTCTTTTCTTCTGTTTGTTTGGGCTCTGAAGTTTTCCAAGTCATGGACTAGTATCATAAATCAAATGACCCTACAAGTGTGCTTCCAATATTGGACATTCTATTCTGTTTCATTGGTTTTTTGTCCATCCTGGTGCCAAAATCACACTGAACTGACTCTAACTCTACAATCCTCTTCTGATTTGAAACTTTTTGATTAACCTACTTATTTATATAGTCTTTGTCAATTCTTACTGACATATAGAATACATTTAGAAAAGTGCACGTCTTAAGTGTATAGCTCTATAAATTTTCAAAATAAACACACTTTTGTAACTACTTTACAGATTAAAAATAGAATATTTAATAGTACCTAGAAAACTTCCTTTTGCCACACTTCCACTCAGTACCCCACTGTATTTAGCATTTTGACTTTTACAACCATAAATCAGTTTTGACTCTTCTGAACCTCTTCTGAACCATGAGTTTATTGTGTAAATAAACTCATGCAGTATGTGTTCTTTTATGTTTGGATTCTTCCACTCATCTTTCTGTTTGTGATACTTGTCTGTGTTGTACATGTGGTGATTATTCATTTCTTTTAATTGTTGTATAGTATCCCTTTGCATGAATATATTGCAATTGTTAATCCATACCATTATTAACAAACATTTGAATCCTTTACAGGTCTTGACTATTAAGTATAGCCAAATATGAATACTCAAGAATATAAATAATCTAGTACATGATATTTGTACACAGTTTTGTTTGATATGTATTTTGATGTAGAATTGAAAGACCATAGGATATGTGTACATTCATCTTTGGTAGACACTCTAAAGCCATTTTCAATTTTCAGAAGAAGTTGCGAAATTTACACACCACCAGAGTATGAGAGTTTTTGTTGTATCATACTCTGGTCACTGCTTGGTTTAGTTTTTTTTTTTTTTTTTTTTTTACTGTTAGCTACTCTGGTGTATTTGTAGTGATTTTAAATTTTGACTTTAACATTTATTTTACTAAAAGAATAATAGTGCTAAATATCTGTTCATAAAACAAAGCATTTGATATTCTTTCTGTGAAGTGCCCGTTTGAATCTTTTTTCCATTAAAAATTGAGTTGTCTGAGTTGTCTATATGGTTTTTATTGATTTATAGGAGTTCCTCATATATTACGGAGTGGAGTTCATTCTTTGGATATATGGTTGCAAATATACTCTCACACTTTACAGCTTGCTTTTTTACTCTCTTGATGGTAATTTTGGTGAGCAGAAGCTCTTAATTTTAATGAAGTTAATTTATCAATCTTTTTCTTTATAGTTAGTGCTTTTATGCATCCTATCCAAAAAATCTTTGCCTAGGGTAAAGTCATTGTGTTAGTTTTCTATTGTTGCTAGATAAACTCAACAGCTTAAATAATATGATCTCACTGTCTCTATGTGTCAGAGTCTGAGGATGAATTAGCTGCTCAGGGCCTTACACAGCTGAAATTAAGGTATTGACTGGGCTGTATTCTCATCTGGAGACTTGACTGGGAAGAATCTACTTCTAAGTTAATTCAGGTTTTGGCAGAATAAATTTTTCTGTGACTATATGAATGAGGGCTGTGGATTTTTGCTGACTTTTGGCTGGTGGCTAACTTCAGGTGATGGAGGCCACTTGTAATTCTGGAGGCAGCTTGCAGTTCTTTATCATGGAGCTTCTTCAACCAATCTTCTTACTTCATCAAGTCAAAAAGGAAAGTTCCTTTTTTGAGGAGGTTCCAGTCCTTCTTTTAAAGACCTCCCCTTGAATAAGTCAGACCATATGGGATAATCCCTTTTGATAATAACTCCAAATAAGTTATTATTTGAAGCTTTAATTACATTTGAAATTTCTTCACCTTTGCCATATTCTATTAGTTAGAAGCAAATCACAGCAAAGGGGATGGCACTATATATGATGTGAACACCAGCAAACAGGAATTGATGGGGCCTGTAAGAGTCATGTCCACAGTCTAGAAGATTTTTGAAATGTTTTAGAAGTTTTACTGTTTTACATTTCACATTCAGTCTTATAATATATTTGGAGTTGATTTTTATGTGAGATAGGAATTGAGACTCATTTTATATCATGTAGATTAACAAAAGACTCAGTAAAATTTATATGTCATACATCAAGTAAATATTTATGCTTGCTTCTTTTTCTGGATCCTGGTTTTTGTTCATTGGTCTGTTTATATCTCCTGCATGAAAACCATGATTTCTTGTTACTGAGGTTTGTAATATGTCTTGATATCTGGGTAGTGCAAACACTCCAAATTTATTCTTTAAGTTGTCTTTATTTGTTGTTTTTAGGATTTCCACATAAATCATAGAATAAGCTTGTCAAGTTCTATAAAAATTTCTTGTGAATTTTTTTTGGTATTCTATTAAATTTACAGATCAATCTGAAAGGAATTGTTAACTTTCAAAATTGAGCCTTTCAATTCTTGGAAGCATTCTCTCTCTCTTTCTCTCTCTTATCTTTTAAAATTTATATTAGTAATGTTTTATTGTTTTCTGTATAGAAGCCTTACTTATTTTTCATTAGGTTTATTTCTCTAGGAAGTTAACCAGTGGTTCTCTATGAGATTGGAGCTTTTCATCGCTCTCAGAAGAGCACGTTTTTGAGGCATGAGGTAGTATTGAAAAAAAAGCACAGCTTTACTACATTCTTTAGTCAGAACCTTAAAATATAATCTCATTAATACAAATTGTGAATGCTCAGAAAACTCCAATATTCACATATATGCAGACTCAATTCCAAACCAAATCTAATAGCAGTGACACTGACAATAAGATATATATTCCTATGTATTTTATTTTTAATTCTGTTTATGTGGTGAAACACATTTACTGATTTGCATGTGTTGAACCAACCTTGCATCCCCAGAATGAAGCCTAATTTATTGTGGGGAATTAACTTCTTGATGTGCTGCTGGATTTGGTTTGCTAGTATTTTGCGGAGGATTTTTGTGTCTATGTTCATCAGGTATATTGGCCGGTACTTGTGTGTGTGTGTGTGTGTGTGTGTGTGTGTGTGTGTGTGTGTGTGTTGTTGCCAGATTTTATCAAGATGATGCTGGCTTCATGGGATGAGTTAGTGGGGCATCACTTCTAGATATTTTTTGGAATACTGTTAGTAAGATTGGTATCAGCTCTTCTTTGCATGTCTGGTAGATTTTGGCTGTGAATTTATCTGTTCCGGGGCTTTATTTGGTTGGTAGTTTGTTTTATTAGTGATTTAATTTTGAAACATTTTACTGGTCCATTCAGGGTTTCAATTTCTTCCTAATTCAGTCTTGGGAGGTTGTGTGTTTCCAGGAATTTAGCCATTTTCTCTAGATCATCTAGTTTGGGTGCAAAGGGGTGTCATTAATAGTCTCTGAGGATTATTTGCATTTCTGTGGGATTAGTTGTAATGCCACCTTTGTCATTTCTAATTATGCTTATTTGGATATTCTCTCTTTTCTTTTTTTTTTTTTTTCTTTTTTTATTTTATTTTTTTTATTATATTT